>NW_026938254.1:707500-1156823 GCF_032062105.1 Saccostrea cuccullata
ACCGAGAAAATCCCATTTTTGTTTTTCTTAGACATGTTATTTTAAGTTTATATGTAATAAGATTAGCATCACGACTGTTTCCGAAACATTTATTTTTGTCTAGAATTATTTCAATACTTGGCCTTTAAAGAAACGTTCTGAAACCTAAGACACTTTTTTTAAAAAGAAATAAGAAATATACATACTAAGTATATAAGGAAAGGTACATGCATATTGATGGTCCATGGTTTATACAATGATATCGAGCTAAAAAAAATATTGAAAAATATGAATGGGAGAAAATGTTGTGCAAATAAGGACTACACTCGGTAATAAAATAAGGAGATTTATTTTGCGTATTACCTGTTTTTTCTTTACCTAGCATTGTTGCAGATTTTAGTTGTAAGACATTATAGCCTATTAGTTTTACATGTATAATTTTGGTTAACGTTAAAGAACTCATTGTAATCAGGAAAACGGTTGCCTTAAATATAATTTTGAAAGATGCGAAATATTTTCACATTTTTAAAAGATGAAATACTCACTATAATCAAGGAAACGATTGCCTAATAAATCTGCGTTGTAAGGACAAGGATTTCATATGATATAATGCACTTATTAGGTTAAAATTAATATCAAACTGAGTGGCCACACCTTGTGCTCCTTACTTGAACCCAGGGTCCACTAAACTTCATAATTTTGAAAGAGCACTTATTGTTCATCATCATTTTGTAATGTTTTGGCAACGGACTTCAAAATCCAGGGAGCATAAAATTGATAATCTTTCCTCAATAATGAGAAATTAATCCAACTGTTTACAGAGTAGGTTTTATGTTTACAGAGTAGGTTTTACGTTTTCAGAGTACGTTTTCTGTTTACAGAGCACGTTTTCTGTTTACAAAGTGTTTGATATAGATTTTGTACATGATGTGTCTCCCTCTACAGATATTTACCACAAACATTCTCACACCCTAGAAAATATTATGTTTAATAATGATAGCTTGTCGCAATTCCTTGGATAATGAACTTTTATCTCGAGGTTGATATTGTCTTTTTTATTATTATTATTTTACATTGAAGCAGAATCAACTGATAGTCACAGATCAAATACGTGTTATTAAACGTATGAACTTTTTTTCATAAATTCTAGGCAGTTGATTGTGTTAAATGAAGTTTTATCAGAAAAAAGACAAAATAATTTGCTGTATAATGGATTAAAATTACCTAGTTACCAGAAATAGCCAGCAGCAGTGTTGTGGAGATCACAGTAAAGCAAAGATGTGAATGAGGACAAAAGCAGTCGTGTGAATCTTTATCAAAGATTGTTCACTACTTTGCAATTATTCACTTTTTGACACATAATTTTTACTAGAAATTTCTGATGACACAGTAGCTCCACTAGTTTGAACTTATAATAATCAGAAGAGTTTAATCTTGACATGAACCATAGACGATTTTTAAAAATGTACAATTATATATTTTAGATTAAGGCCGTATTTAAAAGTTGGCTAAAAAAGTAAGCACGTTTGAAACAAGCTTAACAACGTATATCCGTTCTTCGGCGAGAAAAAGAATGGTGTATAAAAACTATATTTAATCATTGCATTTTGGTAACTATGGCGACAATGTTTACTGATGTATTCAAAAAAGAAAAACAGATTGCTATATTATATGAAATATGAAGAAAAAAAATATCAAGCTTAAAATGCCAGTGAAACAATTCAAATCGGGATATTAAACACCCACCTCCAGATTCACCAGAAGAGGGTCAGGTGCTATATGGAGGAGTAGCACCGATGTCACCCTTGTCATGACCGGGAAAACAAACAAAAAAAAAACGAAGATAATTCAGTGTGGAAACGTTGGTTCAACAATTAGTGTAAAAAAACATCATTCAGCATTAGATTTAGCAAGAAGTTCCATTTCCTGATAGGGTCATTGTATCAAACATAAAACTAGCGAAATGTTTCTAAACAAGACTGTTGATATCCGCATTTCATCAATTTGTTTGTCAGTAGATTACCTCGCTTCAGAAACTGTTCTTACACTGTACGTAGAGCGTGCTCTTGCTTATAGAATCAACTAGCGGCATAACCCCATGCATGTTGATAATGGTTTTTTGTACACCAGTGAGGGAAGTTGACGATTACAAAATTTAAGTCACCGCGTGATTATTTCAATGTTTGTTATGTTATGTTAACATTGACATTATTTCCCAGTAAAATATAATTGTAAGCCAGATGTGTCAGACTCTACAGCAATCTTTTATTTCAAGTTCTGTGAGAAATATCGAGTCGACATATAACTGATAGTAACTATTGTTAATTAATTAATTTTTGCCGATGTATCTGAATTGCGAGTCGAAAGTCATTAATTTACCTTATAATCAATGATTATCAGTTCAATCTTTAAAATGGATAACTATTACGCTGAGTACAAGTATGGATTTTAAATAATTTAGCATCCATCATTTTCTTGTATGTCTAATTATGAAACATCTCAAATATACACCAAAATGTACATTAAACCATTTTCTCATATTTGGACTAAAGTACTCTGAATTTTAATGGCATCAGACAAACACGGTAATGGTATGAAAATTTAACGAACTCGTGATATTGTAACTCGTAAAGCAATAAAACACAAACTTATAATTCATTCTTAAAAACATCGATAAAAGCATACAGTACCTCCAAAGGATGTTAATTGCTGAATTACGGATTCTTATCGAAGTATTTATGCTTTCTTTTCATCATAAACAGAAAAGTAATGAAGGTTTTTTTATTGCGCGGTCCAGCAAATCCTCGATCTTATCTGCTTATATTCATTATCAAAATATTAAATTTTGCAAAGGAGAAACTTCAGACGTTCAGACGCGAACAACAGCATATTCTAGAAGTTGTGTTAATCAGTTATGATTTCTCAAACATTACGAAGAACTTTTAAAAATAACTTTCTTTTCCAAAATTCAATAACATCCGTTATCACCTGTATATGCCAGAACATGCTCTGAGTATAAATAGTTCTTAAACCAAAGCACGCTTCTCACAGATAAATTGATGTTACAGAGATTGCAACAATCTTGTTTAAAGTCGGCATTCCGTAAACCTTACGGTCGTTTTAATACACATGTAAATTTGTTAGCACCCTATTCTTGAGTCGTATTTTTGTTGACTTATTTCATACCATGCCTTTGTAATGTAAATCTTGATAAATACAGAGTGGCCAACAGGGGATGCTTACTCCTCTACGACACCTGCTCCAACCTTCGGTGTTTTCGAGGGTCCGTTATCATGCCCTTTTTACAGATTTGTACTCTTTGATGATCTTTTTATATTGCTGGCACTTCGTTATCCTTATCTTTTTAATTGAATTTCATAATCAAATAATGGGATAAAATAATTAAATACGATTATATTTTATCATAAATAATATTTATATTTCATTCTTGAAAATGTAATAAAAAATTGTACTTTTGGTTACAGTAGAGAAAAAATGTGAATGTCACATCAATGTTATTGTGTAAAAAAAAATTGTCTAACTTATTGAAAATCCCAAAAGTACTTGTCTTTTCACATTTCTGCACTCGTCCCGCCTTTGTGATAAGATCAAAAATATAGCTAATTAAGAATTATACCTGTATAAAAATGTATTCAATTTTGTTTTCGATCCAATTCTTTTCTTTTTACAGAATAACTGTCTTTAAATGAAATTTAATTAAAAAGAACACAGTGAAATACAGGTGACATCTAAGAGAACGCGGGATCATCAAAGCAACTGACTGTCTGACTCCATTAACCGGATATAGATGTAATGACACTAGTCTACGTGTAATCAATTGTCTTTTGTTGTAAAGCTATGTATTCATTTGCAGTCTTCTAAACCCAGTGGGGTCGATTAATTTTTACTATCAATATACTGGACAAAATATCCTTTACTGAAGATTATAATTTAAACTTGTAGCGTTATTTTGACTGTTGTGTGTATACATGTATTTGTAATTCAATATTCTAAAAAAAAAAAAAAATGGTAAGTTTATTCTGAAATGAATTTAATATTATTATTAACATTTCAGATGAAGGGCAGCTAAATCTATGTATCTGGGATTAGGTTATGTATTGTTCTTTATGACATTATGATTTTATAATGTCAAACATATTTTTTTTCATCTTGTTCAAATTAACTCCAGCTTCAAAGACCGCTTACTGAAATAGGCTGCAGTCAACATTTCAAAGAACGAGGTTCGATTTCAATACGAATCTGGCCCTAAATTTTTCTAAAATTTAGAAATGATGTCAGAAATTAAAATTCATCCTTTCTGAATTATTGAAATTCCATGCAGTAAGAATATGCAAATTATTTTACCAATAATGACCTAAAAAATAATGACGCTCAGAAAAATGACTGCTCCTTTCTTCAGATTTCGGGCGCTTAAGACTTAAGAAAAATAAAATTATTTGGAGCTATGTTTTGGTGGAAATTGATCGACCGAAACATTTTGATATGGCAGCATTTAAACTCTTAAAACATTTTACATACTATTTTAATTCCTCCAGATATCAGTATGCATAGCAGGTGAGTTGTTTAATATTTAAACAAAATGTACATTAGTTGGCACGTAGGTTTTTGTCAATTTACATGACTAACATTTATGCATCCATCTAAGATTGCTACTAAAGTAAAAATGTTGAAGGAAAAATACCTCCGCAAATTAAAATTCGCCAAAGACCATCAACTTTTAAGGTTTAGCATAATTCATAGAGATATTTTTTTTAAAAATACAAAAACTATGATAATTAAAACAAACAAACAAACAAACAAAAATCACCAACTAAAAACTTCAAGGGAGGCGAAGGCTGGATGTTCATTCCTTTTATGATTAAAACCATCTAGGCCAATCAGTCTGGAATTGAAAATGTCTATACCAAATTCAGCCACACACACACATATAAAAGTTCACCCATGTTCTATAGCTGTATTTGACCAAAAACCTTGTTTTAACGAAGGTAACATTAAAAATTAAGAATAAAAATAAATACTTTCACCGTTTATTTAATCAGACACGACTCGGCCCCATAGAAGCGATCGATGTTTAATACGTTAAAACAAAACAAAGCTAGTGTTTTCTGTGGGTAAACAAGGACAATCTTTGACAAAACAATGAATGATTCACAATCTAGCACTCAAATTATCACCTATAACGGGCAAAAAACTTCTGTATTTCGTACAAGTGAATCGTAAAAATGTATGTTCTCGAAATGCTTATACACTGTATACTAGTACCTATTTTGTGTTCTATGGTTAAATATTACTAAAAATAATTAAACATTTTCCAAGAATAGATAGTTAAGAAATAAAACAATAATACTTTTGTTTTATCAAAACAATACAAAATTATCTTTCTGGTTTCTACCGACTATATATCAAAAAGAATGTTATATACATGTATTTAAAAAGGCGGAGGGGGTTTAATTTTAACTTTTAATGTTTTTAACTACAAAATTTACAATAACCTTTATAACCGCATATATTCAGTTTAACTGTATTGTACATTTAGAAATTGTTAACAAAGATTCAATGATTATGCATTTTCTTTAAAAGACTTTGACTTCCTTTGATGGTCTCAGTAGGAAATTTTTGCGTGCGATGTAAAACTAAACGTTAACACGACGATAAAACGCTATTTCTAAATTACGATGCATTAATTTACAACTGTTGGTTAACCCAGAAAACTTGCAAATATTTGAAAATCATATTTCAAACATGTATATAATTTTTAAATCATAAAAAGTTACAAAGAATAAAAAAGTTTTACCGGTGAATTTCACTGCATATTTAGCTTTACATGTAGCAGTTTTGTAGAAGGCAACAGAAGGTAGACAACAGCGACTTACCTGTAGCTTATGCACGGAGACACCTGAGACGAATGACAGCGACCTCTCTATTGTCTCAGCTCCTGTGGGGCGCTTTCATCATCGATTCCATTGATCGGACACTTTCCTGAAACTCTACCGTGAAATTTACCAGATTTTAGTTAACGAATCGGTGGATAGATAACTAAAATTGAGGAAGTATGTGAAATATAATATCTGTTGTATAAATATTGAATGACACATAAAGTAAAGACAAAATTACAGCGTAGTACATTAACAATGTTTACAGTAGCACTGTATTGAAGAATATTAAAATTGATAATAGAAATGTTTATTTGGGGATCTGTCGAAATGAATATTCTAGCAGCAATAATGATTTTATCTGAATCAAAGTCAACAGTCACCTTAGATAGCCAAACAGACAGGGAATTCATCAATAGAGCGGGGGACGCAGCAAAATGATACAGACCATTTGTTTAATTAACTAACATAAAAATGTAACAAAATTAAAAGGCTTGAAAAATCACAGGTGGAAAAATAAAGACTATTTTTAAATAATAGCTTAATGTACATAAAAAGGTTGTTTGGTGTTTTGAATTTTTCTTGGCCAACAATGAAACAGGAAGTTCGCATGATCAATTCCACAGAAAGCAATCTCACAAGTCTTTTGTATGATTAATCAATCGCATCCACTTTTAAGAAAATTAAAGATATAACTTGGTTTCTCCTTTCTCAAGCACAAAACTCAAATAATGTTAACACTGGATTTGCGATTAAGATTGAGAGGAATGGTACAACTTTTCATGAAGTTTAACAAGACTGTGCAGAAATAATTTCCTTCCTGGTGGAATTGCATTGATTCTTATAGCGTTCAACGTTCAAAGACTCAGACATGCGCTATAAATTTGATTTCTAAGATACATGTAACAAGAAACAAAATTAAATTTCGTAAATTAAAATGAAATCAAGTGTAGTAAAAGTTGAATCACTTAGCTCGAGTTGGCTTCTTAGACTATAGGCTTGCAATATTGTAAATACATTAATTTCCCTTCTAACGTTCACACCAAAACGTCTCCACGTTCTGTGTTGACATGAGGTTTTTTGTGACATTTTATAAACGTGTACATGTACATGTATATGGATCGTAGATTCGTAGAACTATTGTTACGACCTTAAATAAAATTCATCAGTACAAGCAAAATCTAATGCATTCCCTTACCAGGATGCAAGTATAATGGTTTTCTACCATGATTTTCTTAAGTTGGATACATATAAATTATCAACGACTTTTTTAAAAAAGATTTTTTTTAATCAAACACTTTTCAACATGACTCCACTTTACTGTCTTCGGGTATATGATGTCTGCTGTATTTTTTCTGTATTTCAAAGAAAAGGTAATAACCACATGACGGAGATCTGGCAAGTCAATTTCCCCCAAAAGTATCATGTTTTGATCATTGAAAGGACAAAATTGTCGCCTTAATTAAATAAAAATGCCGATCTTTCATGGAAAACCGATTAACCAATTTATGGATACTTTAATTAAAGCGAATTTGGATCGAGAAAATAGTAAACATTCGATGTAGAAGTTTTAGGCAAGTAGAATCAATTGTAGTTTCACTTTGAAGTTCCAAGTACATGTACTTTGTCGTATGGGATAATTTTAACTTTTTTTCTCCGTTTACTTGAATACTTACATGTTTATGCCTAAATAAAATGAATTATCAAGCAAAGTGCAATAAACAAATCGTATACATATCATAATTTCTCATTCACGGAAAGAAAAACCTAGTGAATTTAACTAGTGTGTTTCGTAAAGCGTTGGTCGTGATTAGTAAACTTTCAGTTTACTGGTTAAGATAATGAGTTGTGGAGCGGGGGTCGTATAGATACTTAGATACCTAGTGAAAGTTACTCATCAAATCTAAATTTACTAATCTTATCTAGTAAATATACCAACATCTGGAAAAACTACATGTACTATTAAGGTAGTGATTGTATGGACGGTGAATCTACTAGTTTTCTTCGTGACATTAACTAGTTATTTTTTTACAGTGTTGATGTAGATAATTATGTTGTGATTGATTATTCGAAAAATCTTACGTTTTCCAGGCCTTTTTTAAAAAAAATGTAAAAAAAAAATGATATTTTACGTGCCAGGAACGTAATTTTAAATATCAGTATTGCAAAAAAGTCTGAAAAACGTCAGATATTTCGGACCAATGTTGTAATCAAATCTCCAAATGAAGAAAATAAAGATTGAATGAATGAATTAAAATAAAAACCCATTTTTCCCATTTTCGCGCATTATGTTTTTTCTTCCTCTTTTATAAATTTACTGCACTATCTTGTAAAAGAGCCTGTTAATATTTTTGTTTCATTAACTTGTTTTTCAGCATCTTGCCTTGAAAAGTGTTCTTACGTAAATCAGGATCTTTCGTATCGAATCAATGGGGAGCTATAAGCCCGATATACATGCGATAAGAATATTTTGCCACATAACTAAGAGAATTTGACAATAGAAAAGTCATCACGTTTATCATTTAGATTGGTCGTTAGATTATTATATCCTCTTTGTCTGGAAAAATTGGTGGGCAGGGGATGCTTACTCCTTCATGACACCTGATCCCACCTCTGATGTTTTAGAGGTCTGTGTTTGCCCAGCTCCTTTTTTTGTTTTGTTTTATGGACTTTTATATGGACATTTGTTTTATGGACTTTTCAGGTTGAATACTGTTCGTTTCCTCCATATATTTCATATCTAAATGTAAAACAAACGCTTCTTATTTTAAACTTTGATCGTCCATCCTGGCCCCACCTTATCCCCGGGGGTCATGATTTGTACAACCGTGACTCTATACCCGTGCAGGTGCTTCCATATAAATATAAATACGAAAAATAATGGCTTCAATGTTCTTGAGAAGAATTTTTTTTAAAGATTTTACCTATATATTCCTTTGTTAAACTTTGATCGTCCATTGTGGCCCCACCCTACCCCTGGGGGTCGTGCATGAACAAACTTGAATCTACACCGCTTGAGGATACTTCTATATAAATATCACCAATCATGGCTTTGCTGTTCTTGAGAAGATATTTAAAGATTTTCCCTATATATTCCTATGTATATCTTTGATTAGCCATTGTGGCCCCGCCCTCCCATGGGGGTCATGATTTGAACAAACTTGAATCTGTACTACCTGAGGATGCTTCCACATGAGTTTCATCTTTCCTGGCCCAGTGGTTCTTGAGAAGAAGATTTTTAAAAGATGCCTTTGAATTTTCGCTGATTCATTAATTAATCTCCCCTTGGAAGAAGGCGTGAACAAACTTGAATCCCCTTCACCCAAGGATACTTTGTGGCAAGTTTGGTTGAAACTGGCCCAGTGGATCTTGAGAAGATGAAAATGTGAAGAGTTTATGACAAGGATGATGACAACAACAACGACAGACAATGGACAGGTGAGCTTGAAAATAGTACACTGAACAAACAATATATGTACATTTATCACATCTATGATGATGTCTCAGGTGATCTCAATTCCACTGAGAAGCTTCTTCTTAGGCAATTATACAAAGACCTGCCATTTTTCCACATTTTGTTTCCATGAATGGATGAAGTGTATACCAATACCAATACTTGGAAAATAATTCATTAAATGCTGCTGGGAATAGGGAACCATTTCTTTCAATATTTGAACATCACTTAATAGCCTCTTTTCACTATAAGACTTGATTATTTATTCTTAATGTATCCATTATAATTATTAAAATTGAAATGAAGGGAATGGCTATCAATTTTTCAGAACCACTTCTCTGCAATATTTACAATTTCTAAACTGATTTTGTTCAAACCAAGAAAATGTTCCAGTCTATTAACTGTGCATAAATAATACCAAGGAAACCCTGGGGAATCGCATTTTTCTGTCATTAAAATTAGCTTTCTTGATAATTAAAGGAACACAAACGATGTATAGCAGCTGATTTTACTCACACTAGTGAACCCAAAGTTAGAACAAAATTCAATACTACATATAAATTTATTTCTATAAAGTATGAATGAGTGTAAACAGAATATGACACCAGATGACAATTTAAGGTCTATTTCCTCTTCTTGCCTTGTGAAGCTTTGACAGGAGTTGCTGACACCGGAACTGAATATTTGTTTAAAGAAATCTTGTTTATGTAATACAGGGCCACCAAGGAAAACAGGAAACTGAAAGTAAAATAACATAACAAACTAGGCTATCTATATACATGTATTAGTGTATTCAGTTGCATTCAATGTCAGAACAAGAAACATAACTCAATTGCAACAAGAAACATAACTCAACAAGAAATATTTCCTCTCTAATTTTTTTCTCTGTGATAACTCTTTGAAAGTCAGCAGAGTTGATTTCTTGATAATGCTACTGGAATGTAAATTAGGCAGGTCGATAGGTCAGGAGCTAAGGCCTAATATGCATGCAAATCTTGTGTGCATCTTTCTCTGTGTCTGATGCTAAGGAGGCCAACTATGCATCAAAATGAAATGGAAATACAAGGAATCACTGTCTAGTTAGTATAGTATGCCAGGGACATCAACAATAGTTGGCAACATGGGATAATTCATGCATAACGAGCTTTGCCCATTATGCAAATTATGCCATGTTTCCCACTATCGTTGATGCCCTAGCTTACCATACTAACCTAGACAGTGATTCCTTAAACATAACTCAATCAAGTTAAAGTTCAAAGTAAGTCAAATTCTTTTTAGGTAGCCATTCCAAGATTTGATACAGAACAGGAATTCTGAAAACAGGGTCAGGTCAATGTGGAATTCCGAAAATGGTGGTGGTGGAAGGGGGAGGGGCAAGTGGTCTGACAAGTTCACAAGGAGTTGACATTGGGAGTCAGGACCATGGGGAATTCAGAGACCAGTGTAAGCGTTAAGGAAGTGAGCAAAGGATCTAAGGACATTTTAGCAGAATTGCAAAAGGTGTGAATGGACATTTTAGTGGTAGAAGTCTCAAGATTTATGGGCCATTTTTGATGAATAAATTCATTTAAGCTGCATCGAGGGAATATCAGTAGATTTTTTTCAGTTGAGACGAGCTTCCATTCAGAATATTGATAGAGACAATGCTGAGATCTCCTGAGAAGAGTGTTGTCCAGTGGTGACTTGGTTTTATTTTAGACATTAACTGTATTGATTTTAATTAACATTATCCTTCACAAAATCCCACTTCTATCTCTCTGCTTGTGAGAAGAGGAACAAAAGCACTGTTAACTGTCCATTAAAATGTCCATATCTAATTTTATTTCTACAAAAATGTCTTGCAAATCTTCCACTAAAGCAGATCAACTTTTGCTATTTAAATGTCCTTCTCTAAAGGATGGAGGAAGGGCAGCTGTCATCAGGTCTAATAGGGAATTTAGAGAACAAAGGTGTTAATTATATTTTGGCTACCATTAACTCTTTGTATGTACTAGGGGTGAAAATTAGCATATCCAAACAACCGGGGCTACCCTTTACACTTCCTTTAAATAAATAAAATATTATAGTTTGCAGCTAACTGTAAAGTTTCACTTTATGTCACGAAAAAAATTTTAAATACGAGTTTTTTTGGCCTTTTGCCAAAAGCGTTAACAATTCAAGTGATTGGAAAAAAATTAATCATTGTTTATTCATGGAAAAAATCAAATGTATCAACACTGACAAGGAAATAGTCTGTTGCACAGGCACTAATCAGGGATAAAAGAAAGTAACCCTAATCCATCGTCGTAAAGCTTGCGGTTAGGAGGCGTGTACAATTTACCTTGAGCACAGCTGTCAACTAGATCGTGACGTAACATGAAACTTTACAGTTAGTTGCAAACAATAATATTTTAACAAATTTACTTTCAATCCCCTTTCATGTGTTTTTTTTCTAATTTTCTTCCATATAAATGCCTCCATCACATTATACACTTAATTACTTCCAAAAACCTGTTTTTTCCTAATCCGAACATTCCTGCATTTATGGGCAGATATCTCATTAAATTTTTTGTCGATATCCAATGAACTGAAAGACAGTGTTTTATGACTCACATAAAATATATTTCCAGTGTATTTAATGATTAAGATGAAAACAAAATGATTTTGATTTTAGTGCAATTGAAATAACATTTAAATGAAAATTTTTTTTTTAAACTGGATTAATATTGATATGAGAACTTTTAACTTTAATTTTAAAAGAATTCACCCGACTTTTTGCAATTAATTTCTTCTCGGATTATTTTAATTTTTGCCCCTCTGTTTGGGTGTAACTTTTTCAGGGGATTGAAAGCTGCCACTAGTTTCCTTGATTTTTGTATGCACACCCTTAGAAATTTTTCTAATATCAGGCCTCATAATTTTGAAAACTGAAAAAATAAATATTTCAATAGCCACCTCTCAGATTCAAAGAATATGTTACAAATCGGTGTGGCCTATAGGGAATTTAGAGAACAAAGGTGTTAATTATATTTTGGCTACCATTACTGAAAATCCCCCCACCCTTTACACTTCCTTTAAATAAACAAGAGGCCCATGGGCCTTATAGGTCACATGGCTGCCAACTTTCAAATGATTGACATGAACAATACTGAAATAACAAACAGCTAATCATAATCATGATAATTATACACTTAGCAATTGTTTAGTTTGTTTACTTAATATGGATAAGCACAAAGTCAACTAATCAGTAATATTCAGCAATAATCAGGAGTGCTCCTACCACACATGAACCCCTGACCCTAGGTCTACACATTGCACAATTTTTGAAAAGGCACACTTGCTTATCAAAAATGTTTGATTAATACCAAGGAGCAGATTTCAAACAATTCATTTTCAGTATACACAAGGGCCTTGAAATTAAAACAATCATAACTATGTTAATAGTTCATTCTGCTCATTACCCAGGGGTAAAATGTTTCATAGATGTAATGTATTTTCACATATAACATTATAGAGCCACATCCTAACACCATAACCCTTGACCCTGTGCCATAAAATTCACAATTTTGGTAGAAGCATTCTTGCTCATCATAACTATGTCCTTAATTAGATTATTTAAAACTCAGAAGCAGAGAAGAAGATTATCAAAGATTTAATGCATTTTCTCTATATAAAATTAGCCCCGCCCTAACACCAGAACCCCTGACCCTGGGGCCATGAAACAATTTTGGTAGAGGCACTCTTGCTCATCATAACTATGAACTTAATAGTTTATTTAATACTCAGGAACAGAGAAGAAGATTTTCAAAGAAATAATGCATTTTCACTATATAATCAATAGAGCCCCGCCCTAACACCAGAACCCCACCCTGGGGCCATAAATTTCACAATTTGGTAGAGGCACTCTTGCTCATCATAACTATGAACTTAATTAGTTTATTTAATACTCAGGAACAAGAAGAAGATTTTCAAAGAAATAATGCATTTTCACTAATTTCTCCCGCCCTAACACCAGAAATAAATTCACAATTTTGTACAGCTCATCATAACTATATACTTAGGTAGTTTATTTAATACTCAGAAGCAGAGAAGAAGATTTTCAAAGATTTAATGCTTTTTCACCAGAACCCCTGACCCTGGGGCCATGAATTTCACAATTTTGGTAGAGGCACTCTTGCTCATCATAACTATGAACTTAATTAGTTTATTTAATACTCAGGAACAGAGAAGAAGATTTTCAAAGAAATAATGCATTTTCACTATATAATCAAAAGCCCCGCCCTAACACCAGAACCCCTGACCCTGGGGCCATAAATTTCACAATTTAGGTAGAGGCACTCTTGCTCATCATAACTATGTACTCAAATTTTATTTAATACCTAGTAGCAGAGAAGAAGATTTTCACCAGATTTAATGCATTTTCTCTATATAACAGTTAACACCATAACCCCTGACCCTGGGGCCATGAATTTCACAATTTTGGTAGAGGACTCAATTGATTACAATCATACCAATAGTTTGACTGCTTGATGTCTGGGAGTAAAGAAGAAGATTTTTAAAGATTGCACTAATTTTAGTGGTTTTTGCCCCACCCCCCAAGCCCCAGGGGGGCTTGATATTCACAATTTTTGTTCCCCTTCATCCATAGATGCTATATGCCAAAATTGGTTGAAATTGGTTCAGTGGTTTCAGAGAAGAAGCTGAAAATGTTTAAATGTTAACGCACGACGGACGACGACGGACAAAAACAGATAGCAATAGGTCACCTGAGTTTACTCAGGTGACCTAATAAAATATTATAGTTTGCAGCTAACTGTAAAGTTTCACTTTATGTCACGATCTTTTTCGCCAGCGTAAACAATTCAAGTGATTGGTCAACTCAAATTATCAACACTGACACGGAAATAGTCTGTTGCACAGGCACTAATCAGGGATAAGAAGAAAGTTCCAGTCGTAAAGCTTGCGGTTAGGAGGCGTGTACAATTTACCTTGAGCGCAGCCGTCAACTGTTGACGTAACATGAAACTTTTTAGTTGCAAACAATAATATTTTAACAAATTTACTTTCAATCCCCTTTCATGTGTTTTTTTTCTAATTTTCTTCCATATAAATGCCTCCATCACATTATACATGTATAACCCATTTCCAGGACCACTATCAATTCAAAGCCATTTCAGATTCATGAGTTATCATGGTTATCTTACCAAGTTGTGACACAAACACGGTGTACCAGGGCCGAGGCAAACATGGCTGCCGCCAGACAGAACAATACTGAAATAACAAACAGATTAATTGTTAGACCAAGCACAAAGTCAGACCATCGTCTTAACCGACTCACCGTCAGCACACTGATTCACATATACATACACAACTTGTAAAACAACTGTGATTAGTTTATTCTGAAGTAAAATGTTTCTTTTTATTTCACACTTTTCTTACCTTCTGGGAAAAGCTTGGTCTGAAAATGACTGCCAAACATTGTGCTTTCTAAATTACCAACTCCCTGAACAAAAATTAAGGATAATCTGAAATATATGTGGTAAGGCCATTCCAAGTTTTTTCTATGTTTAGCGTCCACGTGCGCTTTGGTTTTTGACACCCCATATGAGAAAAAACACACAATAACAGGAGTCCTGAAAATGATAAATTTTGTCGAAATTTTTGAATTTTGTAAATTTCTCCAAATAATTCTGTACAGTAAGTTATATTGGGTGTTTTGTAAGCATTTAATCCATTGTTTTTGCTTAAAGAATAGATATTTCTTCTATTAAAGCAGTTTAGTTAGATCAAATCATTTGAAGGATGTCATTTTTATGACTTTTAAGCTTGTGTTTTATGTTTTGGCTTGTGTGTTTTTTGCGAATAGGTAGGTAGGTTTTTGAAAGATAAATGGACGCTAAACAGAGAAAAAACTTGGAATGGCCTAACTAATGTATGATATACCAGGTATTCTTTAAGTTTAAAAGGTAAAAGATTAGTTGTGCATGTAATTCTTATCAACTGTAGTTTCAACTCTTAAATCTGATAAATAGTTATTTATTTATTACTCTGTATTACTTATTACACTTGCTGGGACCAAAAACATTCCAAAATATTGGGTGACAGTAAAACATGGTAATTTTTAATATATAACAAGAGGCCCATGGGCTACATCACTCACATGTGCAATGACTAGGAACAGGCAAAAATCAATTCATTAAATGCATAAGTTGTCCCGACCATAAAAAATGAGTATGAATTGAACAAATTTAATTCTATGCTAATTTGAATCTACACTGTCTAATTAAGGACATTTACATTTTTTTTCTAACTATGGCTTTTTTCCCTATAAGTTTGAACTTTTATACAGTCCCAACTTCGCCCTGGGATCAAGGTTTTAACAAACTGCCATCTACACTATACCTGAGGATGCTTCCATGTATGATTTAAACATGACCAATCATGGCTTTGCTATTCCTTAGAGGAAGTTTTTTTTAAGATTTTTCCTATATATTCCTATGTAAAACTTCAATTCTCCACAGAGGCCCTGCCCTTTCCCCTGGGTCATGATTTAACAACCATGAATCCACACTACCCAAGGGTATTTCAGATTTCTTTAGAAATATTACTAATCATGGCTTTGCTGATCCTCAGAAGATTTTTAAAGTTTTTTCCCTATATATATTTCAATGTAAAACATTGATCATCAATTGTGCCCACCTGTAACAATCACTAATATAACCTATAGGGTACACTGTACCCCTTGTTTTGTATAAAGTTTCGCCCTTCGAGCACCTCTTTGGTAAGCACCCAGAATTCCCTGCAGAATTCTGGCCGACAGGACAGGTAACAATAGCTAGGTATTCCCGGCAGAACTGTCCACCGTGTAAGACACGATATAAAGGGTCAGGACAGATTGGTAAAGTTTTGCACCAGCTTGTCCCTATGACTTACAGCAAGTCTACTGCAACATTTTAGTATATTTCTGCACGGAAAACAGACCGTGGTAAGTATACTTTGCAAGTACTTTTTAGTTATGTTAAATGTACTTTTAAAATTCGTTACATTAATTCACCTTGGCAGGCAGTCATCAATGACTTACCTGTGTGTGCGTTCAGGTGTGACGTTAGCGAGAGTGTTTGAATAGGTTTTCTCGTCAGAAGTTTTATCGCTGTTAGTGTAATTCTATACATTTAAAGAACAGCCTGTTTCTTTATTTTATTGTATTTTTGTTCGCTGTATTACTTTTTCATTTAAATGTCTGAGCGGAAGTAAGTTACCGGAAGTATTGTCAGCCATTTTGTATCTATGTCAACTGTAAACAAACTGAAGATATTGAAAGCATTTAAGTGTTATGTTATATTGAACTCAAGATAATTATATGGTTATTAATTAAAGCCAGTATAATCATATTATAGTATTGCCATATGTAGAGTACCTAATTATTTTACTGATAAAGGAAAGTTAATATTTTAGCACCATGCTGAGGTGTTCGTGGTAACTGATGTCATGATGACGACGATGATGTCGATGATCTGATGATGACGACGATGATGTCGGTGATGTTGATGATGGTGTCGATGACGATGATGACAATGATGTTGATGAAGACGACGATGATGATGTCTACGACTTAGTCGCGGGAATCTCCAGTACTAGTCTTGTGAACATTGATCCCAACCACAGTCTGGGACTACAGCCCCGGAGGCTTGGGAGGTTTAAGGACAGTGTTGGACTTGATTGAGAAATGGATGGACAATACTAGTAATGATTGAAATTGAGTTCTAAATTGGTTTGAGTTTTTGAGAACACGTGTTGATAGTTGATACAGCTGTTTAAACATCTTTTGATCATTTTTTTTTTATCATTGTAAATAACATTTTTTTTTTGGTTACGATCATTTGAGTGAGTGTGTGTGTGTGATTTATTTGTTAATTGTCTTTTCTTTATTTCTTTTTTTTTTTTGTGTAAATAAATTCTTGTTTTCTTTGAAGAAATTCTTGTTTTGATTTGAAAAGGAAAGCCTGGCTCATTCCACGTTACACCACCCCCCCCCCCCCCCCCCCCCCCTTGCCGGTCATGATTTGAACAAAATTTAATCTACATGACATGAGGATGTTTCTACATAAGCTTCATTTTTCTTGGCCCAATGGTTTTTTTTGAGAAGAGGATTTTTAAAAATGCAATTAATTTTCACTTATTTTTAATTATCTCCCTTTGGAATGAAGTATTGCCTTTTCTTTGAAGAAACTTGAATCCCCTTCACCCAAGAATACTTTGAAGCAAGTTTGGTTGAAACTGGTTCAGTGGTCCTTGAGAAGAAGTAGAAAATGTGAAAAGTTTACAGATTGACTGACAGATGGACGCCGGACAAAATGTGATCACTAAAGCTCACTTGAGCTTGAAAAACGATAACTTTGTTAAACTAAAGGGGTACACACTATGAAACCATGCCCATTTTAATTTGACGTTTTACTGCCTGTGCATACTGAAATTGTTCCAGAGTCTACTGACTACAGCAAAAGGATACAACAAGAATAAAGAAGAAGACACAACTGCCGAGAAGTCCCCCCACAATGGTCATGTACTCCGATCCAGCCAACTGTTGTTTGAACATCTGCATGGCAGCAAACGATGTCAAGGCCATCGTGAAGGACAGCACACAAGACGTACCGCTTGAAACAGCTGCAAAGAAAATATGCTGTGATTATGTTTATTACCCACAAGGCACAGTGGTAAGGAAATTTGCTCTAGAGTCACATAGTAAGGAGCTGTTCCTTATATTGCATTCAAATGGCACTGAAGACATGGAAACTGGTCCTTTGGATAAGACCATATTACATGCAGATCTGAAGCTGGCTGGTTTGAGAAACAAAACGGGACAACCAGAGAGCTACAGTGCCACCCACTGACCTAGC
Source organism: Saccostrea cuccullata (assembly GCF_032062105.1). NCBI lineage: Eukaryota > Metazoa > Mollusca > Bivalvia > Ostreida > Ostreidae > Saccostrea > Saccostrea cuccullata. The sequence goes on from NW_026938254.1 coordinate 725,704, forward strand.
TAGCTGCAGATCTGTAGCGTTATGTTTTTATATATATGTCTTTGACCATAACGCTACAGATCCCATACCACAAAAAAGGTGCAATTTACGGTGCAATATTTTTTGGCTCACTTTTGGGGAGAATTTTTCCTTTTTCTAGCATTGGTCAATCAACTACCTTTCACTCCCCAATTCTAGACATATTCTGTAGCAAATATGTATATTTAATCCCCCTCCCAACCATTTATAGTTGTCTCCACAGGCAATAAACTCGCTTGAAGTGAATTTTCAGCTATCTAACAAATAATTTTAATAAAACGAGTTTATCACTTGTAGAGAGGACTATAAAGGGTTGGGAAATGGATAAAATATACAGATTAGTTAAATTATGTGCCTAGAATTAGGGAGTGAAAGGTAGTTGATTGACCAATGCTAGAAAGTGGAGAAGATGTGAAGAAGATGATTTTGACAGCTGAAAAGATGGTAATTGCTGTAATGCATGCATATATATTTTAAACAAGGGTCATTGGTTTAAAAAGACTGGTGATGATGTGAATTAAGAGATAATTGAACCTTTACTAAGACTTTTATTTGGGTGTTGTAGATAAAATTACACCGACTGACCAGGTCAATAAAAAATCTGCAAAATTGAAAAAATATAAAATAAAAGCCGCCCGCCCGCCCGCCTCCATTTTTAAAAAAATTCCAATGAGAATCTAGCAATTTATTTATTATGGCCTTATCATAATTATTGTGAATAGCCCTGCTGGAATAGAAATTGAGACCATCGAAAGTTTCATTTAATTATACTGCCACTTTGGTAGAGGGATAATTTAGTCTACCAGAAAATACACTTTATGCAGATTTCATACCAGAAAAATTAGGGAACTGATTGAAATAGAGTTTATGTGCTCTTCAGGCAAGAAGTTAGAAAATTCAATCCAGAACCGGGCAAAACTTTTTGCTGATCAATATATACCGGTATATACCGCTTTTTCTATGCATCATAATGTGTGGCGCCATAGCTCTCTAGTTATCTACTTCATTTTTTTTCAGACCACTAAAAGCTATAGATCTAGTGCCAGGGAGGATAAAACATCCCCTCTTGACCAGTGTCCCCAGCATTCAGCAGTCTAGTCGAACCCTCAAACGGGGGTATACCCTCAAACGAGGGTTTTCCTTCCCTTAATGCAACACGCGAAAGCGGAAGTGGAATTTAAAAACGATAACTCTTCTTATTTAAAAAATAAATATTTTTTTCAAAAATCGCAAACATACGAAAATGAATTGTCTACACCTTTGTTTTCAATTGAAAAAAATAATTTTTTTTTTTCGTTTTTATTTACCTCATTTTTGAAGCACAGAAGTTTGTTTACAGGACAGAGGAAATTCGGATGGGCACACAAGAAAGTGTCGAAAAATAATAAATAACATGTCAATTACACAAAATTTGTAATACTTGGGAAGGGAATTATATGTAGTTCAACTTTAAACAAACCATTGTTTGTTTATTCATCCGTTTTATTAAATTATGAATAAAAAAAAATCTAGTTGTATCAAGCATGGAGGTCAAGGCACAGAAAACGCTAACTTTGGGAGAGAAAAAGTCTCGATTTTTGCAATAAACATATACTTTTTCATAATACTATCTCTTTAAACATTTTTAATCTATCAAATTTGAGTACATACAGAGCTACGAAATAATCCATCACTTTGCACCAGCATATTTTGTGGACCACACGTTTTTCCGTGAAAACGGCACTGTTTTCAGTGTCTGCCCATGCGCGTACCCCCGTTTGAGGGTAGGGTTTTCCTACTTCCGTTTACCCCCCTTTGGGGGTTTGACTAGACTGTTGAGCCCTCTAAGTCTTGCAACCTACAGTTCAACTGGCATAAAAACAATTTGGCCTAACAAATTGCCATAAAAAATTATGTCATTTAAAGTTAAATATTGCTAAAAAATTGATTATATTTACAAACATAATCATTATATAATAACCACCATAGAAATAGCAAAATGCTGACCTCAAGCATGATATTTGAAACCCTTTACAATATTTATTATTACTAGTAGCCAGCATTGAATCTGAGTTGACTGTACACAAATTCATTTCACAGGTAACTGTTTTGTACAGGGCACCCCTAACCAATAAGTAGGTTTTGTCCTGTATGTGAAATAAGAGTCTGTTCACCCCCCCCTCCCCACTCTAGTTGCTCACGTTTTTTTTCAACCTTTAAGCTTTGCTTTTGAGTAAACTCATGCTCTGCATCTGTCATTATCATTCATTTACAATAGACATATTTTGTACACTGTTCTCTTATGCACTACACATTTCTGTCATTTATTTATAAATATTTACCCATTTTTTCTTCTTTTTTCAGTTTTGCCTGCGTGTACGAAACCGGCTCGGAAGTTGATAAGGAGTATGACGAACCCGATGTATTTAATTTGTAGAATCGGCGTGTACAAGTGGTTTATGTATGCTCCGTTTCATATGAAAAATATTTATCACGCCTGCAGAAAGTGCGTGGCAACTTCGATTAGTTTAATTACATGAGAATAAAGGACCATTTACACAAAAGAAAAAACATGTATATATATAAACAGAATTTTAGAATAGGTAGTCGAAATATTTTAGAATCTTTTTTTTTATAGGCCCTAGTGCATATCTGTACTTCTTCTTCCCATACGAGTTTACTCTTACTAGAGCGTTGAACTCGGACTGTCACACGCGACGGACAAGGCTAAAAACCCGATCAGGGCACTATGTACAATAAAAAGTTAAAAACTGGCACACTACTTACTTGGTGTTGGTGGGCAGCTGGCTCCTTGTGTATGAGTCCAGCTGTGTCCGGAAACACTCTAATGTTGGTGCTGAGGCAACTACAGATGGTAAGTTATTCCAGTCTAGAATTGTCCTCGGAAAGAAGGAATATCGATGTGCATCGATCCGAGTGTGTGGTAGACGGTACGTGTAGCTGCCTCTGGTCCTTCTTTCACTGGGTGTCAGGTACATATCTGCAGGGATAGCCACCAAAGCATGGTCAATCTTGTATAACAAGACGAGTCTTATCTTCATTCTTCTTGTTTGTAATGCTTCCCAGTGTAGATCTTGTAGCATCTGGGTAACACTCCCAGGGTGGTTATCATGGTAGTTTTTGGTGGCAAATCGTGCTGCTCGTCTTTGCACTTTCTCCAGCTGACGGACTTGCTTGGAGTTCCAGGGATCCCATGCTGCACAGGCGTATTCTAGAATCGGTCGTACTAATCCCTGGTATGCTGCGGATCTTGCAGATGTCCGACATCCCCTCATATTCCTCCTGATGAAGCCCAGTGTCTTGTTGGCTTTTGATGTGATGTTACTGATGTGGTTGTCCCATCGTAGGTCTTTACTAACTCCAAGGTATTTGCTGGAATCAACCACATCTAGGAGGTGCCCATGTATAGAATAAGTAGCGGTGATGGGTTTCCGCTTTCTGGTAACTTAGATAACAACACATTTTTCTGGGTGGAATGCCATCTGCCAGTCCTCCTCCCATCTGGTCAGAGAGTTGAGATCCTTTTGCAAGGTGACTGCATCATCCTTATTTGTGATGGGTCTGCAAAGGAGACAGTCATCTGCAAAAAGGCGAGTATCTGACAGGGTCCTTTCCGGTAGGTCGTTAATATAGAAGAGGAACAGTAGGGGTCCTAGGACTGTCCCTTGTGGCTATCCTGACACCACTGGTGCAGTTGAGGAAGTATGGCCCTCTAGAAGTACTTGCTGTGTCCTATCTGTTAGGAAGTCTCTAATCCATTGGAGAGTGGTGCCTCGTACCCCGTAGTAGTTTAACTTATGAGCTAGCCGCTGATGGGGGACCTTATCGAAGGCTTTAGAAAAGTCAAGCAGGATGATGTCTACTTGGCCTTTTTCTCCAAGGTTCTAGGCTATACTGTTTATGGTGGACACCAACTGAGTTTCACAGGAACGCTTAGAGCGGAATCCATGTTGACTGTTTGAGAGGATGGAATTCTCATCTAGATGGTCCATGACTTGGCTGTGTATAATGTGTTCCAGCAGTTTACAAGGGATAGATGTTAAAGATACAGGTCGATAGTTAGAAGCTAAATGTTTGTCCCCTTTCTTGAAAATTGGAACAATACTTGCCGTCGCCAGTCATCTGGAATCCTTCCTGTGTCTACAGAAGATTGGAAAATGGATGTTAATATTGGTGCAAGTTGCTCAGCGTGGTCATGTAGAAGCTTAGCTGGTATCTCGTCAGGGCCAGTGGCTTTGTTGACTTTGATGTTTTTAAGAAGCTTGTAGACTCCATTTTGTGACACTCTTATACGATGCATGTCCGGGTAGGGGCTAGGACCCTTGTCTGGCATGCTGCTGGTGTTCTCATTGGTATACACAGAGTGGAATTGGTTGTTGAGTATCTGTAGCGCAAAGCACAGAGAGTTCTGCGCTTTGCGCTAGAATTTCAATCAGATTGATATCATAGACATCCATATAGAACTGCAACTTACTATAGACTGGTAATGTAAAAATAGTGCTCAAAGGGTCTTGTTCACAGGCATCTTTGGACCAAAGAATACTTTATTGACATTGGCGTCGGAAGCAAATTGAAAGGGGGGGGGGGGTAATTGAAAGAGCGTAAAAAAGGACAATAGTAAATTGTCCAAACACGAAAATCAGATTTTCGGGGGGGGGGGGGGGGGGGGGGGGGGTAGGATCAAAATTCTTTCAGTAGTCAGTACCAGTTTCTCCCCCAAAATTTCTACTACCATTTACCCTTGTTTGAATACACTGCAAATTCTGTGTGTTGAAAGTGGGGAGGGGCTAAACCTACGCCCCATTATGCTCAACTGATGCTTTTATCATGTCTATCTTTGCAAAATTGCGTAAAAGTAAGGGGGCTAAGCTCCCCCCCCCTCCCCCGGGTTCCGACGTCTATGCTTGAAATGAAATGTTTTGATGCCATTCTTTAAATTAGATTTTTTTTTTCTTCTTTTTATAAACCGTGTTCATAACTGAAAGAGCAATAAATTGCACCTTTTGTTAGCTTGCTCAAGCTTAATGTTGACCACAAAGCCGCCAAATTAAACTCTGTTACATGTAAAAATATAGCATTTGCTCTCAATCTCTTTAATTTTTAGTACATGTATATTTTAAAAATAAAATACTCGCACTCGCTGTCTTTCATTTTGCGCTTGAAGGTGCAATGGTTTTAGTTTATAGAATAGGGGTGAACTTTAAAAGAAGACAATTAAGTTGTGGCGAACCCATGTGAATAAAACTCTATCAAAAAAGTGAGAGACATCAAACCACTAGAAATAAGAAGCAAACCATCACTTTTTTGCCCAAATGATTGAATACTGCGATTTTTTTTATTGGATATTTATAATTTCACATTATACACACAAAGTTAGAGTCTGCTGGAACAGGGAATGCAAGACAATATTGTTTAAAATTTTCCTAGCACTTTTGAAGATTTTCTTGTTTTTATTCATACATACACAGACCATGAAAAATTGTATTTATATGTAATTATCAAAAGCAAAGATCTGTTGCATTACTTTAAATTACATTATTTACAGTGATCATTTTACCTCTTCTGTTATATCTCTTTTTATTAAATTTAATCGTTGTGAATTTACTAATCCCCGTTTTGCCATGTCATAGAAAAATATTTTAATCAAAAAAATCCAAGAACCCTTGGAGTCCGGAACACGGAAGGGTCCCGTCCCCAAGCACCTGTGGTTTCGCCGTGCATTAGTCAAGCAAGTAACCTTCGGAAGCTAATCCTATAGATTTTACTAGAGAACGCCATAGCTGTCTTAAGGTTAAACACGATGAGAACAGTAAATGGTATTAAAAATAAAAACATTTAAGAAAAGTTAATTCCGTCTTACGCCAGTCCACCCCTATCCCTGGCTGTCATGAGTTGAACAAACTTATATCTGAAGACTCAATATGCTTCTATGTCAAATTACGCCTTTGCTGTTCTTGAGATCGAAAACTTAAAAATAAAAATATTTTTCCTATGTATTCCTATCTTAAACTCTCTTGATCACTTATAGGGCCCCCTAACCCACCCTGTGGTTATGATTGGAACACCTGAATCTTTGTTACTACTTGAAGATCTTTCTCGTTCCCTAATTTTTCCAAATGTATGAACTTTGTTGCAATCTACTTGAATTAATTTGAGAAGTGGCAGCGGGTTCGGAAAATCTAATTTTAATTAGATTGGATGATGTTGCCGTTTCTATTTTTTTGTGAATTATATTAAGTTATATCCAGCAAGTTGACATGTCATTAAATGTAACTGCAGTGCTTTACTTGCTTTGTTTTAATCAATGGGTGATTTCCAACACAGGTATGTATATGAATTCCAATCAGTACAAGACAAAAATGTATTTATTGTCACAAACGTAAAAACAGCCACAATATAATTAAATAGATATATAGAGTTCAACATCAACAAAAATAAAATTATTTACAGATATAATACAACTCAAAATATGGGATGAAAAAAACTAAAATCAGATTAACATATCCCTTTTCTCATAAAATCTAACGTACAAACATTTTTACAAAATATATACATTTTTTACCTTCTCTTTTGAAAATGGCAACTTTGTCTGATTCTTTCTGCAAGAAAAAATATACCCTCAACTGGCACCAAAACCTGACATTAAAACTTCTACACAGGTCAATTAAAGAAAGACATTTATAAAGCATCACCCTAAATGCAGACTTCCAGTTACATGTATTTCATTTTAATTGTTCAAAAGCTATAGTAACCTAAATAGATTTTTTATAAAGTGCAAAATTTTGACAAATTATTTTCCAATGCAATAAATAAGAGCTGTATTTTTGGGATGTGACATATTATTTAAAAAAATTGTTCTATATAGGCAGCTTTTGATACATTTAGAACTGTTAATGTTTAGATGTTAATGGAATTCACTGATTCAGTGGGTGGTTCAGTTAATACACAGTATCAGATCTATAAATGATAAACGTTACATGTGAGGAAAAAATACCAAGATACTCCTTATATTACATGTACATATAACATCAGATCAGCTTCTAGAACCTGTCAGAGAAAATGTCTACAGAGAAAATGAACATGGACAGATCTTGTTATCACTTGGAACAATGGAATATAGCACCAATCATCCAATGGGAGTGTAAAATATACAATGCATACAATACTTCTAGTCCTACAATATCTACAATGCATACAATACTTTTATTCCTACAGTAATAATATATGAAGAGTACTTGGTATGAAAAGTACTTGGCCTGATTTACATCACATTTTCTTACATCAATATCATACACATATTTTTATAAATTCATCACTGTTGAGTGTTAACTAATATTTGTGAAATTTTAAAACACAGTCATATGACAGAATGGAATGAAAGTTAAATAACTTCATGTAAACATTAATTCACTAATAAAAGCAACAATTTTTATTATTAGCTATCTACTAAGTCTTTGTAGGACTCTAGTATTAACTAACATAAAAAGTCTTTTGCACAATGTATGTACATAACCAAAATGATATCTAAATCCCTAGTACATACAATCCTAAGATTGTATTGTAGCTATTGTATTGTAGTTTTATCTTTCTTGGTCAAGTAGACCAGTGGGTAATCTCCCCTTAGTAAATTAAGATAAGTGTGTTTGTTTTTTACTGCTATATTTTAATACCCAGACAACTAATAAGAACACAGATCTGGCAGTTAGTAAATGTAGCTATACATGATGCTAAAATCATTTCTCTTCTCCTCAATCTATGTAAATACATGTATAAATTGTTTAACTTGGAAGAAGAGTGAGCACTAGAAAGTAAGCAATATACATTTGTAGAAAACAGGGATTTCTTTGTAAAAATGTTTTTTTGTTGAGGACACCTCATAATTATCATTCAACACACAATGAAATATCAACAAAAGTTAAGTAACATGAATCTATATCACACTCAGCTCAGGAATCAATGCATGAAGTTTCATAGAAAACAAAAAATATAACAAAACAAAGAGGGGGAGGGATAACTCTATCATGTTTAGAAAGGCACAACCATGGCTAAAAGTCACTCAAAACAACAGCCTCAAAATCAGATCACAGGCAAGGGCAGGCAAGAGGTTTACTGCTCTGGAAAAGTTAATTTAATAATCAAGTCAATTTCATCTACCAAAACAAAACCTTTAAGTCCACAGATCCTGGTAACGCATCATTCACACAAATGAAAAAAGTGTATTGCAGAGAAGCAATTATTACAAAAGATTGCAATGAATATGTGTAGTCAATATGAGGTAAAAAACAGAGAAATTAATAAACATAATAAATTTACCAGATCCATTTTTAAAAGTTTCAAGTTAACATTTCAATAGAAAACACATTTAGCCATTTTCAACTTTCACACATTGCATTGATTTTCTTTTTGGCTTCAAACCTGTTATGCACTAGAAACATACTGAGATCAAGCATTCCATTGAAATCCCTCAGCTGCACAACAATACAAAATCTAAAACATTTTTAACATACATGGATGAATATACTTTGCTACAGATAAACTTTTTCATCAGCACATTTTGATATGTCTGCCTGTCTGAAAATTTATTTTTTATTTTGAAGTCTGTAGAAATCTACCTTCTTGGCCAACCTGTCAGGATTAAAATCCCAAATGATGTCTATAGTTTAGAACAGCCCATTATAATTCTGTCCTACATATACATGAAATCTTAGACTTCAGGAACAGATACTTGTAGATATTCTGTTCTTTGGAAATATATACTATAATCAGATTCTTTCTGGCCTTTCTTTAATTTTAATTTTCATCGTTCACTTTCCTTGCTAGTGGTTAATGGACTGGTATTGCTTTTCTTTAACCTTGACCTTTGAAGGACAGTGGGATCGAATTCAGGGTGTCGCCTGGCATGTTTGTTGAGATGGTCACTTCTCATAAATCTCTTGTCACAATACGGACAGCAGAAACGTTTCTCACCTACAATCCAAAAATTATATATTATAAAGGTATTTTATTAAATGTGTGGAAATATCAAATTCACTTTTTTATATTGACATTAAATACATTTAAGTAAAAAAATGTAAAACAATTTAAATTATTTCATCAAATATTCAAATGTAGAAGGTTAATTAGATGACAGAAATAAAATTATGTTATGATAAATTAATAAGAACAGATTGAGGTTTATAATGATGTCTCCAGAATGAAGTTACCTGTGTGTGTTCGCAAGTGTCTGGCCAATTCATCTGACCTGGCAAATCTCTTATCACATCCCGACCAGGTACAAGGGAATGGACGTTCTCCTGAAAAGTCACAGTCAGGGTCAATTGAAATGCCAAACACAGAGATCAGAGAAGGAAAATCAAACAATGTCACTCAATTTACTAATGAGAAATTAATTTCATTTTAATTGGCAATTGCTACGAATTCAGAGAACAAAACTCATTTAATTAGAAATGTGACACTTAACTTTTCATAAAAAAAAGTTTAACAGGGAGAAATATAATATTCAATTAAAGAAATATGTAATAACGGTATTATTTTACTTGGGCTTCACAAAATGAAAGAAGTTTTAGCATGGTCTAAACATGTCTAACCTTGTTACATTATGGAGATAATTGCAAATAATGTATACCAACAGTATAGGCCACTGACCACTGCTATTGTATCAAATAAAAGAAACGTCTAATGAAAAAAACAAAACAGAATAACTGTAGTCTCATTAACCTATGCGTTATAATAACTTAATTATCACGTACACCCCCTCCCCCACGTGGAGTGAAAGCTTGTTTACCTGTATGAGTACGCAGGTGTGCTTTTAAGTGTGAGCTTTTCCCATACATTTTGGCACATCCTTTGTAATAACACTGGTGTAGCTTCTTCTTTGGATTACACACAGAGCTGTCATCTTCGTCGGAACCTTCAGCTACTGAAGTGGGCGGGGTCGCTTTTGCGCGCTTTCGTTTCTTGTCTTTCGTAGATTTATCAATGAAACTTTCATCATTTTGTAAAGATCTTAAATGAATCCTTTTCATTTCTCCACTGAAATAGTCATGATCTATATGTTCTCGTCTAAACTTTCCCAAATCTGTCAAAATGCTGGCCAGATTAAACAAAGAGTCTCTCTTTTCTGCGTTGGTTACGTCTGCCATATTTTTCTCGTCAGCTGTTCGATGCACCATATTCGAAGCGACCATATTTGACATTAACACGAGCCCCTCAGCCGCCAGACTTGTTTCGTAGTCGATATCTGTTTGATCTTGGTAAGTCATGATCATGATCTAAAAGTCCACTGACAAAACAACGTGCTTTTCTTTGTCTTGACCTCGTTTGGCGATTTGGCGGATTACACAAGCAATATTTTCTGTTGTCTGAAATGGGTGAAATCACCATTTAAAAAATGAACAAATTATATCCTTATTCAACATCTCTGTATTGATGGTTGTCAATTTTACAATTATGTGCCCAGTTACGCGTTTGGTAACGTAAATAAACCATTACTTACCTCAAATGGTTCAACCGCGTGCTGTGGGCGTGCCTGTTGTATACAAGGAAGTGACGTATAAAGTTTCATACTGAGAAGTAGACCGATTCCGCGAAAATTCAAAATCTACAAAAAATTATTTCCAATGTCATGTGGTCCTGATAGTTTAACTTTTATACGAATACTAGGCCTAGAGGTTAAAAGAAATCTTACAATCAATTGAGATTAAATATTTTTGATAAACATTATTGCTTACAAGAGGAATATGCAAAGATTCATACTTCACCAAAACTAAAACATATTTTGTTTTTGATAATTTCTAGTGATGTGGATATATACTGAGGTTGAGACTTAGTGCATATATGTTATACTCTTGCCATAAAGATTTTGATAGAAAGGGGAAGATATATTTGTCTACATCAACAGATAAAAGATATTGTAATATTTGCATCACAGGGGACTGAGATTGTCTGTTGAATGGATGACGTATCCCCCCTCCCCCGCTTCTGAGAATTTTTAATAGACACAAAAAAGTTATCAAAAATATGTATAGTGATTTCCTAGTCTATCATTCTTATATTTCGTTAACAAAAGTGGGAAATGATAACAGATATCGAAATGTAAAAATGATAGACTAGGTCATGTCTTTTTGACATGTTTTTGTGTCTGATAAAAATTCTCAGAAGCGGGAAGGGGGCGGGGGTCACCATCCATTCGTCAGGTGCTTGTAAATGTTGTAAAAAATACAAAAATCATAGGTTTGATTTGATTTTAATGTATATATATTATTTTTTTTAAAAACATGAATCAGTTGGATTTGACACGTCAATTTAAGTTATTCCAACTAGTCCTCTCAAACAGTTACACAAACACAATAACAAAAATTAATACACGTGATGTATATTCAAAATAATTAAGAAAGGAAGGGAACAGAAGTGCATGGAGAGAAGAAAGAATTAAGAACACGATTAAGGAAGATACAAAAAATGATTATAGTTATTCATAAAAATCTTTTCGAATTTTTAATATACTTATATGTAACGTTACGGATTTAGTTTACAATGTTAATCTATTTAACGTGAGGACATTTTCCTACTTTCATGTCTCAGGCACTTGTTTCTGAAATAAAATTTTAACTCTGACATAGTTAAGTATTTTAATAACACTGATGCTTTGGGTTAAAAAAAAATTATCACAGAAACAAGTGCTTGTGTTTCACGTACCTGTAGTTTACAAGTACCAGACAAGAAAGGCAATATCCAAACAAATGTTATAAGAAAAATTTTAAAAAGATATTTACTTTTGGCCATAAAAAGTGGACAGCCCCCCCCCCCCCCCGTATCCAGTCCTAGCTCTCAATCGCCAACGGGTAAGATAATTACATCGATATTCCAATCGGGATCGTGATGCAAAAAAAAAAACGTAAACAAGGCAAGTGCTGAGAAAGTTTTCAAGACTTGTTAAAAATAATCTAAATATGTTGAATTTTCCCCTTGCACCGACCTTTCTCATTTAAATGTAAGTTGAATTACACAATGCTTTGTCATGTATTTGAAATTCCATTGTTTATGTATAGCTCAGGTAACTGGATAGTGGATACATGTCAATATGCACAGGCAGGGGCTTGTGTGTCACAGGCACTTGTTTCAGGAATAAATTTTAACCCATAGTATAATAATAACACAAGGTATAAGCCATATATGGTTGTTTGGATAAATTATATTAGATGACATAGGTGTAAAATGTTTGCCACTGCCTTTTCTCTGAAAGTGTGAATGAGCGCGATTCCGTGTAATTTGGAGTTAGATACCTTGTGTTATTATTATACTATGGGTCAAAAATTTATCACAGAAACAAGTCCCTGTGGCTTGTGTAGAGAAAATTACTAAATCAGAATACTAGTATTACAACCTTGGAGAAATTAAGAAATCATGTGATGTTTTCTTTGAGGTACTAATTTTCTAACTCATTTATTTTCTCTACATAGCCCCCATGGTCAATGTGATTATTAATATTATAAGTTACAATTTATATGTATCGGAAAGAATTCCATTTAAAACTCCAATGATCATGGAGTGATCATGGAGTTAATTCTCTACGACATCTGGCTGAGATTATCATGGAGTCGTATGCTGATTAGTCTAATAGATAATATGTTGATGGTGCAGTTGTTTGGGTGAGCGCAGATACTTATCCACTTTTCATTTACATCGGGCTATCAAATCGCACATGACATTTGGTGCGTCTAAGACTCTGACGTCACATGACATCGTATGCATGTTGCTTTACCAAATCGAAGCCTGAACATGGCTAATTTTAATGAAGAACCATTTTATTGCTTATTTTTCTGCAACAAATTCATTAAATCAAGGCACATTTTTTATTCGTTTAACTTTTGTTGTTATTTCATGAGAACGTTGCTTTAGCATTTGTGTACGAAGCAATGCATTGTGGGTCCATATTACTGCGGAAAAATTTCTATCGAATAAATGTGCAGTAGTATGAATTTTCTCTTCATCCAGGCATTGCTTTAAGAGCTCGCAGTGACAAGTGACGCTCGCTTTGATATATTTTACGGTGTGACCGTGGGGGCCAGTCCAGTTGTACCTTCAAATACACCTGAAATGTTGATCCGCCACTTCAAACGTTAAGTCACATGAGACATCTAGACTGTGACGTCACATGAGAGCTCGTCAGGGTTTACGGAAACAGCCGAGCGTCTAGTTGAAACTATAGACCTAGTGCAATTTTTGTTGAAAAACATTGCAGATTTATTTTTTGTTTCTTTTAAAGATTTCTACAAACTGAAAGCCTTTTATGCTTTTATTTTTTTATTTATTTTTGCAAAGGGTATTGGGTAGCAAAGGAATTCTGGGAAGGTTTCACACAAAAATTTGCTTGACGTATACATGTACAGATTTAATTCCGAATTTTTTTTTGGTCTTACACGTTAGTCTATTGAGCTCGCTTCGCTGCGCTCGCTATTACATGTATGATATAAGTTAATTACTGATTTTTAATTACTGATTTTTTCATTTATTTCTTTCACCTATAAACATGATAAAGTTTTAGTTTACTTGCAGATTTGAGTATGTGAGGAGGACGTTTCACAGGATGTCTGTCACAAGGGAGCTAACTATCGTTGGAATAGTCTTGTTTATTGCAGCAGGACTGCTGGTAATAATATCATAATATTTTGACGATTTGACGGTTAGGTTGAGTGTGCAGATACTTATTCAGTTTTAATTTAGATTGAGCTTTCCAAATTGCACGTGACATTTGATGCGTCTAGACGCTGGCGTTGATGAATAAGATAAATCAAAGCTTGAACAGCACTGACTTTAATGAAAAACGTTTAATTTACTTATTTATTGTCAAGTCCAAATTTTCTCTTCACCCAGGTGTTGTCATAAGAGCTCGCATTGCTTTGCACTGCTCGTTGCACTCACTATAATGACAAATATTCCAAAAAATATTCAAGGGAAGATTGCTATGAAGGCCAAATTTAAGTTTGAGATTTACATTCTTTTCAGTATTTATGTTCAGATTAATTTTCTTACATATCCATCAAAAATCTACAACATTCAATCCCCTATGCACATTTTTTATACACTCTCTTGCTGGACTCATAAGATTTGCATGATTCGACCAAAAACATAATTTTATCTTACCTGAAACTAAATTGTAAACAGAAAAACAAGACAGTTTACCTTTAAAAACCTAAGTGAAAGGCTTGTCTTTGCATATATAGGAGTTAAAATTATGCTGAATCTATTGCTATCACCATGCAACTTCTAATATTGTTTTTGAATACCTCTGTTTAATTCACTTACTATGATTGGTCAGTAGCAGAGGTTAATAGTGTTCAGAATATGTTAAGGTGCGATAGTAAACCCCTTCAAAGTCTTTCTATTCAGCCAAGTGGTCAGAGGGAGCAGAGTGGCTAAGAAACACGAGACTTCGGAAGATGTGCAAACAACCGCAGGAACTAAATACAATTATTTACAATAATCAAACACTTTTATATTTATTTCTTTAAGGTACATTGATACTCTGATAAGAGAGATAACTCTTAAAGACATAAATGTCTCTTATTACTTTATAAATTTACCAAGTTGAAGTGTCTTTTTTGTCCAATTTTGCACCGCAAGCTATGCTATAATTGTTTGTATTTAACTTATAAAATACATTTCTTTTGAAAAATCATAGCAAGAATATAGGTATTATTTGCATATGCAGCATTTTATATTATTTTGGAAATTAACACTTTGCACTCTGTCCATAAGGGTTTGGACCTAAATGAACCTTTATAAATAATAATGCATTTAATTTTCAGAGAAACATGCATTCTTGAAAAAATTGATAACACTCTCAAAAGACTGTTTTTTACTTTATCCTTTAGATATAATATAAAGAAAAAATGTTAAACATTTTCATTTTCTTATAAAGTGACTATAAATGAATATTTTTAGGTTTTCATTATGGCATTTATTGTGGCTAAAAGGCATAAATTTAATGTGATATCACTAAAAGAATTTGATATCACACTTTTTTATGAGGTGCCCTGAGACATGTTAATGAAAATTAACCTGGATATTCAGGAGCACAAGGTATTAAAAGGTAATTTTTATTTTAAGTCATTTACTTTTAAAAGGAATTTTTATTTTGATTTAACTTTGACTTGAATTTGATATTTACCCTGTATGGTTTTGGGGTATTGATCAGCAACATATCAGCATCTCTCTATTTCTTTCTAGTATGTAGTGTGTATGGTTCCAGTTAACAACAATCTCTCTTTAGAGTTGCAAAAATTTCAAATTCAGGAAAGGGAAAAGGCCATTTAATGCATTGTTTTTATTTACAGTTTCTGAATTCTCAGTCTTACTTTTGTATTTTTGAACTTTTAATTTTCAGATGCTAAAGAAACAAATTATGGAGAAATTAAACAGAGTTTCAAAGATAAAATATGAACCAGCCTTATTAAACAACAAAATTTTATCATCTCCAGGTAATATGATGTGTGAAAGATTGCTTCAGTTCCAAGATTTTCTAGAAATTATTCCATATTTTTGTTGTGCACTGGTATTCTAATTCTGTTTGATCAAAGTACTTGTGTAAAATATATGTTTACATTTCAGATTCTAACCATTATTTATATAGAATGAAGGCAATGGATGCATTTTCAAAGTTTGGTAAGTGTCCCATGATGAAAGGTTAGCGATAAAATAATTAATTGCAAGAAGGAATAATTAATAACTTTAAAAATACCAGTAATATTAATGTCCTGCAAATTGGCTGCAATGTAGTATTACTGTCCTTTGTGATGGCATTTTTCCTTTCGTATAACTTTTTACACCATAAACTGTATGGCATATTTGCTTTTTCTTTAGATGAAACTTTTAAGGGGGAAGATAACACATACAAGGGACGTCACCCAAACACTCGAGTCAGGTGGTACCTGACAGGACTCAAGAAGTCCTACCTCAGTACCTGCCCACTGGAAGTTATTAACGAGTTCAGTGATGCTTATGAACACGCTCGTCACAGCCCAGAGGTATTTAACTCATTTAAGTTTTATGCATTTTTGAGTCCTTAATTCTAGTACAAAATTTTTTTAGCTTTTCAAAATATGTCGTCTGTTTAAAGAATTTATTTAATTTATATATTCATATGAACATTAGAAACTAATAATAAAATGAATGATATAAAGTGTTTATAAACTTTAAGCAATCTGACTAAAGCCAGCCCCTACTATTTCACTTCCTTCGTATGAAGTGAAATAGAGGGGCTGGCTTTAGTCAGACTGAAGCTATAAGAATTTCAGTTTTTTACTTTGTTGAATAATTATTAAGTCTTTAGTTTACTTTTTAGTATTCATTATGATACTTCAGTTGGTAACGTACATTCTTTTAATGATTTTTTTTTTCTTTCAGATATTTGGAGAGAGTGAATACAACCATTACATGAAATTATTGAACCAACTTATAGATAAGTAAGTGTAATTGTATATTTATTGAAGCAGTTTAAAGATAGGCACATTATGTGTAATGTAACATTGAAGCAAATTCGAAATGTATCTTTGAGTTAAAAGCTATGGGGCTTGTGGGCCCAGGTTTCATTCCATGCTTTTGTTGAATTCTTTTATTTAGCTCCCTTTATATATTCCCCTCAGCCACCAATGTAAATCAAATCCTCATCTTCATTTTTTTTAGCCTAAAAAAGGGATTTAAATTGAAATCTTTGGAAAAAACTTCAGGAGTGGCAATGCTAGATTCTAAAGTGTCATTTGACCAAAGCAAGAAGAATAAAATAAAAACTGAAATAATACAAGACAGAGAGAGTTTGGGTCAATCTGTTATTCCTGTGGATCTGAGATTGAGAACTCGCAGTGGCAGTAGTGGACACTCGAGTCTACTGGACAGCGGGCGTTCTAGTCAGCCAAGCAGTGAGAGGACAGACAGAGACAGCCCTGAGAAAATAGCCCTTGTCGAACTCAGTACAAACGACAAGGAAAATCTTGTGTGATATATCTAGTAATTATCAAGTGGAATCCTGAAATATGTGGAAAAACTCTTTAGGGAGATAACTTTTTTCTACAATTTTTCTCTTGTGTGATTTTGGAAGATAACACAGGGTTTGTCATGAAGAGATTGCCTACGTACAAACGAACATAAATTATTTACAATCAAAACAAGAACACTTATCTATATAGGACATGGAAGCGCTTGCTTGCCAGTATTTATTAGACATATACATTTACAAAACACAAGTCTTCAATGGTACCGATTCTCTACCTTCCTTCTACAATATATCAAAAAATAATTAAACACACTGCACAGTACAAAATGCATTTTAACATAATGCTTTTATATGTCCTCACTTCACTGATTAAAAACATAATATAATGCATGTATGAACACAATTATGCTTCCCTCGCCGCCCAGGAAAAACCATAGATAAAAAACAACATCGATTTATGTTGAAAAAACTATGGAAACCTTAAGTCCGCAGCAATTGCAAGGTAAACAAAATAAATGGTGGACTCATTCTCACAAACTTACGTAAGTGTCATAAATATATATTGTACAATTAATCGACTAGTTTAAGTAAAACCTATGCAAAATAAATGTAAGTTAGAACAATCTGTAAACACATTTCGACTATATGTACTAATATTATTACATAAAATTATCTAGAGCGACTAAGCAAATTGTTTCCAATCTTTGACAATTGAGCTGTTGTGTACAAAACTTTAAATTTTCGTGTGATGGAAACAATTTGATCAATTCTTTAAATAAACTTTTTTTTTTAACTTTCTTCATTAAACAAAGTACAAGCAAGAGAGTGAAGTAAGAGGGTGGGTGTGTGGGGGTGAATGTCGCAAAGCAAAGTCTTCGAATGAGTTAAAAACGTGCTTAAATTGAATACCTTTTCACCTGTTCTACAGGTATCAGCCTTTAAATACTGACCAATAGCTACTGTCGCTTTTATTAGCACATAGCAAACAAAAGCATGTGTTCCTAGTACAAATGATAAATTAATGTATGATTAACAGTTTTTGTGCTTGGGTCTCAATTTGCTTAAAGATTTGAATTTAATATTCTTCAAATTATCAACATTGCAAAATGCAATAGTGGCATAATTTTTTTTATATGTAAAAGAATGTGTACTTTCCCTGTGTGTTTACTAGTATATATTACTTATGTTGGAAAATATGTGCTTCTATTCATGTGCAATACAGAAATGCATAATTGGATAAGACAGGAGTTGATAAGAAGCAGGGGTGTATAAACTATATGCATTCTCGTAAGAACGTAATAAATTTATAAATTGGTGTTTTTTTTCTTACTTAGTGAATAAATTATTTATTCTATATTCAATGCATGTAATTTACAAGTTCATGTAATTTACAAGTTAATCAGTTCCATTTATTTATTCCATCTTTATGTTCGCTTGTCAAATTCAAATTGTAAATTAACAACAACCAAAAAGTTTTTTTTAAATAGGGGGAAATGTTTCAAAGTATTTACAAGAAGATCAGTAATAAACTGAAACTAGATGCTGTCATGAGACATATATATATAATAATGTAAATTAGATTTTGATAAATGTTTTGCTCATATTAGGACCTTTTTAAATTTACTAATCCCCCCCCACCCTCGACACCACAATCACACAGTACATACTTTTGGGAATAGGCTAGATGGAACAGTTTTGTTAAAACAGTGTTTGTTATTAATTAATTTAAAATTTGTTCTTGACATGTAAATTCTACATCACATCACGTTGCGTCACCCATTATCATATTTTTGTCTTTCGGTAACGTGATTCCCACTTCATCTGATAAGGTGACCACCACGGAGGTTTTAATGGAATAATTATAACATGCTGCAGAATGGTGTGCTTTGGATTAATTCATTTTGTGTTATAATTGGATTTATATTTCATGAAGTTTACAGGACCTATGGAGGTCGGTAAGTTAGTTTATATATATATATATATATATATATATATATATATATATATATATAGACGAATATATATGTGAAGTTATCTCCCCTTGTCGATGTGACATTCAGTTACTGCCAATACTGGTGCGGATCCAGAATTTTTTTCGGGAGTAGGGAGGGGGGTTCACATCTCAGTCAAAATATTCATGCCTAGAATTTCCTGACAAGCAGGAGAAAAAAATCATACACTGAAAACAAATAAACAAAAAAAAAACCCTATGTTTTCTTAGTTAATATATATATATTTTATATATATATATATATATATATATATATATATATATATATATATATATATATATAAATAACAATCTATTTTGTGATTCCAATTAAATAGTATATTTTTTTTCCATTTGACTAATTATATACATATTTTGTTTCTTGTGTTTATATTATGTCTGTATATTTGTCTGCAGAAATTATAACCTTGCCCATAAGTTTTAAGTGGGATTATACAATTGGCTTCCACATTTTATAGGTTTATTTCTTGTGACAATTAAGACCTTTTATTTGGGTACCATTAATTTTTACCTCTGATCACTTGACCTAGAATACACATTTTTACAAGAAAAATACCCAACTTTAAACTTGGCCTAAATTTTGATCAGTAGGTGCTAGGGCTTTCATGCTTAACATGTGTATTCATTGTGAACTGTCAACAGGTATAAATATGTTTGACCTTGACCGTAGAGTTTACACTTAAAAAATTAACCTTGGCAATTAACTTTTGAAGAGGAAGTACTATAGGGATTACTTATTTCACATGTGCATTCCTTGTGACAAGACTTTTTTCTGATACCAACAATTGAACCTTTTGACCTTGACCTTTGAGTTTGATATATATTTGAGAAACTTCAACCTTGGCCATAGGCTACCAGACAGGGACATCAGTGTTTCACAAACACATCTTGTCTTCATTATTATTTGGTGGTGTCTCCATATGACGGAAAAATTCCAATGAGATATATTCACAACAAACAAACAAATTACTAAAGAAAATATAAAACATGAATATGTTGGTCATGCATATCTCTGCATGAAAAAAAACCCAGCTTTTCAAGTACTGCAACCATATTGTAACCCTTTCAAAACACTCATTTGAGCTTTTCTGGTTTCCTTGTCATATAATGTCTGTTGTGACATGTCGTCCATCTGTTTGTCTGAAAACTTTTTACATTTTAACTTCTCTAGAACCACTGGGCCAATTTTACCCATGCAATTCATATAGAAATATGTACATTTGTATGTCAGACTGTTCTTCTGTCTGAATAAAATTAACCTTGGTTATCACGGTCATATCTACTGAATGAGAAGAGACAAGGCATTCATATTAAACTTATGTACTAGTATTTACCTGTGAGAATGGCATGGTTTTTTTTTTTTTTTTTTTATATATAGAAGTTTGACCTACTTGCAAAAAAATTAAATTGTTATAAATTTATCATTTTGAAAGAGAAAAGTTAGGGCATTCATATTATAATGCATGTATATTATTACCTGTGATAAGATCTTTCCAAATGAATCATGATATACTCTGTGACCTTGACCTTGAAGCCTAACCTACTTTTCAAAAATGTTGCATTTGCTTATAACTTTTGATTGAGATGAGATATGACTCTCACATTACACATTTGTACATTAATTACTCATAAAAATTCAAGATGTTTCCCAGCTTGCAAGTGTTTTTTTACTCTTTAACGTTAATGTTTTACATAATTTTCAAGATATTTAACTCTCCTAGAGAGATGATTAGGCTTCTGAGTAACATTAAGGAGGACTTCAGGAAAGACAGGACTTTTTGCACAAAAAATGTAATTTTCCACCCCCATTTGACCTCCCAGGGCAATATCAAAATTCCAAAACCTTGCTGCACATCTACATGACACTACCAACCATCTCCCTAAAGATGATTAGGCTACTGTGTAAAATGTAAGAGAATTTCAGGGAAGACGGGGCTTTTTGCATAAAAACATCATTTTTTTACCCCTATTGGACCCCCCGGGGCAAAATCAAAATCCGAAACCTTACTGCACATCTACATGACACCACCAACCATCTCCCAAAAGATGATTAGCCTACTGTGTAAAATGTAGAGGAGTTAGGGAAGACGGGGCTTTTTGCATAAAAAATGTCATTTTTCACTTATTTGACCCCCCGGGGCAAAATCAAAATTCCGAAACCTTACTGCACATCTACATGACACCACCAACCATCTCCCAAAAGATGTTTAGATGACTGTGTAAAATGTAAGAGGAGTTCATGGAAGACGGGGCTTTTTGCATAAAAAACATCATTTTTCGACCCCCATTTGACCCCCCGGGGCAAAATCAAAATTCCGAAACCTTACTGCACATCTACATGACACAACCAACCATCTCCCAAAAGATGATTAGCCTACTGTGTAAAATGTAAGAGGAGTTCAGGGAAGACGGGGCTTTTTGCATAAAAAACATCATTTTTCGACCCCCAATTGACCCCCCGGGGCAAAATCAAAATTCCAAAACCTTACTGCACATCTACATGACACCACCAACCATCTCCCAAAAGATGATTAGCCTACTGTGTAAAATGTAAGAGGAGTTCAGGGAAGACGGGGCTTTTTGCATTAAAAACGTCATTTTTCGACCCCCATTTGACCCCCCGGGGCAATATCAAAATTCCAAAACCTTACTGCACATCTACATGACACCACCAACCATCTCCCAAAAGATGATTAGCCTACTGTGTAAAATGTAAGAGGAGTAATAAAGCGTCGTTTTCAGGGAAGACGGGGCTTTTTGCATAAAAAACGTCATTTTTGAAATTTGACCCCCCGGGGCAATATCAAAATTCCAAAACCTTACTGCACATCTACATGACACCACCAACCATCTCCCAAAAGATGATTAGCCTACTGTGTAAAATGTAAGAGGAGTTCAGGGAAGATGGGGCTTTTTGCATAAAAAACGTCATTTTTCAACCCCCATTTGACCCCCCGGGGCAATATCAAAATTCCGAAACCTTACTGCACATCTACATGACACCACCAACCATCTCCCAAAAGATGATTAGCCTACTGTGTAAAATGTAAGAGGAGTTCAGGGAAGACGGGGCTTTTTGCATAAAAAACGTCATTTTTCGACCCCCATTTGACCCCCCGGGGCAATATCAAAATTCCGAAACCTTACTGCACATCTACATGACACCACCAACCATCTCCCAAAAGATGATTAGCCTACTGTGTAAAATGTAAGATGAGATTTCAGGGAAGACGGGGCTTTTTGCAGAAAAAACGTCATTTTTCGACCCCCATTTGACCCCCCAAGGCAAAATCAAGCTTCCATTACCTTACTGCACATCTACATGACACCACCAACCATCTCCCAAAAGATGATTAGCCTACTGTGTAAAATGTAAGAGGAGTTTAGGGAAGAAAAGTGTGACAGACACACACGGACGGACTACGGACATGAGTAACAACAATATACCTGTGAACTTTCTTTAGAAAGTGCGGGTATAAAAAATATGAATGGGTAGAAGCCCTGCTATAAAGACAGAGGCTTTGCAAATAAACTTTGCACAAAAAGAAATAAATTCTTCAAGATAATATTTGTCTTTCAACGTGAACGTTGAAAGACCACCAAGTAATGATAAATACAAGTCATAATAACACATATGAGTTAATGCTACATAAATTCATTAAAAAAAAATCATACCCGGCCGCGGTATTTTATATATATATATATATAATCATGCTATATTTCATAATACCACGGGTAAGCTTCTTCTTCTTTTTTTTAAATAAAACGTTAATTCTGCATTATTTTTGGGATTTTTCATATTAGATTTTTGATTGCAAATGTGTACTACATATAAAAGAATATTATAATTTATGAAAAAAGATATAAAAATATCTCTTAACCCGGCGGTGTATATGGGGGTGGGGGGAAGGGGTGTCCTGTCGACAAGTGCCTGTGGACCAGACCATTCACCAGTTCTGTTCACAGAGCAATTTACACACAAATCCGCATATCTTTGGGCATTTCCTGCTTCCTTCAGCATTTTCAGAATTGAAACATTTTTGCTCCCAATGGTGTACATCTGCTATTAGTAGACGACTAATTTCAATCTGTGAGATTGTTGGGATTTGTGACTGAAGACTTTATAAAGTATATACACATGTATGTTAACAGCTGGTTAATGTTATATGAAATATATTTTAAAAGTTTGAACAAACGGCTATATTTTGTATTTTTCGAATGACACTGAAAAAGGTCCCTTAATCGTTCTGCATGTTTTAAATTAGGCTTCATATTAGATTATAATTACAATCTCAGTACATGGTCAGTAAAAAAGATTTAGCTGCACATAGGATTTTCGAAGAAACCCTGGGGTCTTATCAGTCAGTAATTAACCAATGTGACAGCAAGGGGCAAAGTGCCGGTGTCGTTTGTTGATTATATATATAAACACCGCAGTTATTTCATTGTTGTATAAGAAATCCGAGCATTTATAAGCATGCTATGCCAGCGTGAATAAACTGTAAAGAATTTATATATCGGGAAGTTAACCCTCTGCAGTACGTGTATATAGTGGCTTTGTACGCCCCCCACCGACTTCCATTACACACGTGAGCTTATGTCGGTACAGCAGCGGTTCAGATTAAGTGTCTGATGTGCCACGTGTCTGCTTATCTTAGAGAACGGTAGAGAGAGAGAAGCTTCGGTCCAGTCATGACGTGTGACGAGAAGTCGGTGTTTGTTCTGATGGTGGTTTTGGTCGTTGTATGTAGCAATGATACAGCTAGTGAAGAAGTGGGACCCGTGGTGACGGACAAGGTGAGTCAGTGGAAAACTAACAGGAAACAATGGTGCTATTTAGAATAATGGTTAATTGGAATGGGTTTGTTTGGTAATCGGATCCCTGCAATCGACACCAACACAACCAAGCTCAAGATAGTAATCGTTTAAATTACTCATTAAAGACACGTCGTTTAAGTACACTTATGTACAGAACCTGCTTACTTCTATACAATCATGTAGGTTTACTTTGACATTCGGATGGGAGATGAAGAGATAGGACGTATGGTGATTGGTTTATTTGGAGATGTGGTTCCTAAGACTGTCCTCAACTTTAAAACCCTCGCCGAGGGCACAGTGGTTAGTATAGACGTATACGGATTTTTTTTTTAATTATGTAAGCACACTGTAAAACACTTACATTTAAATGCAACTAGCCTTGCATACTCTGTTCTTTACCAACAAAAAACTGATGTTACAAGAATTTATACAGAATATTTACAGAATTTCTGACATACTTTTTAGTAAATTATGAAGTGCACATTTTAAGTATTTTTATTTTAAATCATGAAGTTATAAAAGTTTTTTGTAATGTGACCTATTAATAAAGCGTCATTTTTTGGCATGAAAACTTAATTGATAAAAAATTTTCTGAAAAGTCAGAGAAGATTTTTGTGAATGTTAAGGTATGTCACTCGTCAGCTTTTTAGAAAAATTTACGCAGAAGCTTTTACTTCAAAACTACTTATTAAAATTCGATTTTTATAACATATTTAAATTCAACAATGTAATTTTTTTAACATTCAACGAAAAAACTGCTCGAAAATCTACAAAGAAGCAAGATTTATGAGGGACTATTTCTTTTGGTGGAAGGATATTTAGCAGAAAATTCTGCAAATCTGCACATTTATAAAATTTAAAATGTAATGGAAATTTAGCCTCACATAATTTTACTCGGATAATATTTTCCGTTTTGATATTGCTAAAAATATTTAATATAGGTCTTAATTTATATTTTTAGACTAAGTTTTACACCTTCCCTCAACAAACTTTTCCAAAAAATAAAAAAATATTGAAGAAGTCAAGATCAAATTTACACCACTTTTTGCCTGAAAATCACATATTTTGACAAATATTTCAAAATTAACATCACTGACCCCACCTTTTTCTTTCATTATTTCAAACTACTCGATACTTGTGATTGATCAGCACTTAAGTCGTAAAAAGTTTGATATAAGAAATTTTTTTTATTGCCTATTAAGTTTTTTAATACCCCAAATATGTTATTTTTAGTGCAAAAAGGTCACACAATAATTTACGCGCATTAATTTGCAAGATTTGTTTAATGATAAATATTATTCAAACTATTTTACGTAAAATAACATTATATTTATTGCCATGCTTACATCTGATAAAATATAATAAGGGTTTAAGTAATTAACCAAAGAGATGAAATTTAAGTGCAAAAAGGTCAACTTAAATGTACCATAGAGCAGTAGGATGCACACTGACCCCCTATTTTCTTTGCGATTTTGAGTTACACTTTATGAGTACTTATTCAAAATATACTTCTCAAAAAATCCTTGATTTAACAAATTTCAGGAGTGACTTACCTTTTTTGCAGGGTTTTAAAGTATCGTTAATTTACGCTATACAGTTAAATTTCATTTTGTTTAGTATCATTTAATGAGAAATAACACCATTTTGATTTTAGGTTAGAGACGGAAAAAGATTAACGTATGAAGGAGTTCGTTTTCATCGTATCATCAAGGATTTCATTGTACAAGGAGGGGATATAACTCAAGGAAACGGATATGGAGGTAGGAAAATTGTCCACAAACAGTACTTAGCGAGGACATAGAAAGAATATCTGATCATTTCTTATTCATTTGATCCCCACGTATTGATTTTCAGGGAGAAGTATATATGAAAGTGCTAGATTTCCTGATGAAAATTTCCATCTTGCACATAACGGGGCTGGATGGGTCAATATGGCACATCACGGTAAAGACACCAACTCCTCACAGTTCGCCATTTTTGCCGTTCCCGCTCCATGGCTGGATGGCAAACACGTGGTTTTTGGAAAAGTCCTGGCAGGAATGGTAAGAAGACATCGCTTGTACTTTATGTAGTCTGGATTGAATTGCATCCTTTCATGAGTTTGAAAATATCTTTTGATTTATCAAAAGTAGTTTCCATTGATGCGTCTGCTATAAAATGTATTATGACTTTTCAACTTTATTTCACATGTACTAAATTAAAAGATAAAAGGCATGCAGGATAAACGTTTGATGTGATTAAATGATAATATTTGGAATTTTTCAGTATTGCTTTTGAAAATTTAGATACATTATTAATGAAAAAGTTACGAAAATGTTAAATGCACTTTTGAGCTGTTAGTTATAGACATATACATGTATTTCATTGCAAGAAATTCAAATGGAAAGTAAATATATAGTGAGAAAAAATATGCTAACCTGAAATTATCAAGCCTCAACTGCCATTCTGCACCTGGATTTGGTTTTAACCATTTTCCATGTATTGAATGGTTGAGTAATTTTGAAAATTTGATTATCAGTTAAAATTTGTTGTTTTTGAATTTATTCAGTAATAGTGATCAATCTCGTGTGTTGTAATCGTTTCAGGACATATTTCGGAGGATGGAGAACGTTCGTACAGATAGTAACGACCGCCCCCTGGTGGAGATCACTGTTGCCAGGTGTGGATCACTCCCTGTTGATAAACCATTCCGTGTGGATTTAAAACCAAGTCCTGAATGAGGACTAACATCTGTATTGAATATAGAGCACAAGGTCTACGCCCTTGTCTGCCAGGAAAGAAATCTAAAAATGTAAAAAGGCACACAGAAGCCATTTAACAGATACAGAAGACAGGGAGTTTATGAAATACTAGTTCATGAATGGATACTTCATATCAGTTAAACATGGGTCAGAATTCCAATTAAAAAATGAAAAGCGGCTTGCAAGTTGATAAAGAAAAAGTGACACAGCAGCTATAAAACCTTTAGCAAATTACAATAAGGAGATTAATAAAATTAAAAGAAACAAAGTTCTTTTTCTGTATTTTTTAATTTATAACATGTGGAATATGTACAGGAAAAGGGTTTATATCTGTACATGTAGCTCTTTGACTAAAAATAACTTTGTGGAGGGGAACTTTTTTGAGCAATGTATAGCAAAAAATTAACTGGACACTTTTGAAGTCTTTAGATACTGAAGTATTTACTATCTGTTTCATTTTTGAATCTTTTATATAAAAAAAATATAATGAATAAAAGATAAGCTAAAAAGAACGCTTAATGATAAAGTGATGACCAAATTTTCAATCATCAACTTCCTTGTAACGTCAACTTGTTGTCAATAGATTTCCTGGTTTCAGACATTGTTCATATGTGGAGCATACTCTTGCGTATGAAGTCAGCTTGGGGAAAAACGCCATATGCAGGTTACCAGTATTATGGTAAACTACAACAAAAAAGGAAAGTTGAAGTCATAAGATTTATCAAGTTATAAAGTCTTCTTGATAGGTTATGTCTTTTTTTTTTCTAGTAAAATATCCAAATATAAAACTCGTGCTATGCTCTGGGGTACCTTTTATTTCGAGTTTAAACAGATAAATTGAAACAAGGAATAAAAATTTACATTTTTTATAGACAAAATGTCATCCATACATTTACATGTGTAAGTGTTACATTGATAGTCACAGCAAAACACTTCATGTTTCAAGGTCCTTGCAGTTTTTCGTTATCTATATCATTCTGATGTTACACACCACTGATGATGTTACACCACTTCTGTTGATGTTCTTTACTCTTGAACTTTCTCCATTACTGCTGTAAATATTTAAGTGTGAAGTAAAGAAGGAGAGTTTCGAAGAATCCACTCTGTACCTTTATTTTCAAGGATTTTTATATTGTTAAGGAATCTGGTACAGGTGTAATTATTCAAAATCAATTTAATGGCACATAATAAAATTTATTTTTATTAGTGATCCCTCTTGATTAAGCCGCATTTTCGACCATATGATTCGGTCCATTCCTTTGCTCGGGACCAAGTCTCATGTTGCATATAAAAGGCTAATAAACCCATACTGGTTACCACCATGTCATCGCAGATTCATCATGTTTAATCTATCGTCATGGTAGTCATAACGACATTGAACGTAAGATTATCTACCATCTTTTGCTGTACAAATGCTTTGAAAAAACGAACTTAGAATACTAAACTGAAAAGAAACCGTATTTTAAAGGTAAACTTTTAAAACTCTCATTTTGTGCATAAATACAATATTGTATACCTTTACATGTATCAATTTAAATTAATATATTGAATATATCAATATTAATTGATAAACGTAAAGGTGAAGATAGTTAAATCATTGTATTGACCGAAAAAACAGCAATAATTGTTTTATTATATGATTCACTGATGAAATGATACAGCTTATTTTATTAAGTCCTAGCCAAAACAAGAGAGATGCATAATTAAAACGTGAAAAAACCTTACCAGTCGTATCAATTTGAAATGTTTTTTTTAAATCAAGTTTAGTTGCCATGAAAAAATATATAAAGTCAGTCTTTTTATAGGATAGATTTTGAAAGGAGAGAAAAGGACATGCCAAAAAGTAAAAAAAAAAATGTTGTTCAGTAAAAGTGTTGGAGGAAATCACCTAAAATATATATTCGCTTATGTTTTGTTCACATGAAAATAAAAATCATAGTTGTTTAAATAGCTTTCTAAAACAATTTGTATCAATTTGGAATTTTCCAATCTATTTTTAGATCAATGTAGAGGAAATAAATCCTTGTATTGACCTGGAACGTCACGTGCAGGTCAATACAACGTAATATTTTTCTAACATAGTTGGATCTCAGCCAATCAGAAAGATCGAAATTATTCAATCATATAATAAAATATTTTATACCTTTACATGTATCAATTTAAATTAATATATTGAATATATCAATATTAATTGATAAACGTAAAGGTGAAGATAACGAACAGGGATCGAACTTAAAAAATCTAAAAACAAAACAAAGATTTGAAAAGGACATAAAATAAGACACAAGGAAATTAGTCACACACGTCGTTAATCAGGTAGTCAACTTGTATAAAAACAAAGGTCAAACATTTGGTATGAAACAATAATGTAAATGGTAGACATTGATATCATCAACAGGTGTAAGTGAAGTATTACATTTGTACATACAAAAGGAAATGTGAAGGCAAAGTATATCACACAACACAGTTGTTAGTCGGTCTCTATCGTCTTTTGCCAACAAACAAGAAACAAATTAAGGTAGGTTAACTATATAAGCTCCTTTTGAGGCCTACAATATGAAAGACTTCCAAAATTTCAAACAATTTTTTTTCCCGTTTGAAACTGCATGATTTACCTGATTGGTCATCCAATGTAGTCTTTACTGTTATTTACTTAATGAATCGGTAATATTTAAAAATTAAAATATATTCATCAGAATAGAATATATTCATAAAATCACACCGGTCATTTCTACAATTCCGTTCTTCATTTGCAATAGCGCTTTGATTTAGCTCTCGTTTTTGTAATCTTAATTTAGGGACAGTTCAGTTTGATTGCAAGCATGAGAAAAATTCATTTGAATCTGTCTAAATCACTCTTTACACAACACTACATTTGATATTTTGAGATTTCATTCAGTCTCCAAACACTTTTATGATCATCTGATTTATTTGAATACTCTGATAAATGGTGTATTTATGATGATATGATAAATCTCCCGGGATTCATCTACGCATGAAAAGCACAGAGGACCAAAGCATGGAAAGTACAGAGGGGTGAAGGAAGTCCACATCCCGTTAAATGAAATGAACCGCAGTCCCATGGATCACTGCGCTAGCCTGGGTCACAATTCTCCAAGTGAAATCTATATATTGTGACAAAGTATTTATAAAACCCTGCTTATTATAATGTTTGGTAGTTACTGGTGTGTTTCATAATAAATAAAAGTACTAAAGAAATTCAGGCTTGGTTGTTTTTGACAATTTTTGTTGTATGTTCCTATTTGAAAATTTTCAATTTCTTTTATTGTTGGTCTACCCTGACTTAGATGACCTGACATCAGTACCTTGAATCTAGTACAAACCATAAATATAATAGGATATAATTTTGACTGTTGTCATAGATAAGAATATAGAACATACTTCACAATATTATAAGAACATACTTCACAAGATTATAGAACATACATCACAAGAATATGCATCATAATGTATATAATTTACATCACAAGATTTTGAACATACATAACAAGATTTTGTATATACATCACAAGATTTTAAACATACATAACAAAATTTTGTATATACATAACAGGATTTTGTATATACATCACAGGATTTTGTATATACATCACAGAATTTTAAACATATATACATAACAAGATTTTGTATATACATGTACATCACAAGATTATAAACATACATAACAAGATTTTGAATATACATCACAAGATTATCGAACAAAGCAAGGTTTTACATTCGAAGTATCCATATGTTGAACGAATTTAAGTTACATTCCCTGACGTGATCTCTTCTGGACAGGAGACTAAAGGAGATTCTTTTAAAATCAAATCTTTTGAAAAAAAAAAGCAGGGCAAAGGTGACTTGGGTGAAAATTGTTGTTCATTTGCCTCTTTGATTTCTTGTCTTTTTTGGAGGGATGTAAAAATGTGAAAAGATTAGACTTTTAAATGATTGACAGATTAAACAGCTAGTCGTTAAAAATTTGGCAAAAATAATAACATGAGCTTTAAGTTCAGGTAAGCTAAAATATCCGTGTTCATGTTTTCCCCTCCCGGTTTTTTTCATTGAAGAGAAAATGTAAGCTTTGTAAAATTACAGATAAAAGCAAAATTGTGTTTTGTAAAACATTTATGTATTTTGAGATGAATACATCTGTAACATGAGTAATACTTTTGACACTCTAGATAGTGTGAAATGAGCGGGTCCCATAGGAAATGATCTGAAAATTCATTGTATAAAGACTGATGAAGTTTAATCTTTAAAAACAGTAGATTTTCGGGAAAAAAATCTTATCAGGATATTTAAGTTTTTCATTTGTTTGTAATTTATTTATTTATTATTAATTGCAATCAATAATTAACGATTTTCCTTTGTTTATCTTTCAGAATGCATCACTTGGGAAATGTTAATGCAATCATATGATGGTATAAATAATATATAGGTCGAAGCCTCTAGCTCCCCAATGATGACCAATGACATTTGAAATGGTAGACACTTAAATATGTGATTCAGTGTCATTTCAAGATTACAGCGGTTGAACTGCTGCATAGGATTGCTTTCAGGGAACAAGCCCACAGGAGGAAAAAGCGAATGGTGAGTTAAATTATCTAAACATTTCTCAAAATTAAAGTGAGAACATATTAACATTACTTTTTTAACATCCTATAAGAGTTTAACACATTTATAATTGAAATAATTACTTGTATTTCCATGCTATAAATTTGGTATTTACAGCCATCTGATTTTGAAATTTACATATTAAAAATTAATTTATTACGTGGGATAAACAAAACTTCCAACTTATCAAAAATAGCCCGACTCATAACTTTTTTAAACCTCCTGAATCTTTGTTGCTATTCATTCCAGAGGTGTCTTATTTGTCCATTGACTTATACCGCATATATTTCTTTCAGTAAATACAGAGGATTGATTGTAACAAGTTGTCTGGGTAAACTTTATTACAAGACTTCTCCAAAACCCGACTTAATAATTATTAAGAATCAGAAGGGTTGTTAAGTCATTTTCAGGCAGGATTTAGGAAAGGATATCGTACAACAGATTATGTTTTCATCCTCAAAACTTTAATGAAGAAATACCTGTTTAATAAAACTGAGATATTTTTGTGTTTTGTCGATTTTTCCAAATCTTTCGATACTGTATGTAGATCAGCTCTTTTGCATAAGATTTTTTAAAAAGGTATTGGTGGAATTTTCTTTCAATATCATTAAACATTTACTCTTAATACTACAAAATATGCTGTAAGTGTTGGTTTCTTAATTCTGCATGAGCATTTAAACAAGATGAGAATAAGTCTAACTTTAATAATTTTGTTGACGACTTTTAAAAAGTATTTTGATAAAGTAATGACTTACCCTGTATCTTTAGGTGATTTAACTTTTAATCACATTTTTTGCTGATGATCTTGTTTTATTATCAGAGTCAACTGAAGGCCTCCAAAGTCTATAGAGAGTCTTTCAAGATATTATATAGAGTAGAGGTTGCGTGTAAAATTAGGGAAAAAAACTAAGGTTATCATTTGTTCTTCCAGTAAAATAAAGAAATGTTTTGGATTTTATCATAACAGTAACAATAATAACTAGGAGACTTATTGTTCATAGAACAATAAGAGGTCTTTCCACCTTCTTTGATGTTTTCAATTTTGTTTATTTGACTCCTTAAAATTAAATTCCATGAATAAAAAAACCAAAACTGTCTTAACTGATAGAAAAAATCAAAATTAAAAAAAATTGAAATGACCGTGACCTTTGACCTTGAAAATTTTTCAAGGTCAAAGGTCAATGGCACAATGCAATTTACCCCATGCTTAAACCACTTATAGTTTTCAAGTTATAAGGTTTTATACTAAGTACAAAGAAGTTAAAGGGCAATAACTCATATACGGGGTCATCAGATCCTTTTGCATTTTTACAATGAAGTTAGGCCTAAAGACCCTTAACACATTAGAGAAGGTTTGGTGTCTCTACGGTCTACGGTTTTGAAGTAGTAGCGATAACAAGGTTTTTCGCATAAGGGGCAATAACTTTCAATAGGGTCAATCTTCGGGGACAAGAATGAAATCTTTGAAATAGATTTAAGAGAACATATTAAAAATGCAAAGACTGATTGTATATGTTAAAAGACAAAAGAGATATAAAAAGAGCTTGATTTCTCAATTTTTGAGTGACCTTGACCTTTGACCATTGCATAAATTTGAAGGTCAAAGGTCACTGAATCTAATGCAGTTGGTCCCATGTCTCTACGACTTCTCGTTTTCAAAACTTTTAATTATTTGTAATATTCAAAAAAATTTCAGGGGCAATAACTCATTGAAGGTGTCACCGAATGCTTTTGCAATGAATAGATTGAAGAGTCCCCATAATTAGGCAAAGCCATTTGTGAAGGTTTCATACCTTTACGGTTTACGGTTTCAGAGGAGTAGCGATAACAAGGGTTTTTAGCACAAGGGGCAACAACTTTTAAAAGGGTCAATCTTAGGGGCCAAGATTTATATCTTCTAAAGAGTTTCAAAAGTACATATTAAAGACATAAGATAGATCGTATATATTTAAGGACATAAGAGCTATTAAGAGAAATTTATTTCTCATATTTGGAATGACCTTGACCTTTGACCTTGAAATGAATTTGAAGGCAAAAGGTCATTGAATGTTATGCAGTTGGTTTCATGTCTCTACGACTTTTCCTTTTGAAAATTTTTAATTTTCTGTAAAATTTATAAACTTTCAGGGGCAGTTACTCATTGAAGGGGTCAAAGAAAACTTTCACAATGAATAGACTGAAAAGTCTCCTAAATTAGTTGAAGACAATGGTGAAGGTTTTATATCTCTACGGTTTACGGTTTCTGAGGAGTAGCGATAACAAGCTTTACAGTGAAAGGGGCAATAACTGCATAAGCGGTCGAAGTTAAAACATGGCGGGTCATTTTTCGGAATAATTTTAAATATCCAGTATCATGAACTATAAAGTTTTTCGATAAGTCTTAAGGTGTCAAAACATAAGGTGAGAAATAGAATAATAAAAAACAGAAGCATTTCAAGAGGTCTTTCCACAGAAAGGTGGAAAGACCTAATAATAAACATAAGCATTTCAAGAGGTCTTTCCACAGAAAGGTGGAAAGACCTAATAATAATAAACAGAACAATTTCAATAGGTCTTTCCACAGAAAGGTGGAAAGACCTAATAAAAACACTAGTAAACTAATTGTTCAGAGAACAATGAGACGTCTTTCCACCTTTTTAAGTGTTTCAATATCATTTGGGCTGAAAAAAAGTAGGAAAAAAGCAAGAAAATAAATAAAACAGCAAAATTCTCATTTCTCTACTAGGAGTTTAGATCGGGCTCGCAGTTGGTATAAATATAATCTGAACAGACTTCCTGGTTTATACGAGTCGACTCGGGGATAAGCACGAATTCATTGATCACGCAAAGAGAGCACATAAAAAACATTGTAACACGCTCCTATGTGTATATATGAGCTTGAATGAGATTGTTTTCGAGTTAAGATGTAAGGGGTAAGGTCTGATTAAAATTATGATATACCTATTAATATGAATAACATGCATTTGATCTGCGCATCAAGACGGAAGCGTAAGTGAAAACGTTGTGAAATGTCCCATGTGTACCTGCATCATATGTGCATTATACATGTATTAAAGAGATGTTTGAAAATATCCGATATGAGTTGTTTTATGTTTGAATTGGATGGCGATGAATTATTTAAGAGCATGTGAGAAAGATGAGCGAGAGATGCAAGGCAGTTTGTAATTATGGAAAAGGAAAACAGAGAATCGGGTTCGGATATTAACATTCCTGACCGAAATAGGCATCAAATTCATTGTAAGTAGCATAAATAAAATTCAAAACATGAAATTCTAGATGGGAAACACAGGGAAGAAACGTGTATTTCTTTTTACTATGCTGAAAGTCGCTATTTCTTGGGATTGTGTTATTCTAGGGGGAAAAAAATCAAATTTCAGATGAAATGAAGATTCATTCCATTAATATTAAATCCAAATAAAATTGAAATAAATTCCATACACTAAAGAACGCAAGAATACTTGGCATTAAAATGTCGTAATAGAGCAGGAGAATCGAGTGATATTAACAACAATTGCAGAAATAGCCAATACGGGCTTTAATTAATTTATATGCTCAGCAATAACTAAATTTCAGACAGAAAAAAAATGCAGATTTTGCCGATTTTCACTAGAATTTCATTATATTTCAGAGACTCACCTTAAAACTCTCAGGACACTTTCTTTAAGGTCTCTTCTTGCTTTTATACCGAATCTTATGTCGATATATCGTGACTTTTGACTTGTAGACATTTTTTCTATGCTGCTGTTGTTTTTTTTTTTTAACGAAAAGGGGGGGGTGTTTAAGCATTTGTTAGAGTAAGAGTTGCAAATACCTCAACGACCTTAAGCTTGATTGAGACCTTTGGGTCAATAGGAGGTCAAAGGTCAAGGTCATTTATCAAGGTCAAAGGTCAAGGTCATCAAAAAAAAAAAAGAAAGAAAGAGAGAGATAAACTTGAGATTAATACTTGAAGCTGAATGTAGATAAAGGTAATGAATATTTCTTTATTACTTTTTGAGTAAGGGATTAAAGGTCAAGGTCAAATATCAAGGTCAAAGGTCAAGTTCATTTAGATTTTAAGCTTTAATCGACAATTTCTCTAGTTTTTCAATGACCTTGACCTTTGACCTTGACCTACTCTTCAAGGTCAAAGGTCAAAAGATCTCATGCAGTTTGGCCCATGTCTTTACGACTTGTCGTTAAGATGTTTTTAGTTCTTCGTAAACATCATAAACTGGCAGGGGCAATAACTACTTAAAATGGTTTACGAATTCTTTCGCACTAATAGAATGAGAAGTGTACAAAGTTAGTCGCAGACATTGTTGAAGGTTTTGTACCTCTACGGTTTACGGTTACGGAGGAGTAGCGATAACAAGGGTTTACACTGAAAGGGGCCCTAACTTTTAGAGGGTTCAATCTTAGGGGTCAAGCATGGAATCTCTTAAATGGTTTTAAGAGTACATACTAAAAATGCAAAGATGTTGAGAATTTGGTTAAGAACAAAAGAGCTATAAAAAATGCTTAATTTTACATATTTTGAATGACCTTGACCTTTGACCTTGACCTAGATTTTAAGGTCAAAGGTCAATGAATCTTTTGCAGTTGGTCCCATGTCTCTACGCCTTGTCGTTTTGGAAAAGTTCTTGATATTCGTAAACATTGCAAACATTCAGGGGCAATAATTCATTATAAGAGTTTATGAATCCTTTCGCAATGTTTGACTGGAGAGTCTACTAAACCAGTCGTAAACATTAATAAAGGTTTGGAATCTCTGCAGTTTATGGTTTCGGAGAAGTAGCGATAACAAACATTTCTTGCGAAAGGGGCAATAACTTCGAAAGGGTTCAAAGTTCATTTACGCAGGGTTTAACTAAAAAACCATTTAAGAAGTACATTCATATAAGCTATAAATCTTTTCGATAACTTAAGAAACAAAAAACCATTCGGCGGAAAAATAATAATAATAACTAGGAGACTTATTGTTCACAGAACAATAAGAGGTCTTTCCACCTTCTTTGAATTTCAAATTTGTTTTATATCTGACTCTTAAAAAATAAACTCTATTAAAAAGAAACCAAAAGTCTGTGAAAGCATAGAAAAAATGAAAATTTTAAGAAAAAAAAAATGACCTTGACCTTTGACCTTGAAAAAATATTCAAGGTCAAAGGTCAAGGGTCACAATGCAATTGACCACATGCTTCTACATCTTATAGTTTTTCAGTTATAAGGTTTAATAGTAAGTACAAAGAAGTTAAAGGGCAATAACTCATCTAAGGGGTCATCAGATCCTTTTGCACTTATACAGTGAAATTAGGCCTAAAGACCCTTAAGATATAAGGGCAGGTTTGGTGTCTCTACGGTCTACGGTTTCGGAGGAGTTGCGATAACAAGGTTTTTAGCATAGGGGGCAATAACTTTTAAACGGGTTAATGTTAGGGGACAAGAATAAAATCTTTGAAACAGTTTTAAAAGTCCATATTAATGATGCAAAGACATTAAATATATGTTAAAAGACAAAAGAGATTTAAAAAGAGCTGCATTTCTCATTTTTGGAATGACCTTGACCTTTGACCTTTACATGAATTTTAAGGTCAAAGGTTAATGAATCTTATGCAGTTGGTCCCATGTCTCTACAACTTGTCATTTTAAAATTTTTTAATTATTTGTAAAATTTAAAAAGTTTCAGGGGCAATAACTCATGGAAGGGGTCTTTGGATCCTTTCGCAATGAATAGATTGAAAGGTCCTCTCAAGTAGTCGAAGACATTAGTGAAGGTTTCATACCTCTGTGGTTTATGGTTTCTGAGGAGTAGCGATAACAAGCGTTTCTTGTGAAAGGGGCAATAACTTCTAAAGGGGTCAAGGTTCATTTACGCAGGGTGAACTGCAATAAT
The DNA here is from genome assembly GCF_032062105.1 of Saccostrea cuccullata. Lineage (NCBI taxonomy): Eukaryota > Metazoa > Mollusca > Bivalvia > Ostreida > Ostreidae > Saccostrea > Saccostrea cuccullata. The sequence continues at coordinate 762,777 of NW_026938254.1, forward strand.
CTTTTACGGCGTACATTCTTATGGACTATAAATCTTTTCGATAAATCTTGAAACAAAAAATCACACGGCGGAAAAATAATAAAAAAGAAGAAACAGAAGGAAATCAATAGGTCTTTCCACAGAAAGGTGGAAAGACCTAATAAACAGAACAATTTCAATAGGTCTTTCCACAGAAAGGTGGAAAGACCTAAAAACATAAGCATTTCAATAGGTCTTTCCACAGAAAGGTGGAAAGACCTAATAATATAAATATTACTCATAAGTACAAATATCTTGGCATATTTTTACAATCAAATGGCAATTTAAAACATGCTTATGATGATCTTACTGCAAGAGCCAGAAAAGCTTATTTGCCTTGAACTATAAACTACATTTTGGTTTTAATTTCTCACCCAGCATATAGTTAAAGCTATATGAATCAATTATTGTTCCAATTTTAACGTACTCCTCAGAAATTTGAATCTCTGATTTTAATACAAATCCATATATTTTTCATAAAGCCCCTTCTGAAAAAATCAAACTTTTATCTTAAAAATCATCTTTGGTGTGCATAATAAAACATCAAACTTAGAAACAAACATGGAATTTGGGTGTTTTCCCTGTACATGCAAAAATCTACCAGCTTGTTTTTAGATATTAAACCAGATTGGGAAAATTAACAAAATCAAATGATAATTGCAACGTCTTACTCAAGAATGTTTGCTTGGAAGATACTCGATTTGTCAGTAAAAAAAAATGTTGGCAAAGTTTTATAAAATCAATACAGAAGATGTTAAATTTTAACTTTGACACAGATTTTAAAATTTTAGTCGTAGACTTAAAAATTTCTTTGAAATATCTTATTTCTGAACTCTGTCACATTAACAATGAATACTCGATAAGGTAAGCTGTCAGTCCACAGTTCATTATTCAACCATGATGTCAATAAACTGGCAATCCAACCATACTTATGTTTTCCCCTTCATAAGAATTCATTTTCTTATCTTTCCAAATTAAGAATAAGTGCACATAAGTTGTATCTAGGAACAGGAAGATATTGTAATCCCGTAATTCCTCGAGAAAATAGATTTTGTTTCCATTGTAAAACTAGTGTTGAAGATGAAAAACAGTTTTTCCTTGATTGTCCTTTGTATACAGATGTCAGGAAAAAAGTATTCAAGAGTAATAGATGATAATACCTTAACGTTCTTAATTAATCCACTTAACTATCACACTGCGAAAATAAGAAAATACAAATGGATGCAAATGGACAATATAGAATGCAAATGAAAAACTATAGAGTTGAAATGATTTTTATAATAGAAATGGAAAATATAGAATACACATGTAAAATTTTACAATTCAAATGGAAAAATTATAGAATACAAATAGAAAATTAAAGAATACAAATAAAAATTATACAATACAGATGAAATACATACAATACAAATAGAAATTATACAGTTTGAATGGAAACTTATACAATACAAATGGAAAAGATCGAATATTGCAAGGTTTGACATGCCATACTTTTGTAACATAAACGAAAATGCTGGGCCTAGAAATCATTTACACTAATTTTACATCGCATTCCTTTTTTGCAGATCAGAATGGCTCTTCACCGACAAAGTGTTTCTTTTGTTGTAGCAACCATTTCTTCTTTGCATTTCATTATGAGCATTGTAAACGCCGGCATTAATATGACCGACCTGATGAATAACTACATCAATGTTTGTGGTCCTGGGTACACATGTTATGATTGGCCAATCTCTAACCGCCTGAGAGGTGACTACAGAAAATCAAATCTATGTCCAGCGTGTTCCTGCTCGGAAAGTTGTTTTCAAGAACGAAACTGTTGTCCTGATAAATATTTCAACAAACCGTATTCTGTCTACAAATCAATAATAATCAATTATCCAACTAACTTTGTACGACTGAATCTATTACCTCCGTCGTATGCTATGGTCATTTCCTGTCCCCAAAACAGCAGTACATTGCAGAGGTTTGAATGTGAAAACGAGGCTTCAGCTGAGGAAATTTTAACTAGACCACCAGTTACCTCTACAAGGAGTAACGTATCGTACGTTAATCGTCCGTGTGCCTACTGTCATGGCGAAAAGAACGAAGACTTGCATGAATGGAGTATAACTACTGACAATAATTGCGCGGTCAAAGGGACAATTTTTTACCTGTCTTCATATGAGGAAATTTTTGCTTATGCAAGGAATGCATCTTGTGCGTTATTATATGTACCTTACTACACATTACCGGTTCAAATGGAGGTACCTTCTCCAAAAGCTGAAAGGAGTCGTTGTAACAACACCATGAATAAAATAAACAAAAATATTCAGAAGGCTTGTGAATCGACGTATGATCTTCGTTACAGAATGTACACTAATATATTTTGTGCAATGTGCAATCCAAGCCACCCTGCTGAACAGATATCTTCAAAAATAGCTTCTTGTAACGTGACGGGGGAATGGTTTGAGTATGAGGAGGACTTAGAATTAGCCTGTAGAGAGAACCCTGTGATTGACATGACCCATCCTTACAAAAATGTCTTCTGTCTCTTCTGTAACACAAGAAATCCTAACAACACTGAGGATGATAAATGGTACCTCTTCAATGATATCAAAGTACAAATTTCTGAGTTCGATTCATTCCAGTACAAGTTCGAGAATCTGATTTTACGAGAAAATTCCTTACATGAGGATATATTAAAACACACACAAGCAAATTATACAACCGAATCGTATATTTCAGGAATAATGACAATTCTTGATAAACAAATTAACATCTCGAGTTTACTGATGAAACGGTTGTCTCTCTTTCCGGAGGGCATATGTGATAAGACGCTTTTACCACTTCTTGCTAGAAACCAAACTCGTGATGACTGTCAGTGCAATCCTTCGTGCATGCTCGAAGAGCCTTGTAAATGCTGTCTGGATACTGCACTGATGTGGCCTATCAAATGCATCTCTGACAGCATCAACACTGGTAGGAAGTCTAAAATGTTCACTGTTATCAGCGGTTGTTACAGGACCGACAACCTGTATGATGGTTCGGAGTATTATGCTGCCATACGACGCATGTGTGAAAACAGCATTGGTCGATTTGATATGTTTCCAGTCTCCTCTGGGAAATTATCATATAAAAATATTTACTGTTACATCTGTAACAACAAATTTGAAGTCATAGCAAAAAGTCTAAACTTTTCTTCACATTACAAAGCATGGGAAGTTAACATCGTGTGTCGGAGGGAACTGAACATTTATTATGCTGCAAGTTTCACTGATATGATATCAAATGCACTTTCACAAAACTGTTCGCTAGTCTTCAATACAGGCGATTCCTTTCAATGTCCTAAGGCGTTCAAAACTGGTTATTCTCGTTGTAACGTCACATCTAGTCTTAAAACATTTGACACCGATATACAATGGGCATGTGAAAATTCACACTATAGTGAATACTTGAACACAGACTTTTGTCAACATTGCAATCCACAGGCTTCAGTTGATATAGACACGTGTGATAACAGCAGCATTAATTATACTCCATTTTATCAGGAAGCATGCTCGTTGTTTCCAGATACTGGTGTTACTTTGCACAATTCTTTTGAACCGAGGTATAAGAACAGATTCTGCGAATCCTGCTATAAACCATGTGCTCCGAATTGCTTGCTACAACAGAGTCGCCAATACATATGTAACTCGGATCCAGGATCAAATATTGTTCGACCCCCGCTTGTTCGGACTTTGTTCATGTTTCACGGATTTCAATCCTCTTTAAATCATGGGGTAAGACTTAAGTTATGCATTAAACATGGTTTGTAACAGTTTTACCAGGTTGTATTATTTTACAAACTTTTTAGTTAATGAATTTTATAAAAGTAATTTTTCAAGAGTAATATTTTTGTGTGGCCTAAGATGCAAATTAAGCAACATCTAGGGATAACTGAATCTGGCGTCGGTCCATTCGTTTGTCACATCCTATATATTTAGAACTGTAAGAGATTTAAATTCATATATTGCGAATAACTACGACTTATGTAAAACCATGGTTATTGGCCTCGTGACCTTTTAACTATATCATGATCGGTTAACCAAAAGGATGTTATAGACAATTTCCGTAACCATAGACTGAAATCTCTTGTGGGAGAAAGTTAGATTAAACATAAATTGATGAAAATGGTATATTTTTTTAAACCTGAAAGCTCTGTTCTTCAAGAACAATAGGCCAGAAAAGCTAAAACTAATGTGGAAGCATCCCGGGGTAGTGTAGATTCTAAATTGTCCAAATTATGTCCCCAGAGGAAGGGCGAGGCCACAATAGGTATTACAAGGGGAGGGGGGTCTGGTAAAGAACAGCTTGGCCAAAGTTTCTCAGGTGAAGGATATATAGATAACGAACAGTATTCAATCTCAAAGTCCATAAAACAATACAAAATAAGAGCAAAGAAAACACGGACCCCCGAAACATCAGAGGCGGGATCAGGTGCCATGGAGGAGTGAGCGTTGAGCCTCTTGTTTTATTTTATTTCGTCTCGAGGCTGCAGAATCATACAATTTCAAATTAAATACGGAATTTTGGTCTTTCAGTCTTATTATTTGTGGATTGTTTTCTTCGGGTTTTAAGCTAGTGGCAGTTTAATAACTTAGTATCCTAAGATGTGATTTAATTCTCGAGGTGAAGAGAGCAACATTTTTAGTATTTAAAAAGGGCTTTTTCGCCAGCAATACACATGTGGAATAGAAAAGCAATAGCTCAAACGAATCAAAAATAGTTATAGACAAGGTAAATGTGGGCGCACAAAAAGATAGACAAAAGGTTGACAGATAGAGCAAAAACTATCTGCACCCGAATCTTTGATTTCTGGGACACAAATATTAATTGAGATTTAAGAAATTCTGAAAATATAGGTCACACCCATCATTCAAAGCAAGATGGTATTGAGGTGCAAGCAAAAAAGATTAAAATTAAAATCAACAAAGGGGATACATGTATCTGAATTATTTGCATATCTTTTCCCTAGCATCTCTTGCTCGCGATTTTAGTTATCTCGCAATGGACCGAGAACGACCAATTTTTAAAAATCAAATCAGGTTAATGACAGATAAGATTATTCTACAGCGATTTCAACATACTTAGACTTGTAAAATATCAAATAGTTAAAAATTCCTGGTTAGCATATATATATTTATTTTTGTTGTTGAGTATCCCATCTACTCGATCAAACATAGGGCTTACGGTGGGAGTGTTAGGTCAAGAGGGTGTGCTTACTCCTCCAAGGCACCTGATCCCACCTCTGGAATTTGCGGGGGTCCGTGTTTTATGTATGAGTTTTGTTTTACTATATATGACAATATGGCAGTTTACCTAATGTCTTTTTTTTATTTTTCTTAGGAGATGCAAAGTGACCAATTAAGTTGTTATCCTGGCAGAAACTTAATAGACGAAAGATGTGTCGTTTTCTTTAAAACTGCGACGAGAATAATATACACACTGAATTTTGAAGTGAATGTTAACGTTGAATCAACAGAAACCATATCCAACTTCAATTTGAATCAAACAGTGAAAGATATCTTTTCTGAAATACGAAGACAGCTAAAACAGATTGTCTTTCATGGGATTAAGAAATATTTTGTTATTCCTTTAATTACTTCTAGACAACTAAGACAATGCCATAATACCTTAAATTTCAAAACTCTTATTTACATAAAATTACAAGCATATAATTATTTTGACCGTTCTGTGGTTGAACTCTCCTTATTCTCATTTCCGTCTTCATTTAATTTTACTACTTCGGATAAGTTAAGGGGCATCAGAAACAATATCTCATCCTTTTCCACCCTTTCAGTCAAGGTACAGGGCTTACAACACACACCGCCATACATTGTCGACAGATGGATTTATCCTTCGCCTTCGGCCTACTACGATTACCTGGACTCTCTTAACAGGTCCCTATTCGAATCACCTGTAAAAAATAACCACGTGAGCTCTTTACTTTTTTGTAAACAAACAGTATATAATAAGGATGATTTTACCATTGGTTATGAAACTCTTGAAATAATCCTAAAGAAGACCCAACAGCGATTCCAGATATGGCAGTTTGTTTTTTCTTTGAAAGGAAAAATTCATATATGCCAGGAAGATATTCAGAAGAAAAAAATGTCTTCTACTGAATCTGATTTACCTCTTCAGATATTTACTTTGATGTGCACAGGCATAAGTTTAGTGTGCTTACTGATTACATTTATAACGTATTGTTTGTTCAAGGTGTTACGGACGATACCCGGTTTAAATCTAATGAGTCTTGTACTTTCTTTGTTTTGTGCTCAGCTCTTGTTTCTGTTTTCTAACAATAAAGACGACCGAATTGCCTGTGAAATTGTTGGAATCCTCCTTCACTACTTCTGGTTGTGCACTTGCTCCTGTCTGTTAATCTGTTGTTTTCACATGTACAGAGTGTTCCATAGTCAGAATCTGGTGCGATCAGGGGTTAACTTCACCATCAGTACCTTCTATCGATATATTGCATTTTCTTACTTAACACCTTTAGTCGTTGTTTGTACAAACGTTATAGTGATGTTTGCAGTAAACGGGACGCTTGGGTATGGAGTACAAATATGTTTTGTGGAGAATATTATTTCAAACATCGTATCATTCGTTATTCCCCTCTCGCTCACCTGTTTTATAAATTGCTTCTTTTTCTTAAATACTGTTCGAGGAATTTCTTCATCAAGTAAAATGAGAAAAGATAAAGTTTCAGAAGTAAAAACGTTTGCAAAGCTGTTCTCTATTACGGGTTTGGTTTGGTTTGTGCAGATTCTTGACGCCTTTGTCACATGGTTTGTTTTATCTTATTTGGCTACTGCATTAATTTGTCTTCAAGGCTGCTTTATTTTTCTCAGCTTTTGTTGCTCAAAAACGACAAAACGTTTGTGGAAAGAGAGCAGTTTTTCGAGACTGTCAAAAACGGATTCCTTATCACTTACAACAGTAGAGAAGCAGTGTCCACGCGCAAAGGATTCCAGAAATGTAAGATCTACTATGGACTATCCACACGTTGTAAATGCTAGAATATTATATGCAATCAGATTCAGAGTTCGCAAGTGAAACGAAGAAATAAAGGTACAGGGTATTTTTATGCCCCCCTTCGAAGAAGGGAGGGCATATTGATTTGCTGCTGTCTGTCGGTCCACTTAGTTCCCGTTCATTTTCTTCGCAACCGTTGCACATACTGAAATGAAATTTAGTATACAGATATATCACATGAATATCTAGGCCAAGTACTGTTTTGGGTACGATCGTACCAAACAGAGTTATGCCCAAAAAACTTCGAAAAAATTCAGTTAAATTTTCTTTGCAACTGTTGCACATCCTGAGATGAAATTTAGTATACAGATTTATCAGATGACTATCTAGGTCAAGTTTTGTGTTGGGTACAATCTTGCCATTTTTGACAGAGTTATGCCCTTTTGGACTTGGAAAAATTCCAATTTGGGGGGAGGGGGCGTAAGTGTTTTACAAACATCTCTTGTTGTAATAAGGTGACACTTTTTTTCACGAAATTGGTGAAGAATTTTGCAAATGTTTGGCGGTAAAACAAAGCCAAAAAACGCATAGAAATAAAGTAAAATACCGGTATTCACTTAAAACTGAAGCTAGCAAGATGGTTGCATTTTTAAAGATGATGCAGTGATTTCTTTAAAATAAATGTATGTTTCTTTGAGCATATATAAAAGAAACGTTATACTGGAGGCGCTCCTATAGAATACTGATTACTGGATATCAAAGTGAAGAAAATAAAATTAATGAACACGAGAAGAAATGTTGCACTTTTAAGTTAACTAAATGGGACACTGAATGGCAAAGCTTTGTAATTCAGTCGCTTTTTAGTTAACTTTCAGTCATCTTTAAGATGATTCACTTTTTAGTTAACTCTCAGTCATCTTTCAGTTGACAATTCGCTTTTTAGTTAACTTTCAGTCATCTTTAAGGTAACAATTGAAAGGCAAAGATTTATCTTGGGCAATGTGATGTAAAACACTGAAGAAAATACATGGAAAATGTTGTTTTTTATGTGTTTGCATAAATTTTTATTGAAATTAAGATTTTCAGTAACTGTAGAGAATGGTTTAAAAATATATAATATTTCTGTTATTCAAATATAAAATTTTCAACACTATATAGCAATAAAAGTATTTCTCATTCCACTATATTCATCTCATCTTGTTCCAACAAATAATTATACAGACCTTGTATTATTGTCCTCTACAAAAAAATTATTTTTTTAAAATTAATATTTATATGAATTGTCATGTACAAATTTTAATTGAAAAATTCAAATTTTTGTAGAGGACAAGGGGCAAGGTTGTAAACAGTTAGATCATCATAATTCTGTACGCAGTAACCCCGTGTAATTCATAATCACAATTGGCATAAAAATACTGAGAACAAAAATGCATGTCACTAAGTGTATTGTGATAACTGAACATATATATGTATCATTCCTCCTTTATCTTTTTAATAGAGAATTTAACGTTCTCGGGTATTATAATCTTTGTTACTAGTTTCAAGACTTGCATTTGCACTTCATGTCCTTAATCTTTAATATATTAATGTAATACAACCCACAGGTCAAAAAGTGTGTCAAAGGTTTAGTATATAGGGTTCACAACAATAAAGCATGATCGATTTAGTTTACATAGGTTTGTTGGCAAATTGCTGTTGTTTTATATGCTAATGTTAATATCCAACTTAAATACTAGATACTTTTTGTTTCCCAAAAGATGGGAAATTCAATTCATCGCCAAAATTCGTTAAACCGCCATGATTTCTAAATTACAAAAGGCGGCGGTTTATCGAGAATTAACTGTATGTTGACAATTTCTTAAGTTTTGATTCGAGACAACATAAAAAATAAATATAAAGTTAAAAACATGCTTTGCGACGAGAAATATTCGCGCGAAAAGGAATGGCGCTAGACTCGCGAATAAGAATTACTCGACAGTAAGCATGTTTAAAATTTTTAACGAATTAACAGGTAAACGTGAAGGAGGACAGTTTGAAATGCAGTAGACTTCTCCGCTAATATAAAATGTACATTGTATTTGTGTTGTGTTTAATGAAAATTGCTTTTTAAGACATTTGTAAATATTTTATAAAAAGTAAATATTGCATATATGTGATCTGCTGTATTATAACATAAGCTGGAATTTTATCTTGTTGATGTATATGCATGTATATTATTGTAAAACTGAAAAACTTTGTAAATATTGTATGGCTATTGAGATTTTATGTATGGGAGAGGACTATCTAAGCTTTTGGAACTTGTGTCCAATCCTTTTGACATGTTGTCAATAAAATATGTTCAAAAAACAAAAACTTCTACGTCAGAAGAAGAAACCACTTGCTGTAGCCTTCAACGAAATGTTTTTTTTAATTAACAATAGTTACTTCTTTGAATTCACATGTCTACTCTATATGTTCCAGTGAACTTGGAATATAATATACCGTCAATACCTCGTCAATAAATATATATCACAACGGGTGTGACCAGTCAACAGGGGATGTTTACTCCTTCTAAGTACCACGGGCCCGTTTTACAAAAGGACTTACGACTTAAGACCAAATTTAATTCTTCATATAACTTTTTTAGATTACCTTTATATCGAAAATTATTTTAACTTTTTTAAAGGAATGTGGTATTTTTACAGAAACAATTTTAAAGAGAATGGTTAATTTTGCAAAATTTTACAAACATCTAAACTTTTTGGTCTTAGTCGTAAGTTCTTTTGTAAAACGGGCCCCTGATTCTATCTTTGGAATTAAATCTTCTGGGCAACCGTGTTTTATGCCTTGTCTACAAATTTGTATGTTTATTGGATTTTTTAACCATCGATCACTGTTCCTTATATTCAACTTTTTTTTTTCAATTTAGTTTGGTGATACATGTTATGTTGATAGCCCTTTCCAATAAATCTCATTAAACCACTATTTTCTCTCATGTAGTCCACTAAAGTCGAGAAGAAGAGGGGACTGATTTGAACTATACTTGTTGCCTTATGATATCATTACTATTTTGCAGATAATGACGCCCATATTTACATATTGTACAATATACCAACGTACTTATATAAACAAAAAGTGAAACTTGCATTAAAGAGATAGAAAATTGCTACCACCGCACGTAATCAAAGTTTCTAGAAATTAGAGTTGTGGTGTTGAATTCTATACAGACACTGATCACATATATATATGATTGAACAATTTTCGAATAATACAACCAATCAATTTTAAAAAATATTTTTTTAATTACATATTCATTGATAGAGCCAACAACACTATTATGTAATTATATGTCTTTATATTAAAAGGTAGCTGAATTCAAAATATGTAGAGTTGCCTTAACAATCTATACGTCAATATTCTTGTCATAATTATCTAATATAATAATTAATATTAATCACTGGGATGACTATCTTCTTCTTTCGAAACAAATCAACGTAGTAAGAAAATTATCTTTCATCCCAAATATAATACACATATTTATGATCGAAAATGTGATTCACTGCATGTTTGTTTGCATGTGTAAGAGCATGGTTATCATTTCATTATCCAAAAACTTTGGAATTTTGGACGAATGGTGTGATCCCATTATGTTCACTCGTGCACCCTGATAAGAAGGAATTGGGACAAGGTATGTTTGACCCCAGGTCACACAGGTAAATATTGCTTCATTTTCCTCGTAACTATGTTTCATTCACTATAAATAAAGATCAATCACTATAAATAAAGATAGAGCATTGACTTGATTTTCTGAAAAGGTGTTTCAATTATGAATTGCATTATAAATCTATTTCAGTTTCAAGTTTTTACTCGGCAATAAATAATCCATTTGTTTATTTTGCACGATATTTATAACGAAAGTAGAGGAACAAATATTTGAACAGATATCATCCTTGCATAAAAAAAGTACACATTAAAAAGACGATCGAAAAGTAATAAACTAATACCTAAACAATAAATCCCCAATACATATGAACCACGCATAAAAAAGAGTCTTGATATAATTCAAATTGTAACTCTTTTAATAAAAAAATATTTATATAAAAATCGATAAATTTATGTACATTTTAATTAAAGGAGCCATTCAAAGCTATTCAACGCTAAATCACCATGAAGAGGAATTTGTCAATATATTAATATATATTTTTTGTATTTGTTATCTTTGTGAAAGGGTTGTTATTTTTCTTACAGGATAAATACACGCGTAGTTTAGATCATATATAATCACATTTTAGGCAATATTTTAAACTTTAAGTTTCAAGTAAATGTTAAGTAAAATTTCATTTAAATTTTTTAAAATCATGTATTTATAAGGGTATTTCAGAAAAAAAAAATCAAACTTACCATATATGGAGTTTTATTTTTGAGCTAGATTACTACATAACCTATACTGATATTAATTCGTAATTCACAATTAATTAATTCTTCAATTTCAAAAACAAATATATTTGTTTAAATATCAACCCCCTCTCTCTGTTAATTTTTTCCCAGAACATTTTACACGTTTTAATTAGGCTATATTAAAACTTTTAAAGTCTTTACTTTGACAATGACAAAATGCAATGTTTTTAATGAAGAAGACACAGCTGGCATAAGAAAAATTGAATTTGTAAGAAGATAAGAGTTAAATCAATATTTAAAAACAATGTATCGTTTAAAATTTGACAAATGTAGAACAAAGATTAAGTTGCTTGGAATATTAGACAGATATTGCTCCACTTCTTTAGCTTGATTAATGAAACCCCGTATTCGTGTGTATATTTTTTTTAAAGATTAGATTTCAAATGAAGTTCATTCAGAAGACCACTTGTAGCCAGCTATGTTGCACGTAACGCTGCTCTATGTGTACAAAATTCCTCAATAATTCGTTATCTTGAGAGCAGCTCGTGTCCCCTTCGCGCGCCCCCACGTAGATTATTTTTGTCAATAATAAACATCAAGGGAAGTCGAGCCAACGAATCTAAACCATCGGCTACGTGAAAACCGGGAGAGAGGGGTTGTGTTATTGTTTCTTATTTACAAAATTCATTTAAAACACGAGTAGCGTTAAAGAACAGCTGTAAATGTGACTCGTACATTTAAAATGTCGTCGGGAAGCTTTGTAGATCTTTTAGCTCTCGGTCGCGGAATCTGGAATACATCTGACCTACTAAGCGGTGCCCTACATGGAAATTACACCGCCAAATCCAACCACCGGATACTACAATACATTTGGGATTTTCGGATTGGCAGGGAGGAGTACATAGCATCCCCTCTCTTCCCGGTTATTCTCTCCGTAGTGTTCTATTTCTCCTTCTGTACCCCATTCATGATTGCCGATCTCCTCGGCGAACGGTTACCATGGATCCATAAATACAAGATTCAGACGGACAAAAAAGTAACGCTATCACAAGTTTACGATACCCTGCAGCTGACTTTCTGGAATCATGTGCTTTTCGTCCTCCCTGCCGCCGTCGGACAGTGGATCTGGGCCCCGCCCACCCCGCTTCCACACCTTGCTCCCACCATGTCGGAATTTCTCTGGCACATAATTGCCAGTTTGGTCATCTTTGACTTCCAGTACTATGTGTGGCATTGGTCCCACCACAAGGTGCGTTTTCTGTACAAGCACATCCACGCTGTGCACCACCGCTACAACAGTCCATTTGTGTGGGTAACTCAGTACCTCCATCCCTGGGAACTAGTCACCGTGGGTTTCCTGACCACCACCAACTCGTGGTTCCTCAAGTGCCACCCTATGACGACCTGGTTCTACATGCTGTTAAGTATCGTTGTCAGTGTGGAGGCACATATTGGGTACGAGTTTCCTTTTTGTATCCATAACTGGGAACCATTCGGGGTGGTTGGTGGTGCCCCTAAGCATGATATGCACCACTTGAAGCCAATGACAAACTTCCAGCCATTTTTCAACCACTGGGACAAGCTATTTAACACTTTCTGTCCATTCATGAAAGCGGGTGGAATCAAGACAAAGGCGCTGGCGGAGTACGAACGTCGCTACAGAGAGGCCAAGAAAGTTGTATGATTTGCCAAAAACGTGTGAATGGTGTCTAAAATTCTGAAGCATAAGTGGGGAAACGATCGAAACAAGACAATGTTATAATGTTTTCTTGGAAGAATGAATAAACCAAGACACCTAAAGAAGAAGAAAAAAGGACAACCTTGACAATATCTTGATTAGAAATGTTAATTAAGAGAATTTTTAGGAGAGAGCTAGCTGTCCAAAGAGAGAATTGATATCGGTGCTAAAATGTCATTTGATGCAAAAACGACTTATAAAACAGGAATTATCATGAATTGATTTCACAGAGGAAATATCTGTCTATATGTAAAATTACATGTAGCTGAATATGTCTCATTTTACATGATTTTTTTTTATTATATTGTGATTCAGGGAAATACTTTTTATAAGGAATATGTAGATACCTTTTTTAAATGCATATATGGTAGATTCATTACTTTGAAACGGAGAGTATATGTTTTGTATTTTTAATTTTAGCTCTTTAAAAGTAGTCAGACAGAAATGTTCGAGAATTTTCTAGTAGCTTAGCTGATACAATTCTATTCATACCTAATCCTGCAGAGATAAGTACGTGATAAAGAGAGAGAGAGCGCTGCTTATTTTAGAACCCTGGGCCTCTTATGGTGGTCCCCTCTCATTGCCACCTGATTAAATCAATAGCATGCAGAAAATTGTCTTCCGATGACTCCAAAAAAGGCTATTTCCAACGCAAAAAGGCAAGAGATCGATGAACGTGCCTGCTGACAGGATTTTTGTCGCACGTTATGAACGGATAAAAACCATATTCAATTAACCAGCGGAGTGACTTTATAACTATAAACCATGTAAACGGTCTGCATACCTCTAGTGCATTGTTATAATTCTCTTGGTTAACCATTAAATAAAGTGGAGTAGATCTTACATACATATACTTTAGTTTTAGGGTTTTATTCCTGTTACAAATTCTTTATTTATAGATATACAATGTTGATTTATTTTAATAATAATATTTTAAATAATGCTTAAGCTGTGCTACATTTTTACACTGTTTTAATGTAGACTGTGATAAAAGTATAGTAGAAAAAAATTTAATATTTTAAAGGATTATATTGTTTGTTATAAAATGCTACAAAAGCTAGTCATATACCGAAAGTATTCATTGTTTAATCATGCATGCAGTATCGAAATGTATTTTTTAACTTGTAATAATACAATTTTCTTTTAATTTAGAGTGTAGTAATAAGATTTGTATGTGAGTCACTGATTTTTTTTGAAACCATTTTACCTGTTGTTAGTACCCACCTATTCCTATCTTTTTATGCATAACAATTTTCCCCTGAAAAATTAATGAATGTCAGTAATGTAAGAAAAACTTTATCTATGTGCTATTGAAAATGAATGACGGGTTAAAATCACTTATTTTTCAGAATTTTAGACACCATTCTGTACTATATTGAAGAGTTCCATGTGTTAAACACGCTGTTTATTAATCATCACATTATAATAATCGGAAGGCCCTAGCAATGATGTTCATTATAAATCAATGAACTGATGCGGGACCTTCGTAATGTCAGTCATGGGCCCACTCTCCCCCCGGTCATTTCAGAATGACGCACACATTTTATTGTGCCGACTGGAATCACCTAGGAGTGGGTTTGTGCACTGGATGAAGTTTTATTTTTATTTTTTTTTAATCTATGTTACATTTTTTGCAGTTTTTTTTAAACCTATGTGTTTTTGCAATGACGTGCTGAATACAGCATTGAGACAAAAACAGCTTTATTTTTTGAATTTTTAATTTTTTTGTGTTGTTTTGTTTCGATGTTGTTCTATATTGCTTAAAAGCTATTGCTTACTAGGGTGGGCATTAGAGCTATTTTTTGTTCGCAGCAATAATTTGTTATCCCAATGACGCTCTGTATTATGGAGCTGATGAAGTTTTTGCTGTGATTTTGAACTAAATCCCTGTAATCAAATGACGTTCTCTTTTGTAGAACTGAGAGGGAAGATGTGAAAAGTGTTAAATTCCGCTAATAAAGAAAACTTTATTGTTATTTGTTTTCCTAAAATCTTACCCAGGTGTGTGTAGGTAGAAAAAAAGGGAAAGGTTAACACGACTTAATTAATAAGTCATCTTACCTTTCCCTTTGTTCTAGTTAAATTAACAGATTTTGTCCAACTACCAATTGAATTCGTAACTGAATTTTGTCAGAAAACTCAAATTTTCCATTACACAAAAGTGTATTCCAGAGGCTGACAGGAGCAAAGGCGAAATATCAGAGGGGATACTTCTGATATTCTCCCTTCATCTATCAAAATATCTTAAAAATTCAAAATATATTGAAGTATGGAACTTGAACCGTTTTTCGATGATAAAGAACCAAAACTTAAACTCTTCCCAATCTAGCAGCATGTCTAGTATTTACTTGCAAAACATTGGATAAGGTTTTATTATGGGTTTTTTTTTTGTGCTGATATAAAAGCAATTGTTCTGTTGAAATGGAAAAAAAATACCAGCAGAGATACTGCTTGTCACAACGCCATGAATACTGAATAATCGTTGTTTATTACTTATAATCACATTTCATGATTTTATCAAGAATGGCAGTGAGGAAAGACGCCTAACGGGATTCATACAACGTGATGGGTGACCTATCTAAAAAAAATATATAACAAAATTTAAAAAGCAAATATATTGTCAAACTCCCGAAGATCAAAAATTGAAAAATGAATTTATTATATATATTATTTATCATTTAAAGTCAATTCAAATTCTTAATGTCAAATTTTAACATTTTTGTTCCTAACAGAAAAGGAGGTCCCAAACTAGTGACAACAGACTTAAAATGGCAGATTTTTAATTCATACTTAGACCATTGCACTATTCGAATCAGCAAGTCTGTGGTGTATTCCTAACTACTCTACTTTTCTTAATTAGATTTTCCAATTCACTGCACATTTATAATAATAGAATAAGTAGACGCGGTGGCTTTAGTTTTAGGTGACCTACCTATGTGTCATTTTTATGTACACTTTACTGCAATTATGGGTCAAATTTTAAACTTTAAGGTAAATAATGCCGATCTCTCTTTCAGACTATATGAAAATTTTTGACCACTCAGACCATTTGTGATTCAGGGGGCACATAAGGGATCTTTAATATTCGTTATAAGTTTTCAATTGCATTAAATAAAATCTTAATGATGGCAATCGTTGATTATTCGATGTCTGCTGATAATGGGTTACTAGAACAGTTAGCTGCAGCAAAACAATAGATCTGGTATACTTTACAGATCGCCAGTCAATGAATGGTTTAAAAATTGCTCTACTTATTAAGAAGATGGTTAACCAAACAAATATATCTTTAAATGCTGAATAATTCATTTCGATTTGATTCCAGTTAGAAATTCTGATGTGTACTGCACTCGGGTAATACTTAGTATAGGTCCTCGATGCTCAGGTTCAAATTACGCTTGGATCCGTGCCTTGCATGCGGTTTGGTCCACGTGAACGTTCATCTTTATTTTACCTACCTTATGATCCACTCGCTTCGTCTTTCTTGTCCCCTTGTTTTACTTTCTACAAGAAGTATACCGTGTTATTTTTGTCCAAGTTAATTGAATACATAATCTGACTTTTTCAGACCCTGTTTCTTTCTCTATGATACATGGTTAAACGCTTTGACTCCCCGTCGTTTTTACGTTCTCATTGGGCTCATGCTATGCCGTTACAGTCCTTATCGTTTAACTTTCTCGGGGACGAATGCTATTTACTGTTTTGGTCCTCTTTGTTAAAATTTCTCTGAATTTTTTCCTGTGCTGTTTTAATAGTTCTCATTGGTCTGACGTTTTGTTCCCGTTGTTAAATCATCCTGAGAGCAGTTACATTCCCTGTTCTTTTTGCAGGAAATGCCCGCATGGCGTAGTAGCTTTTGCTTGATAGAGTTCTGGAGTAAGGAGTTGATACATACGTCGTGGGTTTGAATCCCACGGCGGGACTGCTCCTTCGCATTAGACCTTTCAAATCGAGGTTCCCTGTTGCAGTAGGTGTTGATACGAAAAAGATACTTCGCTTCTCAATCAAGCCTAGATGCCTATAAAAAAATGAAAACAAATCAGGAAGAGAGCAAACACGGACCTATAAATTATTACCAGAGGTGGGATAGAGTGCCATGGAGAAGTGAGCTTTCCCTGCTGACCAGTCACAATTGCCGTGTGCTCCTTGTTATGATCGGGAAATAACGTTTACAATCAGTTTGTAAGTACCCTGACAGTTAGTATGAAAAACGTCAGTCAGCATTTGATTTCATGACATGTTGTATTTGCTGACAATTCGGTTATTACATTGACCATAGAATTTGCTAATGCTAAATCAGGACTTTAAACGAGATTGCATGTTGATTTCCTTATTTCAACAACTTGTTGGTCAATAAATTTCTTCTTTAAGGGGGATGTACAAGCCATATTTGATCGAGTCATGTGTAAAATAAGAAATACCAAGAATACTCTTAATACTCTACCAAACTAGCTCAAAGTTACTCAAAGTGCTAATGTACTCATAACCTACTGTTAGAGACCAAAATTAGTAAATAATTGAGTTTATTTTGTTTTAATTAGGAGGAAATTAATCAGGTTAGAACTGCGCAGCTACAGCATTCTTGAGATGATAAATGCATCGAAAATGATGTCAGTTCGGTTCATTGATAATATGGCTACAACCATTTGTTTCGCTTTTTTCTTGTTATTATCCATAATTCTTGTAAATTTCATTTTTCATATGGGGGTCTTCTTGAGGTCATATGTTTATTGCGTCCGCCATTCCTCTGTCACACAGAGTTAAAAAAAACATTGAATTTAGAATAAATGCGTCCATAACAACATCAAAACAAGAAATTACTAAGTAATAATCCTAAGGTTATATAACTTACTACTTTTATTTGTTGCATCGCACCGTCTGATTAATGAAAATATGCAATTTTAACCCCAAACCAGCAAATCGGGAAAAACTGTTCTGTTTAAAGCTCGAGTTTCCTCGCTCATATTATTCCACTGAGCACGTGGTTGGCATGTGCATATATCTAATGTGAATAGATTCGTTTATTACCATGATTATATTTAATTTTTCATGGAACAAGTCTTGATAATTTGTTGGTTTCTCCAAAACTAAAGAAAAAAGATTAAAAATGTCCTAAACATATGTGTTTACGGCCGGTCTCTTTTCTTTGGCGATAGAAGTTATTTTCAAATGGGGCTCTGCAAGGAGGATGCTTAGCTTTTAATTTAAAAATGTTAAACGATATACTGTGCATGAAAAACAAATTGTAATTAAATGTATTACATTCGAAAAGTTGGTACACCTGTCAATGTTTTTTAGCAGTTAGATAGAAAAAATAGTCAGTTATAGGATTTCCTTCAGACACCTCACATAAATAGCTAGATTGTTTGCGATGACCCACACATTGTATGGAGTAATGTTTGGACAAAAAAACACATCACGTCTCATTATGCTGACCATGTTGTAAGCTCTCACTAACATACGAAGTTTGGGAAAATACACTGAGTTGTTTCTTTGAAATTTAGAAGCGAGCACAATGTTTGCAAAGAAAGGTCCATTGCATTATGCTATGTCTATCTTCGCAAAAAAAAAGCGTGAGAGGCTAACCCCCCCCCCCCCCCCAAAACTCTATGACGGTTTGTTTTTCTGAATAGTGCCAATGCTCAGAAATTTTGCATTACTAAGTATGTGATGGAACATGTACTATAGCCTTATATTGTTAAGACCACGTTTTATAAAAATATTTGGTTGCCCTTTCTCCCAACCTACTTCCAGAAATGACCCGACTCAATTTTTTTTTTACATTCCATGATATTTTTTATCCTTTTTTTCGTCAACAAATATGTTTAAATTTTGAGGAAGTTTTTTTCTCACCTATAAATACGGACCCAATAATTTTTGTCTGAGTTGGGAGGACCACCAAACGTCATTTTAAAGATGGTCTAAAATAATTAATCATGTTGATTTTTTCTTTACTCTGTAAAATTGTAATTTTGACAATATGGGCAAATAGAAAAAAAGGTATTTTTCATTCAGTAAATCTCCTAACCCACGCTGAATGATTTCATTCCTATTCAAATGGTACTTCGATGCATGTGAAGAAATTTGTATTTGTAAATGTTTTTCTGACACAGTATACTAGTAGGTATTAAAACAAGGTCATTCATATCGATTTTGTGTTTAGAAGGAATATAGGGAGATAACAAACAGTATTCAGTCTCAAAGTCCAAAAAAACAATACAAAATA
Source organism: Saccostrea cuccullata (assembly GCF_032062105.1). Classification (NCBI taxonomy): domain Eukaryota; kingdom Metazoa; phylum Mollusca; class Bivalvia; order Ostreida; family Ostreidae; genus Saccostrea; species Saccostrea cuccullata. The sequence goes on from NW_026938254.1 coordinate 782,129, forward strand.
AGAACAGAGCAAACACGGACCCCGAAACATCAGAGGTGGGATCAGGTGCTATGGAGGAGTGAGCATCCTATGCCGACCGGTCCAATTTTCTCTGTGTTTCATTTGAAAGATAAAATAAGTTATCTGTGGCAGACTTTTTAAATTTGATGGCGCTCATTTTTCCTTATCTGGAATCAAAGAGTTTAAGAATTTTTTTTTATACCAACAAGTATTTAACAACTGTTCGATAATAATACTAATTACTTTAAGCCACACTATAACACATTTCCTCTTTTAAAAGTGTGCTTATCATTTGAAACATTTTGCAACTGTAATTCTCCTCTACTTTTTAAGATTATTATGTGCCTCCGTATTAAGAAGAGGTCTGGAAAACAAAATTCTGTGCTAAAAATAGACCACGTGCTGTTATCCATGAACTACTTTCATGGTTTTTTACACTCATTTTGAAGACAACAGTACCATGTTTTGAACTTGAAATTACCATTGAAAAGTGCAAAATTTAGACATTTTCTTGACAAATGGTTGTAGAGAGAACATTAATGCACGCTTTGCATATTTTTTTGGATTTTTTAAGGCTCTGCTGAATTCTGTAGTTGCGCAGTTCTAAAGAGCATATCAAAAGCATTTTTCTGCATGAGTATAGATTATACATGCACAATGTGCATTCAGTTATGCATATTTATTGTATCTTTATCATTAGGACTTCAAATTTGATCAAAACATAATGTATTTTAGCCATTTGAAGAAATGTTTACATTTTGTTCTTACTGCACTGAAGGTGGCCGTACATCCCCCTTAAGGCATTGTTCGCACGTAGAGTATACTTTAAGGTATCGAATCAACTGAGATATATAAACCCCGTTTGCCGGTGATGAAGGTATATTGCTGCATAAGTAAGGGAAGATGACGCTAGAAAAATTAAAGTCATCACATTTATCATAGAGTTTGGTTGTTAGATTACCATTAACGTCTTTTTCAAGTAAAATATCCAAGTATGAAACAGATGTGTCAGACTCTGTGGTATCTTTTATCTCAAGCTCACCAGAATATATTGTATCGACATAGGAATGGAAATTAACATTGTTAATTGACAACACGTCGTCGATATTTCTAAATGTTAATTGACATTGGGTGCTTAATTATTCCTTCCTGTCACCTGATCCCACCTCTGATGTTTCAGAGGTCCGTGTTTGCTCTGCTCCTAATTTGTGTCGTTTAACGGACTTTTGAGCGTGATCAACTGTTCGTTGTCTTTATTGTTCATCTTGTATCAATGCCGTGCTGTTTCGTTTTCCATTGTTTTACTTTCTTTGGGATAAATACGTAAGTCCTCGAAGATTTGCTTCCTTTGGGATCCATAATCCACACTTTGTAGCGTTTGTCCCAGTTGTTTAAATTTTTTTGGGATCCATACTATTCCGTTTTGGTTAAAGCTGTTTGACTTTTCCGCGGTGCATTTTTTTTCTTCTTCTGCACTTTAAATATTTCCTTAGTATCGATATTTTAAATATGCCAAAACAGCATTTTTAAATTTTCGACTTGCCTCCTGGATATTTTATTTGTCCTCAGTATCAATATGTATATAAATTGAAAGAACACTGTAAAGTTCTTTTGCATCTAAGATGTAATCCTCGTTACGTGTTTTTGCTTTTATGTATAGTTATATTTTTCTTCTGCCTCGACAATCATTTTGTACACCGTGTTTAAGATTTTATATTTATGTTTTGAAAAATATCATTTAGCATTGATGTCAGTAAGGATTGTAAATATTTTCCGCGTGCTTCTTGCTGCATGCAACTTCTTTTCAATAATTCAACTAAAATTAAAAAAAATCTATTTGTTAATCTGTAAGCTCATAAGTTTTCTTCCTTTTTTGATTGAATACTAGTTCAAATTCAAGTTTATTTATTCACTCAAAACCATCTAAGTATATAATGCACACAATGTTTATATTATTTACAGTATATAAAATCAGGTCAGAGGTATAATTATAATAATGATATACATGTTTGAAAAAAGAGAAGTGGGAGACAAAATAGGAAAAAAAAAACCCCATAAAATACATTTAATAACGGTATAATTTTTTTTTTAAAAATCGTGGAGGACAGACTAAATCGTATAATCTTATTATAATATATTCATAGTTTTTTTTCAATCTTACAAATTTCCATAACGGTGAATAAACTGTGTTAATTATAATACATGTAATAATTATATAAACTAAAAGAAAGAAAACATTTCCTTATTTATCATCCTTTAGACCACAACTCAACATGAAAACATCGTTTTTTTAAAACCCCAACAGAAAAAAAGACTTCTTGGGAAAAGAAAAACTATGGTTGAATAAAATACAATTAAATTGCACCGATATTATATCTGGAAAATGATTTTGTAAACCTTTACAAGTGATTCCCAGGGAAAATCAAAGTACTCAGAAGTACAGAGAGCCGGGCTCATTTACAGAGTAGCATGAATTTCTTACATGAATCATACGTTTATATTCTGATGAAAAAAGTATTTTAAAACTATCAATATAAATGATAAGACACTGACAGTGAGTTTTTCGATCCTAATACCACGGTTCGATTTTGTCAGAATCAGAATTAATCTGGTACCGCAGCTGAATGTAAACAAACAGGCCAGTCTGGTTCCCTCTCCTGCTTTACCTCGTATGTGATGAGAACTACGATAACACTGATTATCAAAAATCCTTACGCTGATGAACTATGTTCTTTGACTTAGAACTGAAATTTTCAAAGTCATTACTACTGACGTTTTATAAAGATAAAACTTCGTTTTATTTTTGCAATGCTTTATTTAGCGTTTGTATTATCTCAAAAGCGGTTGATAGCAAGAACTATATTTTTACTCGTAACTTTAAAATGGCGACAATGGGGTCGACTTCCTGCCTTGAACAGGATCACATAAGCCGGCAATTGCTCTTTTAGCAATAAGCCCGACTAAAAATGAAATATGATTTACATTTTTTTTTCCAAAACGATTTTAATCGCTTGCAGCAGATTCAATTATCAATTGTGTAATTCTATTGTTTTATTTATTTAAGAGAGCTTTTATTATCAGATAATAATTATCAACATTTTGCTTTAAAACTATAGTTGATGTTAATGAGTATGACATGAACGACGGCACTGCATTTTAGATTAAAGCTGAAACCGCTCAGTAGGGTATATTCGGGTAATTCCGGACAGCGGGTAATTCCGGACAGAAATAAAATGCCTCTGTTTTATGTTATCGTCAATGAAAATCGTCTTATTTTCTCTGAATTGTGTGTATCATTTCGGAAAATAAAACCATTATTCTTTTCTATCATATTCATTTATAATCAAAGGGAATTCCCGATTATTTAGCATGACGTCAATAAAATGACCTTTGCACTTTCTGTTTTGGTGTTGTTGTCGGTTTGCGGGAATATTCAACTTGCCTAAACCAGAGACCAGAGTGAAAAAAACTACGAAACAAGTAAGTATTAAATGAAAATATTTAAATAACTGTAATGTTTTAGTTCTAAAGAAGTTAAACATCGAAAAAATTTATGTGATATTATATTTTTATGCCAAATTTTAACTTGAAATGAAAAAAATTAATTGTCCGGATTTACCCTACCAAAAAAAATTAAGTGAGGGTAATTGCGGACATAGTTATATTGTGTTCTTTTAGCAGTTCTATGTGATTTATTTTCATCTAGGCCTACATTAAATCTATAAGATTACGAAATTCTAAACTAGGCCTTTTGAATGAGTTGTTTACATAATATCATACATAATAAATTAATTTCAAGAATGTATTATATGTTGTATGCTACAGAGACTCATGCAGAGTCACGCACTGGGGAAAAAGGGTCGCTGCAGAACTGTAGCTCTCCGAAAAAAAAATCAGCCTATTGACAGACCGGAGTATGTAATTTTTTTTTTCGTATAGCTACAGTTCAGCTAGGGAAACGGTGTGAGGGGGTCTCAAACTAAAATTCTCGGACACAGATAAAGAATTTTAAAAGCTTTCATAATCATCAACTCGTGTGTGCGCAGGTGTGGGTGGGTGATGTCCATTACAGTTATCTACAATCTACTAAAAAAAAATGATTATTTAAAAAAAATAATAAAACAGGGGTCAAAATGTGAGCTGGGCGAAGAGTAAATCAAGTCTATAGTAACATGACGGGACAGTCATAAAGTGGAAGAGCTCAAATATATTTAATACTCTGTTCCCCCCCCCCTTTTTCCCCTATAAAGCAGCTCTTTTTAAGAGTGAGTGATGATACTATAATTTTTTACAATTTCAAAGTACAAAATAAGGTGCCCATAATACGCTCTAAATATTTATTTAAAAATTATACTTATGAAATACTCTAATCTACACATAGTGACACGCATACACATAATAAATTCTTCCTACATCTTATCCATTTCAGTTTTTTACATTTCCGCAGAGATGCCAATTTTAGTCATCCACAACTTAATATGGGCCGTCGGAAATTCGGAATGCACCACTGGGGACTGCAGTGGGGGCAGGGTATAAGCTCCAACATGAAGAAAACAATCCATATGATTGTAATGCGACGCCAATATTAGACGGGCCATATAAGAAGGCATATTTAAAACGGACAGAATGAGATGCCAAAATAGTATCGTCTTTGTTATCGGCCGCAGCAGCGTCCGACCTATTCGTGGTTGAGTTAGAAAGTGCACATGGGGAAATGAGACGTTATTTTTCATTATAGTCATAATTCTTGATTGATAAAAAGTAAAAATCATGAGTAAAATATTTAAAAAAAAAACTTGCTTTAATATTAGCATTAACTGTTGTTATTATATTTCAATTTCATTATCATTTCTCGTCAGATAATTGATAATTTATGGTTATATAAAAAGAGTGTATAGTAGAAGGGAAAAGAGTACCAATTAATTTCCCATAGAACTCTATACAAACCTTTTGCCCTCCAAGTAATTTACTAATTCCCGTTCAAACAAATCACTGGTATTATTTGAAAGTTCGTTCTAAGCACTTATTAAAAACACGAAAAAAAATATACCGTTCCGCGGCGTTTATAGGTCAAATTTGCAGTTATTTAGAACTTACAGAGATCGGCAGTAAATGACACCCTGCCAAAAATATCAATCCCCACTCCTACAATCTCCCCTGGTATTTCTAGAATTTTTGTAATATTCCCACATTCCATCATTTATTTCAAACATTAATATTTTTGCTTTAAAATGAAAATATTTACATACCTCAATTCAGCCAATCAGGTAAAGCCTACCCATTTATTACTCTGCTTCATCTTGTTCAACCAGGAAATGATGTCAAAATCTGGGTCTTTGGTGCTCTTTTTCCAGAAACTCCCCGGTCTGGGAGTATGTAAGATATGAAAGGAAATTGCCATGATATTCCGGAAAATGTTGACGTGATAAAAGTGCATGGTGAATATTCAACTCAGTAAAAATATTGATTTGAATATGCTCTAAAACTGCAAATGATGCAAAGATAATTTCCCTACATTTTGCACTGCGGCTTGCAGCAGAGCCTACTCTGCATAAGCCATGGGCATTATCACGTGACAAAGATCCAGGGTATCAGCACGTGGTTTATCTTGAGAGGGCTACATCATCATTTGCAATAAATTCTCATCATTCATCATTGACTTATTTTTTTTTACGTCGATGAATCTATTTATGAGCAAATGCGGTAAAATGTCTATTTATTAATTTAAAAAAAAAAAAAAATTTACTTTGCTTTGAAGATAAGCTGAAAAAAAAGATTCAACCATTTCTCCTTTGAATATCTTGACGTGCTTTCCTTGCATGTGAAAGAATTTTTTTTTACTGCTAAATTTTGTTTGCGGCCGATTTGATGCTTTGCATCAATTTAACTTGTTTACTATTGTACCAGGGTCAAAATGGTTATTAAAACCTAAAGAGGTCCCAGTAGTACTGAATCAACGTGTTGGTCCACAACAGCGATGTTCCATAGGCTGCAGGATTTCGGACGATTCTGTACTTCAACGAGTTGTCCACCAACTTAATTCTTCAAATATCATTTGTGAGATCAAATATTAAAAGTAAATGACTGTGTAGTCTCGTTTACCCCAGACTCTCGCTCTCGAGACTTTGCCCGAGCGGGCAAGGTCTCGAGAGCGAGAGTCTGGGGAAAACGAGACTAATGACTGTGTGACATTTTTCATTTAAATAAAATTCCGAGAATGCTTTTTTTCATATGTGCGTGTTTGTAAAGGGGAAAGGGGGGGGGGGGTAGTGACATATCAATTAGGGTCGGATTATTTATGTTATTCTCATTTGATAATATATAGTTTTATTCTTTTAAAGGACAGATTATTTATTGTCAAATGCAAACTCCCCTCTCATCAAAAACAAATGGTCGTCCTCATAGATTCTGAAGTCCAAAAGTAATAAACGAGATGTAAGATACTTAGAAATTTAATAATTAAATCTCTCTGAATATAACTGCATTAACAACTGAGATGCTTTATATAATAGAGCTGAGGATCTTTGAAATCTTACAAATAATCTAATTACTTACTGTATATGCTATTATTTGACATTGCACGTTTACGCCGCCATACAATTACAAGATTGGCCTGACCGGATTTACCCGCATTGTGTCCGGATTTACCCCACTCTGCCAATACGTTTTATTTTGCTAATATTTGAATAAGACCTGAAGGAAAACAATCTAAAACATTTATTTATCGAGGATTATGTATGGAATTCACACATCGATTCAAAACTGGGTTACCCATCAATCAGTTTCGCGCTGCTATTCCCACCGAACAACGCTTACGTGAGTTTTGTCCGGAATTACCCGAATATACCCTAAATAATCATACACCTGTAGTTAGCAATATTAAAGTAAAAGGCTCATGTACAGATCTTTGTTAGGGGGCTACACAAGGGATATACATTGTAAATAAAAAAAAGTGTGATACAAACAGGAAACTCCGATCTTCGTGACAATGAGGCGTCTATACTATGTACAGTATAGGAAAAGGGCGAGGAAAAAAAAATCAATAGACATATTTTAACAAACAATTTATGCCATGATTTGGAATTATTTCTTGATTGTGGTATATTTTGTGTAATCCTTTTCACAATTAAAATCATTATATTTCCATTTCTAAATTTTTTTTCTATAATAATCCTTTGAAAGTAAGCGGAGTTGATTTCCTGATAATACTGCCGGAATGTAAATTAGGCAGGTCGATAGATCAGCAGCTAAAGAGGCCTAATACGCATGCAAATCTCGTGCGCATCTGTCTCTGTGTCTGACGCTAAGGAGGCCAAATATGCATGTAAATCTCGTGCGGCTGCCTTTGTGTTTGACGTCAGTGTGGGAGGACTATTGAAATTGGCATGGAAGTCCTCGTGTAATTTAAATCGATTAGTCTACATTCTTAATGTCTAAGTCTACAATTTTATTTCACAATGAAATGGAAATATAAGGAATCACTGTCTAGTTTTGAGAGTATGCCAGGGACATCAACAATAGTGGGAAACATGGGATAATTTTAGCATAACGGGCTTCGCCCGTTATGCAAATTATCCCATGTTTCCCACTATTGTTGATGCCCTGGCATACTCTCAAAACCAGAAGTCTCTGTCGAGACTGAAGCTCTACTGGTTTGAACTTATAGCAAAGGAAGAGAAAAGTACTTAAGCAGCTGGGATTTGAAACTAAATAGAATAATGATCGTTGATAAAGTCTCTTTATGTTCTTAGTGTAGTCTACTTGTGTGCCAAGTTATACTGAAATCAGACCAAAACTGTAGGAGGAGTAGCATTTTGAAACAATTTTACAGACATTTCTATTTTTAGTAACCACGGCAACACCGTTCATCAAAATTAAAATTCGATACACAGAATCATGTATCTTAGTGTATTCTACTTATGTGCCAAGTTATATTGAAATCAGACCAAAACTGTAGGAGGAGTAGCATTTTGAAACAATTTTACAGATATTTCTATTTTAGTAACCACGGCAACACCATTCATCGAAATCAAAAACCGATAAAGAGAATTATGTATCTTAGTGTATTCTACTTGTGTGCCAAGTTATAATGAAATCAAACCAAAACTGTAGGAGGAGTAGCATTTTGAAAGAATTTCACAGAAATTTTCTATTTTTAGTAACCACGGCAACACCGTTCATCAAAATCAAAAACCGATATACCGAATTATGTATCTTAGTGTATTCTACTTGTTTGCCAAGTAATACTGAAATCAGACCAAAACTGTAGGAGGAGTAGCATTTTGAAAGAATTTCACAGAAATTTCTATTTTTCTTAACCACGGCAACACCGTTCATCGAAATCAAAAACCAATAAACAGAATTATGTATCATAGTGTATTCTACTTGTGTGCCAAGTTATAATGAAATCAAACCAAAACTGTAGGAGAGTAGCATTTTGAAAGAATTTCACAGAAATTTCTATTTTTAGTAACCACAGCAACACCGTTCATCAAAATCAAAAACCGATATACAGAATTACGTATCTTAGTGTAGTCTACTTGTGTGCCAAGTTATACTGAAATCAGACCAAAACTGTAGGAGGAGTAGCGTTTTGAAAGAATTTCACAGAAATTTCTATTTTTAGTAACCACGGCAACACCGTTCATCGAAATCAAAAACCGATACACAGAATTATGTATCTTAGTGTAGTCTACTTGTGTGCCAAGTTATACTGAAATTAGACCAAAACTGTAGGAGGAGTAGCATTTTGAAAAATTGTTTACAGACAGACGGACAGACAGACGGACAGACGGACGGACGCCGGACGCATTACTATCGCATAAGCTCTTCTGGTCTCTGACCAGTAGAGCTAACTAGACAGTGATTCCTTAAATCATCTTCCTCAAATGATAAACAGTCTACATATAATTTTTGTGACTTTGGATTTAACATTCCCTTTTCTAAAAGGAGTTAAATTATTGACAAAAAAGATGATGAAACAAGAACATCAGCAGTCTCGTTTAAAGTAATCATTTCGCAAACTTGTTCTATGGTTGATATAATAAATTCTTTTATTTATTTTCTATTTAGACAGGATAGCACAATTAGTACATATGACTAGTTTACATTATGGTCCTGTATAAAACATATTTATAGACAGATATATTTTAAAAAAAAGTAGAAACTAGAGTAAAAAAAGAATATATACATAGCATATTATATCAGACATATTTGTACATACTAATAAATAAACTACTAGTATTAAATACTGTGCCATAGATAAAATTCATTTAAGAACAATTTCTTCACCTATTTAAATTATAACTTTGCAGATATGCTGATTTAAAAGAAGCCAAAGAATTACAGTTTCTAACGGAGTCAGGCAACTGGTTCCATAAAATTGCATTTGAAACTTTAAAGGATCGCTTATAATATTCAGTTCGTGCTTTTGGAATATATAAAAGGCCACTAACACTACTTCTTGTTGCCCTTGAGCTAACTTGGCCAACATAAGTAAAAACATTCAATATTCTGGCGTCATACTTTTCATAACTTTAAAAGCAAGCACAGGTTTTCTATAAATAAGATAATCATATACAGGCATCCATTTAAGAGCACTAAAAGTGTCAACAGGAGTTTGAATGTCTTTCACATTCATGATAATTCTAGTGGCCCTTTTCTGTAATCTAAAAATTCTATCAATAAAACTCTTGTTTTTGGCTGAACACCAAACAGAGCAACAATAGTTAAAATGAGGAAAAACAAGTATATACTGACAAAACGTCAGAGATACTCAAGCCGTAGAAAGTCAACTAAGAAGTGTCATTAATATCTTAAAATGGTATAAGATGAGGGCTACTGAGTTCAATCTTCTGTTGAATAAAATACATGTATTCTGAAACAAATTTAATATATTGAATTTAGAAATAACTACGGGTTGATCTAGCTAAGCGACATGTCCAGTGTAACCAGTGGACTCGTCCAAGGATGCTTTGTCGGCGACCGTAAAAAGTTACCTGAGATTCCTACGCAAAGAAAAGCGCGAAATCTCTGTATATGCGGCTGCGGAGCTTCACTCATTGTTCATTCGTCGTAGAATAGAATCCGACATTTAACACTTAATTTCTTTGAATATACAGGCATTTTTAAGATAAGCTTCATTTTTATTTCTAGAAATGTTTTTATCTACAAAAATAATACATCTTCGTGTTTTTAAATTGAGTAAATCGATGACCTAGCATCGTTCTAGATAACTCAAGCCCCTCTAGGGCTTAAGTAATAACAGTGTTATAAACTTTTAACAATGCTGCCTTTGACATAAAACTTTGAAGACGGCGTAAAATACCTATATTTTGTGAAAGCTTATTACATAGAAATTCAATTTGTATAGACCAGGTTACACATTCATCTATATGTACACCAAGTAGTTTGGCACTTTTAACAGTCTCTAATCAATCAATGATCAATGAGCTTGTCAGCAAATACAATTAATCATTCAGTCAAATGCTGACTGAAGTTTTTAGATTAATTTTTAAGCCATTATTTACACACTGAATTGTGGATGGATTTTCCCGATCATGACAAGGAGCACAGGGCATGCTCACTCCTCCATGCCACCTGATCCCACTTTTGATGTTTTGGAGGTGCTCTGCTCCCATTTTGTATTGTTTAATGGACTTTTGAGCTTTGATACTGTTCATTATCTATATTTATTTCATGTGATGATATTTAGGGGTAAAAAGATATTTTGCATAAAATAATTAACATTTGTACAAAATCGGAATTCAACAAAATTAAGTCAGTATGAATTTTGTTATTACTGCATGTAATTTAGATGGTCAAATTATCATTTTGACTGAAAAAAGCAACAATTGTATAATATCAATACGTTTTAATATTCACGACAAAATATATTTCAAACTAAATAAAAACATCCTTGAAACATACATGTGAAACATGCCGGTAATCAGGATGTCATGTTTTTAACATACAAATACAAACATGTGAGATATCCTTTATGTTGCAGGAAATGCGAGATCTTAGACTTTAAAAAAAATCTCACCGTGTAATTAAGGTATGTCACTCGTCAGCATTTTAGAAAAGTTAGCGCAGACCATCTTACTTCAAATCTATTTGTTAAAATTAAATGTTTATAACATATCTAATTTCAACAATGTTAATGTTTTAACATTCAAAGAAAAAACTGCTCAAAAAACTTCAAAGAAGCAAGATTTATAAGGGACTATTTCTTGTGGTGGAAGGATTTTTAGCAAATAATTCTGCAAATCTGCACATTTATTAAATTTAATATCTTGGATCTTTAGCCTCACATACTTTTACTCGGAGAATATTTTCCAGTATGATATTGCTATGAATATAGTTAATATTGGTCTTAATTTATATTTTTATAACAAGTTTTACACCTTCCTTCAAGAATTTTTGCCAAAAAATGAAGATATGTCAAATAAGTCTAGATAAAATTTACACTGTTTTTCGCATGAAAATCGCATATTTTGACCCATATTTCAAAATTAACATCACTGACCCCAACTTTTTCTTTCATTATTTTAAAGTACTCGATACTTGTGACTGATCAGCACTCAAGTCGTAATAAGCTTGATTTAAGAAAATGATTTATTCCCTATTCAGTTTTATAATACCCCAAAATATGGGGGTTTTTTTAGTGCAAAAATGTCACACAATAATTTACGCGCATTAATTTGCAAGATTTGTTCAATGATAAATATTATTCAAAGTATTTTACATAAAATAAAATCATATTGATTTCCATTGTTACATCTGATAAAATATTATAAAGGTTAAAGTAATTAACCAAAAATGTGAAATTTAAGTGCAAAAAGGTCAACTTCATTGTACCGTAGATCAGTTAGATGAACACTGACCCCCAATTTTTTCTGCGATTTTGAGTTACTCTATATGAGTACTTATCCAAAATACACTTCTCAAAAAATCCTTGATTTAATAAAATTCACGAGTGACATACCTTAAAGGAGGAAGCGTAAAGAATTTCTTTCATGATAAATGATGTTTTGTCAAAGCTCCTTTTTTTCATTTTCCGGTAACTTTGCTGTTTACTTCCCCAAGTAGATATTAGGATGGTTTCAAAGGTACATGTATTAACGTAAGTTTTTTTACACTTACATTTATAAACTGCGACTACATTTCTTTGGTAGAACTATCCATGATTTTTAGTACAGTTTGAAGTCTCAATTTTCCGTACAAATAAACAAGGTAACTTTTGTTACTATAGTATTTGATCGGCGTTATCAAAGATACATAATAGGTACCGCAGCAATACAAATCAAAACAATAATTAACGCACCTTCACAAAAATATATTGACGAATTTATTTACAAGTAAAAAAAAAAAAAAAAACAACTAACGAAGATACCAAAATAAGGAAAATGCAACTTAGTTACTGGAACTAAGTTATAGATGTGCACACTGAAAGTTTGTTGAACTTACATCCTAATGGCCAAGACCTTGAGTTCCATAACCATTGTACCACCCAGCACGATCAGATACAGCTGCAACAAGTGTGAGTTCATGTTCTTTTATTTACAACAAAAACCTTTTATCCAAAACAGCGAAAGACCTTTATACATGTTGCACAAGAATTAGGTAAGGTGTTTTAAGAATACGGGTCTTGGAGATCATTGGGAAAACAGGGAATAGGCTTTAAAATCGAAAAATATTACACACTCTTGCCATTTTATTGTAACTACCAGTATTATAAGGTTGACACTCAGGTTATATTGATAATATTGCAAGATTGATGCGAAACAGATTCAGAGAGTGGAACAATAAATAAATATTCTTCAACTGTTTTACAACATACTCTCATCTTGTCATATCTCTCATATTATTGTTGCAAATCAACATCAAAAGCACCAGGAATAATGTACTCTTGATATTAATTACCTACAATAGACACCTGCTAAATTAAAACCGACTTTGTAATTAAAACCGTGCTATTTAATTATGTTCGAAAACATTTTCATTGTGTCTTCATACGAAACTATAATAAATACACTTTTAATCATGCATGCAGTGGAGGCTAAATAACTTCAGTTAAAGTTATAATCATTTCATGCTAATGATCTATGAGAATGGCGGGTTTTAATTCCTGATGTAAGAGAATATCAACGTCTGGGTGTATAAATTGAATAATTTTGTACGCTTTATGACCACTATGATAATTGCATGAAGTATTCATAGGTTCAGAATCGTGATGCTATTCACCTCTATAGAAAGTAAGTTAGAATGATTGGGACACAGTCACACTACAAGTGATTATATTTGTGCATCAAAAACAGTATCCTGTATAATGAAATCAGGGGAAACAAACAAGAAAACAAACAAAAGACATCTAAACGGTCAAAATCGGCTAAAGCAAATCTTGAGGTATTGATTCTGCTTTACATCAGATCTTAGGAAGCTCCCTGTACAACATCAGCTTAGACCTCAGAGACCATGTATTGCATCAGAGCAACAATCATCCTAGAATGGACGTAATCTGACTCAGCTTAAAGAGGCTTAACATGGGGAACAGATATCTGTGGTTCCAGTAGTTAACTCGTCATTATACAATTTATCAACCATGAAGAATGTATCAAAGAAAGACCCAGTCTAACTTAAAACATGATGATTTCAAATGGAAAACTAGAGGTTCTGTGACCAATGAGCTCACTAAATGATACTCGCCCGCCTCCCATATGGTTATAATGGCAAAGTCCATGTTTTGCTCTGGGAGACCCGAAATACATGTAAGTGTCAAATAAAAAAGTAAAATGGGAGCTCACAATGGCATTTTTGTAATAAAGCATCTGTGAATGTATCATTAGATTTTATTCAGTGGTATAGGAGGAGTTGCGGATAAAAGATGGATACCCTTCAATTTTACAGAAAGAATGGCCGTGTCTCTGTTTTGCTCTGGGAAACTCAAAATATATTTCCGATCAAAAAGTAAAACAGAAGGTGCACAATGGCAATGTGTAAAAAAAAAAAAATATGTGAAAATCTCATTAAATTTCATTCAGTGGTAGAGGAGGAGTTGCGGATAGAGATGGGTACCCCAAAGCGTAACGGACGGACATTCCGATTACTAATATTTCAAGCACACAACATAATCTTGTTCGATTTATAAGAAGTTAACTTTTAATGTAAGGTTCGTGGAAAAATAACCAATTTCGAAGTCATTTAATAACCGTCAATTAAGTCTTTCAGAATCTAGGATCCCGGAAACAACCGTGAACAAACAATATCAACTACGTCTTAATGGCCCTGGCTTGCCGCTACCGATTTTACTTACTCGGCATCAGTACTAGTAATGCATGTAAATATTTTCAATTTGAAAAATAAGGCTGACCTTTGAGCCTCCAATTTGTAAAGTCGGAGAATATGGAGCCCGTTTTCTTAATTCCAACACCGGTAGGTTCAGTGTTGTCATGGTTGTATTTAAAGAACATTCTCTGCTCGGTACAAACATGCACCAAGTATTAGAAACTCTAAACAGGGTTCAACATCTGTTGGGAACATTCTTCCAGAGGAATTTTGAATGTCAAATTCCTAGGAAGAGTAACTAAGTTCTTTATTCAAAGTAGTATGTTTTGTTTGTTGTTTAACAGAGTGTTCTTCACGTCCCGCAACGGGACTCCAATCCGCAACGTAATGACCAACTCTTTGCAACTCCTTACATCGTAACTCTAAAGCAAACGCTCTAACCACTGCGCCATGCCACTCAGGCGATCAAAATTGTTTTTAAAAGAAACTGAAATCCTTCAATGTAACATTGTATTTCAAATGGAAGCTGCTTGTCCTTCCCTTTTATTATACAGAAAGAAAAGTGGGAGGTACACAGTGATCGGGATGTCCGTCTGTACGTTCGTCCGTCCGTCTGTCTGTACTTCCGTCGGTTACGTTTTGGGGTACCCATCTCTTTTCCGCAACTCCTCTTATACCACTGATTGAATTTTGATGAGACTTTCACAGAATCTTTGTTACATAGTGCCATTTGTGCACCTCCTATTTTTACTTTTGGATCGGACACATATACAATGGAGCCTCGTTTATCCGGACGCTTTGGTTCCTAGTCAGTATGTGAAGCGTCCGGATATCTGAATTACCAGTAAAACAAGATGAAGTAACTTTTAAAAATTCCGTTCCGATGAAAAGACATCCGGATACTGAAGCATCCAGATATCTGAAGGTCCACTGTATATGGATTTCCCATAGCAAATCATGACACTGCCATTCTTTCTGTAATATTGAAGGGTGCAAGTCTCTTGTCCGCAACTCTACTCATACCAGCTAAAAATAGACTTCGTCATTATAATCATATGGGAGGCGGAGGATATCATTTAGTGAGCTCAGTGCTCACATTAATTCTAGTATTGCTTTAATTACGGGGTTGCATATTGAGAGATTCTAGCAGTTTCAGACGGCTGGAAAGAAAATTATACACACTTTTTAGTTTTAATGTCCGTTTTGATACCTTTTCACTCTATTTAGAAAAAACCATTTTGCTATTTAGACTCATACCTGGCCCTCTTTCAGAGCCATCCAGACACGGGAAATTGGTTTATTCAAGTGGTCTCACGTCCTGCACCGGGGATGTAAAGATCGACTTCTACGCTCTGACCACTGCGCCATGCGGGCAACCTGCGAAAAAGATGATATTTAATACCCTGATTGTTAACCTTCTAATTTTGCTTTAGTTCAGAGTTGATGTCGGTTGGTTGATATGGCGTTGTATGATGCCGTGGTCGTGGGGGCCGGGATAGAGGGGTCTGCCACGGCGTATAACCTCGCTAAGAATGGTCAGAGAACACTGCTTCTGGAACAGGTAGGTCTATCTCCGTCAAGGTGATCTAAGCAAGATCATATTAACGCCACGTATGACTGATTAATTTCTTGAGATTTAATATGGAAGTCCTTAAAGGTCAAAGTGTGAAAGTTCTGAATAAATACGGTTTTTAAAAACGACATTGATTGTAAATCCAAAGCAGAATTACAAAAATGAGTTAAACATACTGGTAGTTATACCATTGATGAACTGGGAACAATCTAGCTACAGTTAAAAATTTGCTGACTATACCTGTATATATACATGTTTAAAACTATGAGTTTAATCAACAGTTGTTACCTCTAAGTCAGGTCAGCCAATCCAAGTTTATTAGCCACAGGCACTTGTTGAACGCTAATATATTTTGAACCCATATTTAAGAATAACAAGTTAAATTGATGAAAAGCATCAAATCGGTCGCAAAAAAAAGAATTTTCCCATTCTTTGAATGTTTTAGTTTCCGTTACCTCACTCGAGAGGGAGTTCGCATGGGCAGAGTAGAATTACTCGAGTAGCGTACGGGAAGGATGACCATTATGCCAACATGATGAAGGAGGGGGGTAAATTATGGCGGGAGTTGGAACGAGAGTCCGGGACCTCTCTCTTTTTGTATGTCTTTCAATGATACTAATTAATGATACAGCTCAAAAAATTCAGATTGAGTATTTATAAAGCTCTTTAATATTTTTCATATTGCTTGCAATGAATATATACGTTTTTAAATTATCATACTTTATCTAACATAAAAAACACATGTATACATACCATCACATGTAATTGTAGGAACTGCGGTTGTCTTGCTGTTGGTACGCCGGATAATCCTTTCATCAAGGGCACTATATCGTCACTGGCTCGGCATAGAGTTAACCACGACGTCCTTAGTTATAAGAATCTACAGAACAGGTACCCGATGCTGTCGTTACCCCCCGATCACGTGGGAGTGTTGGACTACAGCGGCGGCGTTCTCATGGCAGATAAAGCTCTGCAGGCATTCCAGGTGACCTCTCCATTACAAATATCACGAAGAACTTTTGTACAGAGCTTTTGATTTCAACCATCTGTTCTTACCCTTTCTTTAGAAAATGTACGTCCGATATGGCGGTGAGTTACGAGACGGAGAGAAAGTGATTAACATTATTCCGGGTTCTGACGTCACTATAATAACGTCAAAGGGACAGTACAAAGCAAGAAAGCTTGTTCTTACGGTTGGGCCGTGGGCAACAAAACTTCTTCCTCAATTAGGGATACATATTCCACTGAAGGTAAATATCTGTAGCTTTTCAAAATTTTTCTTTGAATAAGCAATAATTTTTTACCTGTCTGTTTGTCCGCAAGAACTGAAACATTGTCCAGAACTTTTGAACGGCTGGTCAATTCCTTTGTAAAAAGTCTTTTATTAACATATTGACCTCTTCAACTTGGATATTGGCCTACTTTTGCTTAATTTTAATTTAGGCAGGTCAAACTCTAAGGTCAATAGATTAAAAAATGTTTCTTAGATATACGTAATTTAAGTCTTCACTATTTTTGTTAATCATACTGATTTGAATATTTATTGGATTACTATTTTTATTTCAGGTTGTACTTATTTCCGTACTTTACTGGAAAGAGAAAACGGCAGGAGAATTTTCATCTGATCGTTTCCCAGCTTTCATCCATGATGGAGAAGATATTCATGTTTACGCACTGCCTAGTCTAGAATATCCAGGGCATGTCAAAGTATATAAAAAATACTAGAATATTTGTCTTTGGATCTGTCTGTTTTGTCTGTAATTCTACTTATCTGTAGGTCAGTCTGTTTTGTGTGTAGGTCTGTCTGTTTGTCCATCTGTTTGTGTGTAGGTCTGTTTGTTTGTCCATCTGTTTTGTGTGTAGGTCTGTCTGTTTGTCCATCTGTTTTGTGTGTAGGTCTGTCTGTTTTGTCACTAGGTATGTCTGTCTGTTTTGTCTTCAGGTCTGTCTGTTTTGTCTTCAGGTCTGTCTTTTTGTCTGTTTGTCCATCTGTTTTGTGTGTAGGTCTGTCTGTTTTATCTGTAGGTCTGTCTGTTTTGTCATTAGGTCTGTCTGTTTTGTCTGTAGGTCTGTTTACATGTTGGTCCTGTCACTAATCCTGACAGTAGAGATAAAGCAGACACACGGGAGGTCATAACAGAGATGCAGCAGTATGTCAGCAAGTACATGCCAAGTCTGAAAAGCACGCCCTCCATCATTGAAACCTGCATGTACACAGTATGTTATTCTCCTTATAACTTTCTGAAGTGTTCATATCTTTACACCAGTGTATTAATCTATGCCCCCTTTCCATATGATTGACAACATTGTTAAACTCATTCATACTTTTGGTTTCCAAATTATTATGATTTTATATGATCTGTATTACCTCTTGAGCTTGATAATTGTAATCCTTTAATCAAATTTAAGTGCAAATCTACTTCCAAATTTCCTGGGACTAATTTTAGGCTGGAGTATCATACTATTCAATTCTCCAAGAATAATTATCTTTTCACCAAAAAAAAATCCACTCATTTTTCAGAACACCCCTGACAAACAGTTTGTGTTGGATCACCATCCTGCCTGGAAAAACATCATAATAGGAGCAGGGTTTTCAGGTAAATCAAAGAAACTGGTGATCAGTGTTGTAAATAAATGACAAATATTTTATAACAATGCTCCATTATACAGTTTGAGTGGAAATTGAACTTCAGAAATGTAGCTTAAGTTTTTCCTTTGTCAGGACATGGTTTCAAGCTGTCTCCAGTGGTGGGAAAAGTGCTGAGTGAGATGGTTATGGATAAATCACCTTCCTATGACCTTGCTCCCTGTCAGATAGACCGGCTCATACAACCAAAGTCACAACTGTAGAACAGAGAAATGTATTCAAGACTACAAGCTCATACAACTTCAGTCACAACTGTAGAACTCCAGTTTAATTTACCCAAGACTATCAGCTCCTACAACCAAAGTCACAACTGTAGATTTCATGAATATTTTACCCAAGACTTCAACTTCTCCATTATCTCATTATGTCATCAGACCTTTGTCCAGTAGTCTCTCCTCAAATCTACCAATGAAAACTATCTTATTTTGTCAAGAATTTGCTCAATTGTTCATGATTTAAATTCCATATTTCATGTCAAGGCAAATTTTAAATGGTTTTAAAAAGTGTTTACCAAATTTTAAAATAACATATTAAATCTGTTTGAATTTGTATCAATTCAAAATAAAATCTTAATTTTAAATTTTCATGAAAAACTGCATCCTCACTGCGTCACCCACAATATTTATACATTGTATATGTACTTGAACATAATTGTATAAATTGAAAATAAATTAAATCTTGAAACATTTTAGTGTTTATTCACATTTAGAGTTTATGAATAAAATTTCTAGGTTCAATATTAAGTAGTTTAACAATTTAATCTAACACAGGACTGGAATCAATCAAAAAAATATGTGCACCATATTAAAGATAGGCTTAATTAAATTGTTAACTAATATGAACTTAAAAATACCCTGCTAATATCCCACTTTTAAATTTACAACCCCACTTTTTAGTAGCATTTCACTATACAATTTCATCTTTATAAATTTGTCCTTTTTCTATACAGATGCCAATTTTTATTTTGGATGTAACAAGCACTACTATTGCTTTTATCATGATTTTAACAAAACAGCGACACAAGTTCATCACAGTGACAGGAAATAAATAAATAATGTCATCTCGGGAGGAGTTCACTCAAACTTCTCCTCGGCATCAGCACATCGAGAGTTCTTGAATTTGGAGAATTTTGTGATGATGTCTTCTATGCTGTGTTCACCGTGTACCTTTGTTCCTCTGGTGCGTACATTGGCTGTCTTGTTTTCAAACTCCTTTTCACCAACAACTAAAAATAATGTATAACCATCTTAATTTCATTTAAAATATTATTTGTTACTTTTATATCTACTTAGAGAATCTCTCATGTAAATACAGATTTCAATGGTAAAGTTTTAAGGTTCACTGATACTCAGTTATTTCAAATATATTTGATGATTTAATGAATGTAAAATATGAAAACACATTTTTTTTTCTAGTTGGAATTTGCTAATTTTCTCTTAATTAGATTAAAATCACAGATTTACAACCAAATTCATAAATATATTTAAATGAACTGTGTCCATCATAATTCTTTGTGTTGAAAGATGTTTATCCTCTTGATTTTGAATACAATAGCTGAATGGCACAGTTGAACACTGTCAAAGTTTCCCCGACTCACCTAGAATAAAATTATACTGAGCTAACTGTCCATTCCTGACTTTTTTGTTAAGTGTGTTGCCATCATCCACGTCAGCTTCACACATAAATCCAGCATTATGTAGCTGATCTCGAACCTAAAAACAAAAGTACAGGTAACTACATTTAATGTAACTGCTCTCAAACATCATGATATTTATGTACAAGATTTAATTGATAATTCACATATATATTCAATATAATGAAAAATGAATTACCTCTGATTAAAAACTTATTAACAAAAATTTCATAAGAAAGCTGTCTTAAGTCATTAGCAATCTAAACCTTTTAAATTGAAATTGTTAAAAAGAAGTTTAGAGCCAATCGCAAAACCCCTAAAGGATTACATTGTTTGTGACGAGCTGACGCTTTGCTTGTCGAGAACTTTAAATACTACGTCACATTCTCGCCACATCAAAGGACGTAACCGAGATCGCGACTCCCACGCTAAAGTCGGTCAGCTGCAACATACAGCTTGTTTTCGGGGTTCAAAAAATGGAGTAGACAGTCACGATGTCGTTTTCTTGAATGTTACCTGCAAAGTTTAAAGTTTTTTTTAACCTTGAATTAAACAAAAAGTTTTTTTAAACCTTGAATTTGAAAATGTAAAGATTTTTTTCAGTCCATTACGAATATTTCATTGGTCGATTATTTTATTCTATTATCGCAAAATTTACTTTTTTTTTCATATTTGCGAACAAATATAAAAGTCGAGTAGTGCATGATTCATTGATCATTAGATTTATTAGTTACGCGTATCAACCCAAGTCATGCATGCTGAGATTGTTGCAATTTGGTACAAAATATACTGGTGAAAAATTGATACCCTCTTTATGCGTATATTCGAGAGAAAAGATAAAGAGGGAAGGCCTGGGAAGACGTGTCGATTTACCTTCAAATTTTAACGATTGAAGTTCAATTTATTTTTAAGTTTTAACGAATGTTGTATGTACAAGGTAATTAATACCAAACGACGGAAAATATCTAATTATCATGGGCGTCGGAAGCAAATTAAAGTGGGGGCTAAGGGTTTATAAGGAATTTTTTTTAGACCTCCCAAAATAACCTGAGAAGCAAAAAAAAAAAAAAAAAAAAAAAACCAGCACACAAACAAAAACAAGGGATGTGTATTTTCAAAACACAAAACTCCTATTTCGTGGGTATACCTACGCAGCAATGTTCAATGTCTATACTAAGTCTAACTTTGGATAAGCCCCCCCCCCCCCCCCACTTTCCGCTCGCTCGGTTTCGACGCCTATGTCAAAAAGCCTAAATCTAATTCCTAGAGATGGGCCTGGCAGATTTTGAAAAATAAATAGACTGTTCTCGAAAAAAATTAAAAATAAATGCACAATGATTTTCACGAATTGATATTTTTAGTATATACATGTACTAAAATAACATGAACAATAATTTTCACGAATTGATATTTTTAGTATATACATGTACTAAAATAACATGAAACTGTTTACTTAAGCGGTTGTAAAGTATCTTAAAGCGTAAAGCCTTTCAATGAACCTTTCGAACAATATGTTTGAAACGAAAAAAAAGTAGGGTGGGTCGAGGGCTGGCCCTTATGTTATGTGCCCGTCAGATCTAACGTATTTGAAGGGAAAAAACGAATCGGATTTAAACGAGAGCATACCCCCTCCCCCTTATACTTTTTCGCCAATTTACTTGTCTGTGCTGTATGTAACACAACAAAGTTAATATCAATTAGTCTTTATTATCTCACCTGTGCTGAAAGCTCAAAGTGACCTTTTCTGATCACATTTTGCCCGATGTCCATTTATCCGTTTTTAAACTTTTCACATTTTCGAGTTCTTCTTTAGAACCACTGGGCCAATTTTAAGCAAACTTGCAACAAAGCATTTTTTGGTAAATGGTATTCAAGTCTATTCAAATGAAGGGCGACTTCTTAGAGAAGATAATTCAGAAAATATGAAAATTTGCAATTGATGACATGTTTTAAAAATCATCTCAAGAATCACAGTGCCAAGAATGTTGAAACTTATGGAAGAAAATTTCAAGAAGTGAAGATTAAAGTTTGTTCACATATACTCCCTGGGACCACTTATGGATTTAATGGATTTAAACTTTCAATACTAAGCTGATTTCTGCTATTTTCTTAGCCACGGTGCTCAGGTAAGCGATGTAGCCCATGGGCCTCTTGTAGTTCCACTGCGTTAGTACAATATAAATATTCATTGAATCGCATAATTATTAAAAGTTGTCTTAGCATTTGATAAAGTTGTCCCACAGTTGCTGAAATCGCACCTGTTTTTTTTCCATGCTAACCCCCCCCCCCCCCATATATGGGGGATATGTTGCTGTTTGAAAAAAAACTCTGCGTACGTAGTGCTCAGTATGGGTTCCCTGTTATGGGTATTTACATGTTCTTATAGAAATCTCAGTTTTATAAAGGATTGCAAAAAATGTGCTTTTGAGTACTTTTCTACATAATGCACAGTATTTAAAAAAACTCTGCAGCAGTGCATGTATGTCGTATATGATCAATCAGAATGGATTTAATGTGTGCTTACTGAAAATTAAAAAATCAGAGACTGAGTGCTAAATTAACGAAAATACCTGATCATATTTTAAACATCACTGATGCAATGTTCAGTGAAATACATATATATCCACTGAAACGTTTCCTGGAGAGAGAGAGAGAGAGAGAGAGAGAGTTATTCATGTGTGTATTTTTTAAAGTAAAACTATGCACCCGTTCTAATTTAGTATTTTGACATAATTATTGACAATTGTGAATAGACATACTTCTCTTCTTGACAGAAATGTTCTTTTATATATGGATACTTAAAGTACAAGTACATATCATACTGATATAATACGGCTGTTTGGGGTATACATGTAAAAAAAAAATCTATGTATACTAAGTTCTTAAGTCTCAAGTTCATGGTTTGATACTTAAACGGAATATTTCTCTTTTCCACAGAAAAATCATTTCACATCAACAGTACTAGTGATTTGAAACAATTAAAATACTACACAATCCAAGAATGACCAGGACGAATACTTAAAACCCAGCAATTTAAATTGATCATGTACATCCTTTTATATCGCATATATACCGTGCCATATACACAAATGGTAAATGCTATAAAATTAAATTTTCAAGGCTTTAATTTATTATGGACTCTAAAAAATGCATATAATATAAATAATGCTCTTTTTAAACTGTTTAATAAGATTTGTGTTTTCTGTCCCCTTTTGTAAACTCGTTAAACGTCGGCGATGTGTATTGCAGCTGACCGACTTTAGCGTGGGAGAGACGCTATCTCGGCTACTTCCTTTGATGTGGCAAGAATGTGACGTAGAATTTAAAGTTCTCGACAAGCAAAGCGTCAGCTCGTCACAAACAATGTAATCCTTTAGGGGTTTTGCGATTGGCTCTATTTAAATTAAATTTTGTTCTGTACATAACTCCTAGACATTTTATTTAAGGATACACCAAAGGCTTTTTTCAAGATTTTTGTCAATTTTGAGATTTTTGGCTAAGAAAACAATGCTAATCACTGCTTTATAATGCATGAAAAATTCTTGCTGATTATTAAACGGTTTTCTAATTATTTAACAATAATCAAACATAAACACTAACACATGTGAATGTGCCGTTATTGAAGCTTCTGATTTGGTCTGTAACTGCCTGCTTCTGAAATGAGCAATAAATCACTGTGACCACTTGGGGAATTCTTCACTAGCCACACAGAGGCTATCAGTAATTAAACTACAGGGACTCTAGATTTAGGGAAGGAGATCTAACAGGTCACTAATGACCATGAAATAGGAGGTGGAGCTTAGCTCTTGCCATTTTGCCGGGAAATCTTTCTGATTCAGAATTGAACCTATTTTACTTCATTAAAAGCACCTAAATAAAGAACAGAACCTCCCATTCTTGTGAATATGCATAGGAAATATCGATAAGTGACAGGTATCCAAAGCTGAATCTCTGAGGTGTCATATATTTCCAGCTTTGGCAGACTTTGTTGTGTAACGGGTTTTTGCCCTCTACTGTAAAGTAAGATCAGACAGTTGGTGGTATTATTTGAAAGGATTCAGCTCTCTTATTTATTGACCAATTTCTCTGAAAACTGGCCAGAATGCGTCTCAAATGTGTGTTCACAAAACCGTATCTCAGATTTTTGATATCTTGCTCAGTTCTCGAATTATTGGGGGAAATGTAGAATTAGGCTAATAAATTGGTAACATTGAAAGACAAATGGATGTAACTTTTGAATAAGAAGATTTATCAAAAATCTGAGATACGGTTTTAAAGTTCAATCTTTAGTCTACATTGAGGCAAAATTTTGACTTTGAGAGGTGGAATACAAAAAAGTTGATTTATAAAATATAAATGCACTAATATTTACATTAAAATATTAATAATTTTTTAATAAGATAAAATTGAAAATTTAAATTAAGATCATAAAATAGTGAATTTAACAAGCTTTCAAATGATATATACTTTTAATACCCTAAAATCTTGAAAATAAGACGGATTTAATAATAAGCCGGTTTTGAAAATAAGCCACCCATTTCTTGCATTAAAAATTACTCGAAAATAAGCCAGTTTTGAAAATAAGCCGGTCATGACAATGCCATTTAGGAAAGATGTTAAACCTTTGACGATTATCTCATCTTAAAAATCTGACAAGTGAAAACTTTCGATATTTATTTACTGTGCAAAATAAAAAGTTATCTTTCTTTAATTCGTTAACCTTTACCAATTTCTGCATATGACATAGTACGAACGAGTAACGATGTCACAGTAGAACTAAGTCTAAGAACTAAGTCAATTTCATTGTATACAGCATATAACGATGTCACAGTAGAACTAAGTCTGTAGCTACTAATAAACTTATGTAAAATTACAAAATAAAGGGTTGTTTATAAAGTTCTTTTTTTTTTTACCAGTAATCATGTCGCGCTGGTTAAAAAAAATTGATTACGGAACCAGCTTAAACGGTGATTTTTTTTTCATGAAATTGTCAGAACAATAATTATCTCATCAAGACCTGTACAAGCTAATGATGTGTTTGGGGTGGTAATTAAATAAGTAAATGGATAAAAGGAAGTTTTTGTTTGTAAAGCATTGAACTGCCAGGTAATACTGCCCGAAGCAAGAAACCTGCTGATCGCCGGGCAGGGCTTGGTAGTAATTAAATTTCAATGTACCGTATAGTTGAGTTGTTTAGATATGTGTTAGACTGTTAGTTTGATTAAATATCAAGTAATTCAATTGCAAGCGGATATCTTATATATTATTTTTAATTTTTTTAAAACAAGTTTATATTTCAAATAAATTCATACGCTGTATACAATGAAATTAACTTTTCGGGATCGACATTCTCAAAATATAAAGTAGACAATCCTAAAGAACGTACACCGGGAAACACCAATGAATACAAGAGTGCTCTCTTCCCTTACCAGTTTTTTGCATTGATAATAAGCCGCAATTTGAAAATAAGCCGGTCTTGAAAATAAGCCCCCACTTTCTTACCAAAACTCAAAATAAGCCGCGGCTTATTTTCAAGATTTTAGGGTATGTTATCTTTGTTAATGAAAGAATTACAAGCAAATTAAATTTTGCCCTTTGGAAACCTTTGGTGTATCCTTAAGGATGGAAACAGTCTCTGTATTTTATTTTACCTGAATAGCGTAATCATTAAAAGGTGGAGCCACCGGGATAACGATACACTGCCTGGGAGACAACCAGAAAGGCCTAAAAAGTCAGAGAACAGAATAAATAGGTACATAGTACTAAGGACAAGAGAGGAAATAGGAACTCCACAGGCCTAAAATAATACAAACAACAAAACTCTTAAGTTGATTTCTAAAGATCATTTAGATAATATGGATATCTTTTCACCCTGATATATAAACTGAACTTTGTTACATTAATAGTCTTAAACAAGCACAGAATTTTTCCAATGAGATTTTTGATAACTTGGTACTTTACCATTTTCCTCCGTAGTTTTCACAGAGGATGGCAATCATTCTCTCTACAGATCCCAGGACAGCTCTGTGTATGATGACTGGTCTCTTCTTCTCCCCCTCCTCTCCCCCACTACAACAGGGGACAGTATTAATAGAATAACATACTATACTATCTCCACTACAACAGGGGACAGCATTAATAGAATAACATACTATACTATCTCCACTACAACAGGGGACAGCATTAATAGAATAACATACTACACTATCTCCACTACAATAGGGGACAGCATTCATAGAATAACATACTATACTATCTCCACTACAACAGGGGACAGCATTAATAGAATAACATACTACACTATCTCCACTACAACAGGGGACGGTATTAATAGAATAACATACTACACTATCTCCACTACAATAGGGGACAGCATTAATAGAATAACATACTACACTATCTCCACTACAATAGGGGACAGCATTAATAGAACAACATACCACACTATCTCCACTACAACAGGGGACAGCATTAATAGAATAACATACTACACTACCTCCACTACAACAGGGGACAGCATTAATAGAATAACATACTATACTATCTCCACTACAACAGGGGACAGTATTAATAGAATAACATACTATACTATCTCCACTTCAACAGGGGACAGTATTAATAGAATAACATACTATACTATCTCCACTACAACAGGGGACAGTATTAATAGAATAACATACTACACTATCTCCACTACAACAGGGGACAGTATTAATAGAATAACATACTATACTATCTCCACTACAACAGGGGACAGCATTAATAGAATAACATACTATACTATCTCCACTACAACAGGAGACAGTATTAATAGAATAACATACTATACTATCTCCACTACAACAGGGGACAGCATTAATAGAATAACATACTACACTATCTCCACTACAACAGGGGACAGCATTAATAGAATAACATACTATACTATCTCCACTACAACAGGGGACAGCATTAATAGAATAATAGAATAACATACTATACTATCTCCACTACAACAGGGGACAGTATTAATAGAATAACATACTATACTATCTCCACTACAACAGGGGACAGCATTAATAGAATAACATACTACACTATCTCCACTACAACAGGGGACAGCATTAATAGAATAACATACTATACTATCTCCACTATAACAGGGGACAGTATTGATAGAATAACATACTATACTATCTCCACTTCAACAAGGGACAGCATTAATAGAACAACATACTATACTATCTCCACTACAACAGGGGACAGCATTAATAGAATAACATACTATACTATCTCCACTACAACAGGGGACAGTATTAATAGAACAACATACTATACTATCTCCACTAAGACAGGGTATATATGGTATTGTTAATAGAATTACATACTAAACAATTACCCAAATACATACATGTACCAGAGTGACGATTAATAAGGCTTGTCATGTTTAACTACATTGATTTGATATGAAAATGTAGGATCTATGATTATCAGTTGTGAAATGCATGTACAAGGCTTTGGCGTTGAATGATATGTTTAAAATCTTTTGACTGGAGCAATTTACATGTGCAAAATATTTCATTCTAAAAGTTTGCATCTTTGTACTAAAAATCAAGATTGCAGACAAAAATTATTTATACAGCAAAACATGTAAATGTATAGACAGTTTTGCTTTGTTATAAAAACACTTTTTTTTATTTACTCTATTCACAATACTTTTTAAAACAGTGACAAATGGAAATCACATTTGTAAGATTCATTTGTAAGATATTAGAAATGTACTCAAAAGAAAGGTCATCACGATAAAGAATATATTTTTTATCACAACAAAGTGCCTATATTTCCAATGGACACCTTAACTGTGAATTACCTGACATAATGAAGATCAAAGCGAATAGGTAACTGGAAATCTAGCTGAATAGTGGCACATTGATGGGGCCTCCTCATGGCATCCATAATGATAATGTCAATCTGTACATACAAAAGAAAAACTTTTATGAATTCATCGAGTTCTTTCCTTAAGGAGTCCTAATATAATAATAAAATTCTCAGCTGTACCTTGGGTCCATAGAACGCACCATCTCCAGGATTCAGCTCCCATTTATACCCGGAGGCATCTAAACTTTCCGACAGTTGCTAAAACACACAGAAAAATACATCTAAAATCTCCGTCAATTGCTAAAACATACAGAAAATTCATCTAAACTCTCCAACAGTTGCTAAACTTTACATTTTTGTCTAAAATGGCTCATTTCTGGAATTTTGGAATTCAGTCAAAATAACAAAATATTTCAAGCCATTTCAAGACACTATACATTGATTGCAGTTACACTTGTATTAATGAACTACAAACACAAAAACCTGAATGACACCTTTGAAGGAAGAAATACAACCACTTCAAAGATTATGTACTTTGAACCTCTCATGAAAGAATCAAATAAAGAATTGCTTTTAACTTAGGAATTTCCCTAAAATGATGTTACATTTTAAAAGTTGACCAATCACTGTGATCAACATCTTGATGTCCTTAGCTAGAGACAGTTTCCTAAGTAACCTACCTTTTCTGCTGCATCCCACATCTCGATTTCCCCGAGATATTTCTCTGGTCTGGTAGACAGATACAACTTAAAGGTGAAACCAAACACATCATACACAGCCTTAAGGAAATCTAAGCATCCGGCCATTTCTTGCTTGATCTAGAAAAAAAAAATAAAATAAAATGTTCATTAATTACATAGGATTGAAAATAATATTTCCTTCTAAATATTTGGGATATAATTTTCTGATAGACACAGTTCAGAGGACTAAATTGATACTTATGTGACCTTCCAGAGTTAGTGAGAACTAATTATAGCTATAAGTGACCTTTCAGAGGTAGTGAGGACTAGATTGGTAACTTTGTCACCTTTCAGAGGTAGTGAGGACTAGATTGGTAACTTTGTCACCTTTCAGAGGTAGTGAGGACTAAATAGAATACTATGTGACCTTTCAGAGTTAGTGAGGACTAAGTAGGTAACTTTGTCACCTTTCAGAGGTGGTAAAGAATAATTTGTATGTTTGGTTACCCAAGTCACTCAATTCACCAGAGATGCTATGAGCTCTGAAACTTACCAGATGTAACAAAATTTTGGTACAAAGCAATACAGATCATATTGTAAAAACTTGTTAGTGCTTGTTTCCCCCTCTGGACTTGAGGTGTAGGGTTAAACCACCAAAATGTATGTTCTCTTTAAAATTCTCTTTACTCGTATGAATTTGCCAAAAAAACATGTTCATGATCATAATGAAAGAACTTAGCCCTGGATTCAGGGGAAGAAAAACTGCTTATAATATTTCAAGGAGCAAAAGCTCTTATATATTGTAGCTGAAGAAGTTTGCATGTAACATATCAGTTGCTCAATACTTGTGCAAAAGTATTCAATTCGTTGATGCAGGATATTTGCAAAATAAAAACTAAATTTTTTCAATGAAACCACCTTTTTTTAATTTTTGTTGAAGAACTTACCTGTTCAGGCATACAGAATATGTGAGCATCATCTTGCTGAAATCTGCGGACTCGAGTGAGCCCACTGAGTGCTCCGGACAGCTCATTTCTATGTAACACCCCAAAGTCAGCCATCCTGAGGGGTAGCTCACGCCATGACCGCTGACGATGATCAAACATTAGACTGGAAAATCATTTAAAGACACAAAATGTCATCAACAATTAAACAGAAAAAAACAAGAAGAATATAATGCCAAGACAATGTTTCCCACAGTATTTACCAGTGTCCTGGACAATTCATTGGCTTCAAAGCAAACTTTTCCTTTTCAACATCAAACTGAAACAAGTTTTCCTAAGAAAAGAAATTATGTTAACATGAGGTCATTTTCACAATTAACCATTAATTTCAATGTTACTCAAACACAAATTTAACGTAACATCGCTGTGATAATTAAACAAATTAGACCAAAGGGGAAAAACTCTAAACATCAAGTTTTAAAAGAAAATCATAGCATGTTCAGCAAAGAGAAATCTCTACATTATAAACCTTCAAATTAAGCAGGTTGAATTTTTTTATTTAAATTTGTGTGACTTTGTGATTCCGTGCTTAAAATGAGATGTGAGACAAAGCTTTCACATTTGTACCGCGTAATGTTGCCAGTGGCCAGATCTTTCCCACAGTTTACAGTTGTAGATGTTCGGGGACACAACTTCCTGGAACCCTCGCTTTCTGTACTCACTCTATCAAACAGATAAATGTCAAAGTACAAAGAATCTGAGACCTCCAGTCAACATGAGCGAGTCATATTACTTCTTCATAGTAAGCTTACTAGAAAATACAACCAGCTTCAGCTTACCTTGATAAAGTCTACCAAGGTGTTGTATATATAGGCTCCCTTTGGTAAGAAGAAACAACTTCCTGGACTGAGCTCGTGGAAAAAGAAAAGTTCTTGTTCCTAAAACAGAAAAGTTATTTTTTAATTCCTTATAAGATCTTACCTGTTTGATTTTCTCACTTTATACCTCCTTACACTTACTCCTGTCATTCAGCACTGAGACCTTAACATTTTTTTCCTTATTAGTAGACAGTGAACTCACCCTGCCGATTTTTCTGTGGTCTCTCTTGGCGGCCTCTTCCTGGAAATGTTTCCACTCTTTGAGCTGCTTTGGATCGGGGAATGAGATTCCGTATATTCTCTGTAGAGACTCAGCATCAGCCTTACCCTCCCAATATGTGGCTGAGCTCTGTCAAAAATACACACTACCTAAATACCAGTACATGTATACATACTAACTACCTTAGTACATGTACACTACTCCAAGTAAACAGATCAGCTCTGTAAGAATATAGTAACTACTTTATTTAATACATGAACATTACTTTCAGTAAATGGATGAGCTCTGTACAAATTTACTACCTATGTAAATGTACATCACTACCAGTAAGTAAATATACCACCTACCTAAGTATGAATATACTACCTATGTAAATGTACAGTACATCATTCCCAGTAAGTGAATGAGCTCTGCAATTTACACCAACTACCGAAGTACATGTATATATATGTATAATTTACAGACTACCTTGCTCCCAGTAAGTTTAAGAGCTCTGTAGGAAGATACTAAGTACCTAAGTACATGTACGTGTTAATTGCTCCCAATTGGTAGACAAGCTCTGTAAAAATATACTAACTACATAACATCTTGTCCGCTTATAAACAGTTACTTAAGTTGTTATTCACAGTCACTAGTGCATCAAATTTTATGTATTTAATCTATTTTTTTTTTTTACCTTGGTGACACAGAAAGACTTGATTTTTCCTGTGTGTCTTACGTGTGGTCCTCTACACAGATCAATTAATGGTCCACATCTACAAAATATCAACACATCAATGGCATTCAGGACATATAAAGAATTGAATATTTTTACATTTCTGTTCAATGGTTGAAACATATTGAATATTCTTAATTTTTTTTTTTTTTACATTTTTTGAGGTCAAAATTATAAAAATTTTAAATGCAAAGTGAAAACACTAAAATTTAGCAACACCTTATTTTCGTGAGACAGTCACTGTCTCTCTATGAGCGAGACAAAATTTTCACAAATTTTGGTTATTGCCCTATATAATCCATAGGAATACTAACATATATGCAAGAAGGATATTTTCACAAGCACACTGTCTTGAAATTAAAGTTCTCGCAAATGAAAAGTGATTAACAGTAAAAGAGAAGGGAACATCGTAGTGAACTCTGCCTGTGGATAGACTACTTACTTGTATACAGTGGTGGTCGGGGTGGTGACTTTCTCATTCAGAATTCTCTGTTTAAACTTATTGTACTACAATAAAGCACAATCTGATATTAGCTGTACAGCAACACTGACACATATGTACAGCTAATATCAGCATATATACCGGTACACTATATAATTCGATATCAATATATGTTCAAACTTAAAGAAAATGGGGCTTAACTTGAAATCACAAATTATGACTAATTTTTAAGCATATATTTATTCTATTTTGATTTCCACAAATTACATGTACAGCATTAAACCTGTTAACTCTTTCAACACTGAGTAACTTTTATCAAGCAACCCCAGTACACTGAGTAACTTAAGCCATCATTGGAAAATTCATCTGCCGTTAGAAAAAATACAATAACTCCTTTATTTATTAAAATATTTTAATAAAAGACACATCATAAGAAAGGTAAGACATTTTTCTTTTAGATGGTATGAAATTTATATGCATTTAAAATTATTTAACAAGACAAAAGCGCCAATGAAAAATAATATGTCTTATTTTGAATGATCTTATGTAATATTTTGATAAATTTGCTGCTATGAAGTTTCAAAATCACATAAGTTCTTACCATCGTTTAAAAGAGAAATTATTCCCGATTAAAATGATATGCAATATGTCATTATTCTTTGAAAAAGTAAGTCCAAAAAATAAATAAATAAAAACATGATGTTCTTGTATATTGAGGGAAGTCCGGGGCTTCATAAATGTGGTCCGTCTTGGAGCCTTCATAGTCCGATTCCAAGTCGAGTTTCTCCTACTACCTTTCACAACAATGTTTATTAGGCATATCTTTAATGTCTATGAACGTTTATAATGTCCAAATCCCCATATTTTCTTAAGATTTCGTCACCAGAAACATCAGACATTTTGATATTTACCGCCATTTTGCTAGTTTCTTTGTTTCCTTTAAAATTCGTCTAATTTTTCCTTTTTTCCATGATTTTTGCCATGTGGTCCGCCATATTTGTTACAGGATGTTTATATCAATCTACCCATAATTCATAGCGAAGATTTTGCGCAGAGAATACTTTCTATTTCTAAGAATAAACATGTTACTTTCAGTTTTGTGTCTGAAACCTCCACAACGGTCTACCGTGTTGAAAGGAGAAATTTTATCAGACCGTTGTGGAGGTCTACAGTGTTGAAAGGGTTAAGGTCAAAATCAAATACATAAACATTATTGCTGTTACTCTGCTGGATTGACTAATTTGTCTGCAGTTGCTGAGCAAGCTTCTGTGATTAACAGTATTCCTGACATTTTGAGTTCACACACCTCTATACAATATGATTTGGTCATATATAACTCTTTTTGATTACTCTTTAGAGAAATATGTTTATTTTTAATGGGAAACTCTTTTAGTACAATAAGTTTCAATTTCCTATGATAGTTTTTTCCCCCATGTTCCATGACTTCAATATAAAATAAGTACTTCCTTGTTTACACAAACTATATTGTTTGTTGTTTAACATCCCTCTCAATATTTTTCACTCATATGGATACCTTATTAAACAACAGTTAAAATTCTTACATCAAACATTTTAAGTAAATCCTCCTTTTTCATCTCCAGTCTCTCAAAAGGTTGTTTCTCTTTAATTATTCCTTTGACTTTGTCTTCTATACTACTGAAATCATTGCTGGACACTGCAGCACTGAAAAAAAATAAAATTCTAATAATAAAATGTGTAATGCCAAATTTGATACTACCATAATAACTAGTTGTACTACCAGTTTAATAGCCAATGTCCTTGCAGAAGAAAAAACACTTCAACAACAATTTATTACCCAGATAATGGCATGAGACAATACACTTTATGGATGCATCATTATTTCATTATAAAAACTTTGATGGTGATGTGTATTGTGTGCAAATGAAACAATCTGTTTGTTGATTCTACTGGCAATTAATGAACAAAGGTACACTTCATACTGGTGTGAATGTAAATCAACCTAAAAAAATTATGAGTAAAAACAGAAAATTTAGAGGGACTATACCTTTCACAAAACATGTCGTAATAAAATCCCTCTTCTATAGGGGGCCCATAACACAAATGTCCACCATACAATTTCTCCATAGCTTCCCCTAGTATGTGAGCACTGGAGTGCCAGAAAACATACTCCCCTGAAAAACACACAATACAGAGATAAAAATAGTGTTTACAAACAATACCTAACATGTTATTTCCAATTATGTAACAATAAAACTCACACTGAAATAAAACTCACAAAAAACTGTCAAAACCAAACATTGATCTAAACTGTTTTCAGTTTCATCGCTTCAGAAAGTATTGTTTATTTTTATTCATCATTATAAATAAAAGCCTATTGACCAGGAATTGTTGTTCTTACTGGTTAATTTTCTACAAATCTTAACAAGTATCTGATGTCAGTCACTAAACTAATTCACTCGAATTATTTTTTTTTAACATGAACTTCATATTTCAATTTTGAGTGCAATTTCACAATTTTTATCTAAATCTAAAATTTCCTACCATCTTTGTCATCAAACTTTAACAATTGTAGGGTTGAGTCTTTCTCAAAAGGCCTGTCCAGGTCCCATAGTTCTCCATTCACCTTTGCCACAACAGTGTTGTCAGCCAAACCTTGGCTAAAGAAAATGAAGTATATGAATACATTGTCAATTAGGGCACTTCACCAATATGAAATGCACCATGTTTAATATCTAATAATGTAAAAAATGTGACAAAAACTCACTACAAAATCATTAAATGTAATCTTAGTTCATAAAAATCATTGAGTCTTATCAGAACACTCATAAAACTTTTATTCATCGTAGATGGATTGTTATTTCTCACCTGATGCCTTTGGCGACCTCGTAAGGGGTGGTTTTCCAGGCCTGCCCGTCCACCTGTTTACCGTCAGGGAGGGTTACTTTGATGGGACCCTGGGGCTGAGCAGCCACCCACTTATCATAATCAGCCTTCAGCTGCTGCCACAGTTTTTCTCTGTGTTCTATAAATTCTGGAGGAGGCACCAACTGTAAAATGAATTACTTTATAGCATTTTGTAAAATTATTATTAAAAATAAAACTTTTAACCAAACTAGTTACACTAATCTTTATACCAGATGGAGAAAGGAAACCAGAATTCCTTAAGACTCTACTTCTATTTGCTTGAATTTATTACTAAGGAGAAGTTACATTTGAACATAGAACATACCAACAGCAGTGTGCGAAATAAGTGGTTGACGGATAGACAAATTACATAGAAAATGCAGACTGTCTATAGCAATTAAATTGAAATAACATGGGTTTGGACAGTGTATGCTTTGTGGTAAAGCATAAACTGCCAAAACTAAAATAACACCATTAATTAAAATCATATATGGCATATTTTTGATAAGTTCAGACTAACTTAAATTACTAAGATCTTTCTATTTGTTTTGTTACTTTATACAATAAAGGACATTCCTGTAAATTACACAATTTAAATTGATCGGGTTTCATAGATATCTGAGATTTAAAACAATAACCAATTTTTTTTTTACTCAGA
This sequence comes from Saccostrea cuccullata, assembly GCF_032062105.1. Lineage (NCBI taxonomy): Eukaryota > Metazoa > Mollusca > Bivalvia > Ostreida > Ostreidae > Saccostrea > Saccostrea cuccullata. The sequence continues at coordinate 817,548 of NW_026938254.1, forward strand.
ATTAAATATCAGACACAGTTTAAATTCACTTTAAATATAGAAACGTGGGGATATTTCAGTTCCAAATCAGTGAAAAATTTAATTTTAAAAATTAAATTCTGTATGAGTATGTTCATATGGCGGTACTACGAATCACCGGAATGCCCTGTAATCACCGAAATGCCCCAAGAAATCACCGAAATGCCACCGAAAAGCCCCTTATATTGTCAAGAATAAACAAAAAAATAATAAATATTGATGGAATTAACTGTTCTAAAGCCTAAATACCAAGTAAAAATTTCATAATTTTAGCGTAAGTATTTTTATTTGAAGATATGTGCCTGTAAGTATCAAAGAAAGATAACTCTCACTGATTAAAGACACGTGCCAAAATAGTTTTATTTATTTTAATTTTCCCTCTTTTTCGTTTAAATATATTCCTAACAATAAGTTATTCTTTATAAAAAAATTATTTGTAATATTGTTGACGTATTTTCTTGATTTCTAAAAAAAGGAGGACATATGTGTAATTTTAATAGAAAATCCTATATTAACAATGTATATATTAAGTTACATTTATAATCAAATAGAAAAATTTTACGTTTATAGTATGTAAACAAAAATATATGCCATATACGACTTTAATCAAAATTTATTTTTTAATCACTGAACTATAAGATTATAAGCTTGGTATAATCAGGGACTTATATATGTCCCTGGTACATTATTTAATTTACAAGGATCGATGGAAATGGTTGATAGTGTATGATAAATATTACATGTATAAATCAAAGTTTTGCTGATCCAATTCGTAAATAAATGACATTAAATTATGTTCACACTATTTCTGCGGAAAATAAATCATTATACACTTTTTTTCATTTCAGCACAGAAAAGAACTGCAATATTGAAAGAAATTTAATAGAATATATAAAAATTAAATATTTATTTCATTTTTGTTATATAAGATAACAAACTTTTTTGGAAGTTTCATATTTTACTATAAAAGAAAAAAGAACGAAGACAAAATTAATTTGATTTTATTGTGTTCAATTGGTTTGAAACAATTGGATGTCTGAAATAATATGTTTACTGTGTATACACAGTGATTAATTAATTGATCTAGAGACAGGTGTGTAGTACTCTTATGTCATGTTACATATATATATAATCAGGTACATGACAATCAGTGACCGAAAGTACGCACGTGCGTTATACAAACACAGGAAAGGGGATCTTTAAATTTGCTAATGAACAGTTTACTACATCAATTGAAAATGAAATAGTAAAAGTTGACAATTTACCGTAATTTTTTTAAGTTGTTGAATGGGTGGAATATAGACATTACATGATTTATCAAGCACTTCCTACTTCCGAAATATTTGCCACAATACAAGAGGAACGATCCGTAATTGACCTGACTGACAATGTATCTAATCAATTGCCAGTAACAAATTAAAATAAATATTTATTTTAAAAAATGAAAACATTTTCATTGCTTAACGTAGTACAGAGTTTAAAAACTTATTATTTTTCTTTTGTGATTGCATTTGTCTTTTGAAAATCTTTCATATCGATCGTAAATTATCACAGGAGTTGGTTTACCGGTACCTTCTCTCTCTCTCTCTCTCATTTTGTTTGGTAAAACATTAACTTTATAGTCCTTAAAATAAGATATTTATAAAAGATAAATTTACTCCATAAATAATGACGGGTATTTAGATTTTACCGCCAGACCTACATGTATTTCCCCAGACAGGCGTCGGCAGGCGTATAAATTGTCCAACCTGGTTCACAAAAAGTCAATTAAAAAGGAAGAAAGAAAAAAAATAAAAGAAAAGGACACAAACATTTAATAAAAAAAACTTAAACAAATCAAAATTCCCCAAAACTTCAACTAGTTAAATGAACAGTGTACGTATGATATATGTATCTGTAATAATAGCATGTGCACTTGACTATAAAAATTAAGACTAGGAACCTATACAAACCATATTTTAACATTACATTATTAATCAAAGGTCATAAAACAATAATCGTGACGTGTGACAATCACTTGTCATCATTTTTTTTTTCTGAGAAATATCATTATTATTATATATATTAGCATGATTAGGCTCCGTAGATCTTGCTTCCTAGAAACAAATACGAGTTATCTCCCTTTGAAGTACGCGAGCACAAAACCTGAAAATAATTAATTTTACCGTCAGTTATGCTTTAATGATAAAAATAAGAATTAATTTTTATGAAAAACATCATGTAAAAACATATGTGTGGGCATTTCGGTGATTTTGTTGGGCATTTCGGTGATTTGTAAGGGCATTTCGGTGATTACAAAATTGGGCATTCCGGTGATTCGTGTTACCCTTCATATGGTTATGTTTTTTTTTATGTTGCCCCATACTCTGGCAATACAGGTACAGATCGAAATTGTTTGATAATGTCTGAACATTGAAAATATTAACAGGTAACTTACAAAGGACAAAGTGGGGAAAATGAGCGTTACGCCGACAACTTGAGATAACTCTTAGGAATGTGAAATTCGTATAACGCAGTTAACTTACGTCTTTCAATTTGCCTTTGGTCTCTTTGTCCATTTTCTTCGATTTGGATCCCTAATTTAAAACAAAACAAGTAATACACTAATTGTTACCTGTGGATACAAACAATTTTGATATAATAATTGATGAAATATTGTGTCAAGATCGATCTCTCCAAATATTATGCCATTAGTGAATGATGATGAAATCGGGTCCAGAAAAAACACACCCTGCTTGGGCTAGCAAGGAACTTTGGCCCTAGTTTCCTTGAAATACGGAAGAGAATTGACTTTGAAAGCATTTTGAATTGATTTTGAAGACGAAAATTGTCATGCCTTTTTAGGATCAGACACACTCATCTTTTCAAGTTGCTCTTCTACTTTCTGTTCGGCCATGCTGCCACGACAGTTCTTTTGCGCATGTGCATTGGGGGTTCAGTGCCGATTCTTAACTAGCACGTACTATGATCAATTCGGACTTTGTCAAGCCTTGAAAAAGCCCTAGCGCATTTTATTTTAATAGTCACTTTCTCCTACTCAAGTAGTGATTTTTTAAATACAATGTTTAACCAAAACTTTGTCTTACAAAGTTAGTTTATACAAGCCCTAAAGCAAATCACACAAAAATAATATTCAAATATTAATAGTTCCTTCATATGATACATATAAAAATCGTTCAGTTTATATGAATATAGTAAATACTGAGGTACCCCCCTTAAACAATGACGAACTGTTGCAAAAGACCACCCTTAACCAGAGAAACAACTTTTGAATAATTTTATTTGGATATGACTGCACTTCATTACATTTAGATAATTTTGGTTAAAGGTGGTCCTCATATTTAAAATGTTGAAAATATGTATTTAATTTTCTTCTCAAGATCATTTTAAGATTCAACAATCTGTCTGAAATTTATCCCAGCGATTTTCAATACTTCGTGGCGTAGTAGTATGATTGCTGGATTGTAAACATAATGATCGTGAGTTCGAGTCTTACTGTGTGTTTTTCGTTCTTATTTCGCTATGATTTTATTTTTTTTTCTCTCTGTGCATTTTTCCTATGTTTTCTTTTATCATTTTATAATACATTTATAAATAATGTAAGAGATATATAATACAACATTACACCTTAATTGAAACTATCTTGGGAAAATAAGTCCTAAACTATTTTAATGACCCAAAGTCATAGCTGCTATCTTGTTTTATATTTATATTATTTTCTCAAAGTCTTGTTTAGAATAAGAGCATTGAACAAGTAAATGATTGTCATATAACAAACTTGCAACTATGAAAATATAACACTGGTCCACAAATGATTACATACATGTAGGTTGATCTTGAATTGAAAAGGATTACCTTTGAGTCGGCCGTATCGTCGGTAAGGCAGCTATGGCTCTTTTTTTATGGCTCCTGTGAGGCCCTAAAGTGAAATTAAATTTTAAACTTGCTAGTTACAAAAATCCACAAGCTAAAATTTGCTAGTGGCCAAAAAAGTTAATTTCGATCCCTGCTTGTGGCATGATCTTTCTTTCGGGTACTACCAAACTTAACCTCTTGATCTTGACCTTGGAGTTTGACACACTTTTGCACAAAACTACAAACTTTTTAGTTTGGCAATAAGTTTTGAACAGTTCGTGCTAGCTAAGAATTTGAAATTTATACTTCACATTTGCCTTTAATGTGACAAGACCTTTCAATTGATATCAAGGTTTTTGACCTTGACCTTAGAGTTGACCCACTTTATAAAACTTTAACCTTGGCCATAACTTTTAAACAATTAAAACTAGGGCTTTTGTATTTCCTAGGTGTACTTCTTGTGACAAGACCTTCGTCCTGATACCAACAATTTTGACCTTTGACCCAGATCTTAGAATTTGATCCGGTTTATAAAAAAACATTAATCTTGGCCAAAACTTTTGAACAGGTAGGACTTAGGGCTTTCAAATTTAAAAATGTATTTCTTGTGACAATACCTTCCTCTTGACACCAACAATTTTGACCTTGAACTTGGGGTTCGACTTGCATTCGCAAAACGGAAGCATCGGTGTTTCAAAAGCTCATCTTTTTTATGAATCTGTAATCAAAGATTCGGGGTATATAGTTTTGCTCTGTCCGCATGTCTGTCTGTCTGTTTTTCTGTTTGTCCGCAAAACCTTTTCCCTTGCCCACAACCTTTGAGTGGGTGGGGCTAATGGCTTTTTATATTTTACAGGTGTACTTGCATACCACAAAATGTAAACTCTTGACCGTATCCTAGGAATTTGACTCACTTAAATTACAAAAAATTCCAAACTTTAACCTTGGCCATAACTTTTGAAGTTGTTGCTAGGGCTTTCATACTTCACATGTGTACTTATTAAGACAAATTTCAATGGATATAATTTTTTTTGACCTTTTGACCTAGACCTCAGAGTTTGACCAACTTAAAAAAAAACTTTAACCTTAGCGATACCCTTCAAACAGAAAGTACTAGGGATTTCATGTTTCACATCTGTATTCCTTCTGAAAAGGCTTTCCATTGGATACCAGCAATTTCGACCTTTTAATCCTGACCTTGGAATTTTCTTTTCATTTTGGAAACTTAAACCTTTGCCATAAGCTGCCATACGGGAGCATCTGAGTGTTTCTCAAACACATCTTGATTTTTACCTGGATCTTCCCTTTAATCTTAAACTCATTTAAATTCTTCATATTTTTCTCAAACTGTGTTTGCTGATACATATATATTATTATAACAGTAACTTGATCCGAAGGGTCGTATCACGTCGAGTTGACAGGCGCGGATCATCAGATCTAACGAGACGCGACATCCCACCAGCGTGACATATAGTGGTACAGACAACCTTTTCAAATTATTTTTCTGTATGTGAACTTCATAAATATGCAGTTTTTAAAATGAAAAATAAATCAGTTCCTACCGGTGAAACCGGATGGGACTTAGCAAAGGTAATTTTCAAAATGTTCCTCCTCCTCTGTCACTCCGCCCAACCTGGTTTTTCGCACTTTTTTATGTTTTCTGATATTGAGCTGATTTGTGATAATTTTGTGTAAATTTATGAGTCACGGATCAGGTTTTCATTTCCTTCCGATTCACTGATTCTTGAGGGAATTATAGTTGTACTACGAGCTTTGTTAACAAACCCCGCCCTCTTCAATAAGCACGTGTTTTTATTACAGTTCTCAAGTTAGCTTGGACTTTCAGTAAGGCGTGGTATTCTCGGCGCAATGTAATTAGCGTCTGTCAAATGACGAATATATAGATTCTCATTGGTTAAGAAATTAATAACATCAAGAACTTTGAATTGTTGTTGACAACGGTGAGACGACTTAGCCCCGCTTCTGTGCCGTGCGAGAACTTTTAATTGCCTATTTGCTACACCAGTTGACATTCGGCCGAATTTCTATCGTATGTATTTTTCAACAGTGAAGGAAAGCTGTGTAAATTTGAGAAACTAATTAGGTAACGTCGAGAATTCCACGCTTTACTATAAGTCCAAACTCAACTGGAAATTGTTCTAGCTTTACCTTTTCCCATGTGAAGTCATACATTTCATGTTTAGGTAACCTTAATTCACGGTAATCAAAATTCCCCTCTGACCATTTTTTTAAGGTCACCTGAATTTTCTATTCTATCCGTTTCTGTCCGTCGTCGTGCGTTGTGTGTTAACATTTGAACATTTTCAGCTTCTTCTCTGCAACCACTCAACCAATTTCAACCAATTTTAATATAAAGCATCTATGGGTGAAGGGGAACAAAAATTGTGAATTTCATGGTCCATGTCCCCCCTGGGGCCTGAGGGGTGGGGCCAAAAACCACTAAAATTGATGCAATCTTTAAAAATCTCCCTCTTCACTTCTGGACATCAGGCAGTTAAACTGTTTGCAAAATTGTAATCTACATTGAGTCTTCCACTAATATTGTGAAATTTATGGCCCTGGGGTCAGGGGTTTAGTGCTAGGGCGGGGCTAAATAGATTATAAATAGATTATATAGTGAAAATGCATTTTTTCTTTTTAAATCTTCTCTGCTCTTGGCATTGAATAAACTAACCAAGTACATATACCTCCAAAAATGGTGAATTTCATGTCCCCAGGGTCAGGAGTTCTTAGGTGCAAGGGCGGGGCTATATAGACCATATAGCTAAAATGCATTTCTTTGAAAATCTTCTTTATTTAATAAACAAACCAAATATTAGTAGTTATGTTGAATAAGGCTGTCTCTATCAAAATTGTGAATTTCATGGCCCCGGGGTCAGGTCAGGGTTTCTGGAGTAAGGACAGGGCTCTATTAATTATATAGTGAAAATGCATAAATTCTTTTAAAATCTTATTTTCAGCTCCAGGGTATCAAACAGTCTAACCAAGTACACAGTTTTGATGAGCAAGAATGTCTTTTTCAAAATTGTGAATTTCATGGCCCCTGGGTTTGGGTTTCTGGAGTTAGAGTGGGGTTCTATTGATTATATACTGTAGCGAAAATACATTAATTCTTCAAAGCTCTTCTTCTCTGCTCCTTGGTATGAAATAAACTTACCAAGTACATAGTTATGTTGAATAACACTGCCTCTTCCAAAATTGTGAATTTCATGGCCCCAGGGTCAGGGGTTCTGGTGTTAGGGCGGGCTCTATTGATTATATAGTGAAAATACATTAATTCTTAAAAATCTTTTCCACTGCTCCTGGGTATTAAACCAGTGGACTGTGTACGAGTGCCTCTTCTAGATTTGTGAATTTCAGGGCCCCTGGGTCAGGGGTTTTGGTGTTAGGGCGGGGATCTAATGATTATATTGTGAGAATGCATGAATACTTTGAAAATCTTTTCCTTTGCTCCTGGGTATTATGCCAATGTTCTAAGTACATATTAATGATGATAAAAGGTGCATCTTCCAAAATGGTTAATTTCTGGGCTCCTGAGTCAGGGGTACTTGGGGGTTACATAGTCTGAAAATAAATCAATGCTTTGAAATCTGCTCTTTGGTATTAATCAACCATTTATGATTAAATAGAATTGATGATTAACAAGAGGCCCATGGGCCTTACAGGTCACCTGAGCATTATGCAAAAACTTTCCAGTGATTGAATTTGTTTCATGTTTTAAGCCAGATGCTATGGCATTCACAATTTTGAAAGAGGCACCATTGATCACCATAATATACACTTAGCAGTTGCTTTGTTTGGTTACTTAATACACATAGGCAGGGTAGGTGAACAAAAAATACATTTCAACTAATCAGTAATATTCAGCTATAATCAGTAGTGCCCCTACCATACATGAAACCCTGACCCTTAGGCCTAGGTCCACACATTGCACAATTTTTGAAAAGGCATCCTTGCTTTTTAAAAATATTTGATTAATACCAAGGAGCAGATTTCAAACCATTCATTTTAAGTATATAAGTACAGCCCCCATCCCCCCACCCCCCAGTCTATGGTACCCCTGACCTGGGGCCTTGAAATTCACAATTTTTAGGGCCCTTGCTCATCATAACTATACAGGTAGTTCATCTGCTTAATACATACGAGCAGAGAAGAAAATTTTCAATGATTTAATGTATTTTCACTATATAATCAATAGAGTCCCACTCAACTCCAGAACCCCTGACCCTGGGGCAATAAAATTTAAAATTTTGGTAGAGGCACTCTTGCTCGTCATAACAATGCACTTAGTTAGTTAATTTAATACATAGGAGCAGAGAAGAAGAAGATTTTCAAAGAATTCATGTATTTTCACTATATAATCAATAGAGCCCCGCTTTAACGCCAGAACCCCTGACCCTGGGGCCATAAAATTCACAATTAAGATAGAGGCATTTTGCTCATCATAATTATGCACTAAGTTAGTTTATTTAATACCCAGAAGCAAAGAAGAAGACTTTCAAAGAATTCATATATTTTCACTATATAATCAAAAGAGCCCCGCCCTTACACCAGAACCCCTGACCCTGGGGCCATGAAATTCACAATTTTGGTAGAGGACACTTTTGCTCATCATAACTATGTACTTAGTTGGTTTATTTAATACCCAGGAGCAGAGAAGAAGATTTTCGAAGAAATGATGCATTTTCACTATATACTTATTTAGCCCCCCCCACACACACACTAGAACCCCTGACCCCAGGGCCATGAATTTCACAATTTTGGTAGAGGACTCAATGCTGATTACAATCATGCAAACAGTTTGACGGCTTGATGTCCAGGAGTAAAGAAGAAGATTTTTAAGATTGCATTAATTTTAGTGGTTTTGGCGCTACCCCTAAGGCCCCAGGGGAGCGGGGACCATAAAATTCACAATTTTTGTTCCCCTTCACCTATAGATGCTGTATACAAAATTTGGTTGATATTGGTTACGTGGTTTCAGAGAAGAAGCTGAAACCGTCAAATGTTAACACACGATGGACGACGCAAGACGACGGACGGAAACGGATAGCAATAGGTCACCTGAGTGACTCAGGTGACCTAAAAATTTCCAAAATTTTTAGATATGTGCCCCGGGGTCAGTGGTTCCTGTGGGGTGGGGTGCACAACTGGTTGTAAAGTGGAAATGCATTTTCTCTTTGACTCTTTGATCTACCTCTTGGTATAAAGTAACCAAAGTAAGCAAGCTAAAAGCTAAATGTATAGTTATGATAAGCAATGGCGCCTCTTTCAAAATTGTGAATTTCATGGCCTTTGGTTTAAAACACGATCCAATTCAATTGCTCAGGTGACCTCTTGTTTTTAAATTAGGCTTTTTAAACAAAAATATTCGCAAATTATGTCACGCTGCGTTTCATTTTCCTCTTAATACAGTGGCGTAGCATCGTTTTTGAAAGTGGGGGGGCCAGGCAGAGAAAATTTTTTTTTACTTACCCGAAAAAGTTGACAAGCAAAAAAAAAAAAAAAAAAAAAAAAAGGGCAAAAGTTGCCCAAAGTCGAAAATCCTATTTCGTGGGGGGGGGGGGGGGGGGGGGGAGGGAGGTAGGTAAACTCAGTGTCAACTACTTTTAGTACCAATTCTTATGCAACATTTTCGGTACATTTCTAAAAGTGGGGGGGCCAACCAGGCTTTCAATTAACATTTCCTATAGTGTAAGTAAGGTTGGGAAAAAATGGGGGGGGGGCCTGGCCCCCCCTGGCCCCCCCGGATACTACGCCCCTGTAATATATTTAAATACAAGGCGAGAAGTGTATGTGCATGGTTATCAGGTATCCGTACATTTAATGTGGAGGATTGACTCCGCCTCCTCGAGAATCAGACAGCATTGTAGCTAACCGCTGCTACGTACCCCGAGTACCTGGTTTTCTTGCTTTCAAAACCTGTGCTTGGAAATATTTTGCCATTTTGGATTTTTGTTATTGTAGGTATGCAAGAGGATTTAACGTAGTCAAAGTAAACTAGACAAGTAAGTACATGTATAAGATGCTAATCTTTGGACACTATTGTCAGTGGCTTACATTCTCTGCTAACTAGAAGGTTAAAATATTGATCAAATTTCACATCAAAAAACCATCACAATATGGCTGCATTTACAATTTAGAAAATATGTTTACCTGAATGAGATAAAAAGAGAGTCAATAATAATTCTACACAAATTGGTGAGACATTTGAAGGAAAAAATGTTATATACTGAAGATTTGAAGAAAAAACAAAGGAGAGGAGAAAGCGGAGCTAGAAAATGATTGCAAAATTGACATTGTTTTCATTAAAAAAAAATAATTTCTTGTTTGTGGAGAAGCCATTATTAGGGTTTGACTTAAATTTTATAAGTGCATGTGTACTAAACCAGTCGGGATGCGTCCAATAATTTTTACAAGCCCTGACTATAAATCCACTAGCCCTGACCAAATTTGTAAATTTACTTCTTTTTATCGATTGATTAAATATTGTTTTTTTTTTTTTTACGCCAAGTCAGCAATATTTCGGCACTTCTTTTTATCGAAAATTTAAACACCTAACTTTTGAAACCATATTATAATCAATTTAAAATCTATACTATACGTACCTATTTATACCATACTGTAGTTTCATACCGATTGTACCAAGAAGAATTTTTTTGCAATGGCTTTTTATTACGGAATTAGTATTTGAGTGTCACTGACATTCTTGTAATGACTTACATGTATTTATTATAGTTTATTTTTGTGGCAAATATTACGAATTTTAGTGTAACGTAGCTTTGAAGAATGTGTAGTTTCCAGTAAGATTATCGTTACAGTGCAGTGACTATAAACCTAGAATAAGATGCTAATTTTCGAGTTTAATAGACCGACATATCCTAGAGTTATATTTTATATTTTACGAGGGTCGTTCAATAGGTGTTGCAAATATATATGTACAGTATATCTTAAGGTATTTCCATCCTCCTATGATGTCATCGATTTTTTTTTCAAAACTGAACAATTGGTGTAATGATAAATATTGTGAAGTAAAATAATTTGAAAAAAAAATATATAGATACTTTATTTAATCATCTATAATTTTCTTATTTAATCAATCTTTAAAAAAATATTGAAAAGGACAATAACTCAATCCCAGATGCTTCCTTCAGACATTCTTTTATTATACTTCTAACTTAAGATAACTTCCCTTATATTCACAATTCAATGGTATCTTTTAAGAATCAAGTATTTTGGAATTTTTAGCATCAGGCTATAATGCATTAACTACATTAAATGAAAATACATGGAGTTTTTTTTGTACTTTTGAACTTTTAAAATCATGAACGTGGAAAGACCTGATTAAATATTGACTTTTTATTTAGGCATTTAATTTTGTTTTTTCACAGTTGAAAAGTTCTATTAAAGAGCTCTTAAACACAGAAAACTCCATAAATTTTCCTCGCAAAGAAATTCACTTTTTAAGAATGCACAAAAAAGTCACTACACTGAGCTGAAAAATATTTATAAATGATTTCTACCAAGAAGATGAATATAAGGGCATATGTGAAAACTGTGCTTTTTATATAAATCGCCGAAGAACCCATATTTAGGATGATTATGTTTGGAAAATAAAATGTTCTTTGACGCTGTATACTTTTCAGATGGATTCAATAATTCAAAAGAAAGAAAGAGAGTGAATATAACAGTCAAAAGATATAACAAGATTTCTATCAGATAGATGCACTATTTTCTTACAAATGCCTTCTGGAAAACACGCGTTAAATATATCAACGTTCCATTCAAATACAAATATTTAAACAGAAAACAAAAGAATTGATAAACTTACTTGATAAATGAGAAAAGATATGTGCACTTTTTATATCCGATGTTTACTAAAGTCCATATTGTTGACATTTATGCATTACTCATGGGGATACGTGTATCACTCAGTATTACTCAAAATGAATATCTTATCTCCATTGTATATTCTTATATCCGGCATTCTGGTAGATTTAATTGATTGTTAAATGTTCTTAAATTTCTAATTGGTATAAAAAAATAATGTAGCAATATATATGTATACATTGTGAGTTTATTTATTCCGTACAAACTATTGGAGTCTAATTTAGTCTTTTGTGATATTTCATGTAGGAAGAGGGCAATTTAATTTTTAGAACTTGTGCACAATCCCATTGTATATATTCATTGCAATATAATATGTTCAAATCAACTCATATCCAAAAAAAGTATTAGATTAATAATAAAAAATGTGGAATCAAAGAAGAAAATGTCATTTTATTATGGTTAAGAGAAGTAAGGGCTCCAAACATGTTTTATTAGATTTTAGTATTTTAGACCTACCTACCTACCTAGTCCTTGTTATGCCCGTGGGCACATAGGGCAAGGACTAGATTTCTCCACCTCTCTATCTTTAGCGTTTCTTTCCAGCTCTCCCCACGTTAGCTTGTGGTCCCTCATTTCTTTTTCAACCGTCCTTCGCCAGGTGGTCTTTGGCCGACCAGGTTTCCTCTTCCCTTCTGTTGTCCATCTAAGGGCTACTTTGGTGAGGTTGTCGGCTGGCTTCCTCAACACATGCCCTATCCATCGCCAGTTTAGTCAACAAGATGTTGTCTGTGTTGGCCTTCTCATGTAGTTCCACATTTGTAATTTTGTTTGGCCAGAAAATCCTCATGATCTTTCTGAGGCATCCATTGTGGAAACTAGAAAGTTTGCATGTCTCCTTCTGTCATTCTCCAGCATTCTGACCCATAGAGTAGGACAGATAGTACGCAACTGTTATATATTCTTATTTTTGTCCTTCTACTTATGTCATTTGTTTTCCAGATGTCCTTGAGGCTAATGAAGGCACCTCTGGCTTTACTTAGTCTGGCCTTTATATCTTTGTCCGCACCTCCATCTGATGTTACTATGCTGCCAAGATAGGTAAATTTTGTTGTGTTGCTCAGGTTGTTTCCATCAACCTGTATTCTTGCTGGTTGTTTGGTGTTTAATGACATAACTTCAGTTTTCCTGGTCTTGATTTTTAGTCCAATTTTTTCTGCATTTCTCTGTAATTTTGATGTTTTACTTTGCATATGCTTTTCCAGATGTGATAGGAGGGCCAAGTCATCTGCGTAGTCTAGGTCTTCAAGATTGGTAAAGAGTGTCCATCTTATTCCTGTGTTATTTCCATTTAGGGTTGATTTCATTACCCAGTCAATTGCTAGTATAAAGAGGAGAGCTGACATCACACATCCCTGCCTCACGCCAGATTTTACTATGAAGCATGCATCTGATGAGCTGCCTATAGAACAATTAAACTCCACGTAAAAAGCTTTTATCAGTTCTACTATCTTTGATGGTATTCCATAATGTCTTCAGATCTTACATAGACTTTCCCTGTGGATACTGTCAAAGGCTTTTTCGAAATCTATAAAGTTTATTATAAGCTGCCTTTGCCACTCTGTACATTGCTCTATGATATTTCGCAGGGTAAACACCTGGTCGTAACAACTTTTCCCTTTTCTAAAACCTGCTTGTTCTTGTCTTAGTTTGGCATCTATTGCAGTTTTAATCCTGTCAATAATTATTCTGCTGAAAATCTTACTAGGTATTGATAGCAATGTGATGCCCCTCCAGTTATTGCAGTTAGTAAGATCTCCTTTCTTTGGCACTTTAATGATACTTCCTTCGGACCATGTCGTTGGTATTTTGTATTATTATTCCAGATCTTGGTGAATAATGAGTGTAAAATGTCTGCTGCAAGGTTTGGATCTGCTTTGAATAGCTCTGCTGGCAGTTGGTCATTTCCAGGTGCTTTGTTGTTCTTAAGGGCTGTTATTGCTTTGAGTATTTCAGCTTTAGATGGTTCCTCTGTTTCAATTTCTAAATCAGTGTCAGCTTCCGGTATGTGTGCCAGTTCGTTAGGCTCCGGGCGATTCAACACTTTTTCAAAATGTTCTCTCCATCTTTCATCTTGTTCCTTTTCGGATGTAATGAGGTTGCCTTGCTTGTCTTTAACAGGCATGTTTGTTTTTCTTTTCCTTCCACTCAACTTTTTCGTTATTTGATAGAGATCTCCCATTCTTTGTTCAGAAGCAGCTTTCTCAGCTTCTCTTGCTATGCCTGCTATAAAACTGTTACGATATTTCTTTGTTGCTTTCTTCACATCTCTATTGCAGTTGGAGTATTGCTCTCTTAATCTCTCTTTTATTCTTTCAGAGTGGGTGTTACATAGCTTAGTTTTAAGGTCTTTCCTTCTGTCAATGATATTCCAAGTATCTGGTGTGATCCATTCCTTATGCACCTGCCTCTTAAACCCTAGACACTTCTTGCTCGATTCACTAAACAGGTTGCAGATTTCACTCCAGTGTACGTCAACCGATTCATTATCAACATCACCACATTGCAAGACTTGAAATCTGTTCTTTAGCTCTAATCTAAAATCTTGCCTCATTTTATTTTCTTTCAGCTTGCCTGTATCTATTCGCCTGATGTTGCTTTTTGGCGCTACCTTCATTAGCTTAAGCTTTATGCTGGCAGTAACAAGGTGGTGATCACTTCCAACATCAGCCCCACGCTTCACTCTAACATCCTGTAAAGATCTTTTCCATTTTCCATTGATGGCATTGTGGTCAATTTGGTTTTTATCTCTCCCTCCAGGTGACACCCATGTGAGTTTGTGTATCTTTTTATGCTGGAACAGTGTTCCACCAATGACCAAGTTGTTGTTTCCACAGAATTCTGTGAAGTATTCACCGTTCTCATTCATACTTCCACAGCCATTCCTCCCCATAACTCTTTCATAATCAACATTATCGCTTCCAACTTTCGCATTGAGATCCCCCATGACGATCATCAGATCTTGCTTTGGAACTTTTTGAACTTCTGCCTGTAGAGCCTCATAGAATTCCTCTTTAATCTCATTTTCTGCTTCATTTGTAGGGGCATAGACCTGTATTATAGATGTCTGAACAGGTTTTGTTTTCAGTCTTACTCTGATGATTCTTTTCATTTACAGGATGGTATTCTATTAATGCTTTTGCTGCGTTTTTACTTAGGATGACTCCTACTCCCTCATGATGTTGATTGTCCCTTCTTCCAGAGTAAACAATAACTTCCCCTGTACTAGCAGTATTCTTCCCACAATCTGTCCATCTACACTCACTTATGTCTTGAGCCTGTTTTCCTGTTTCATACATGGTTCGTACGTTCCAGAAACCGACTCTCATTTTTTTTCGTGTGTTCAGTATACTTCTCGTGTGGACAGCTTCCCGTCGGCTTTCACTGTTCACAGTCAAACATGCAGTATTCTGGTGGTATGCTGAAGACTCGACGTTAGTAGAAATATTTCTAGTCCTTGTTTCTGTAATCGCTACGATTTTAAAGGAAGGGGAGATTACCCCCTTGCCCAACCCCCAACCTGGAGGACCAGGGTAATTTGTTTATGGTTTCCTTCCAATAGATCTATGGCTTTCCATGGCTAACGAGACTAGATCTGCCCGTGTTTTTAAATTAGAGTTTATCTTCTCCTAGGTAACTACTTTACCCAGCTAACGCCCTTACCTGAGCGGATTTCTTTAGGGTTTACTCCTTAGCCTTTCCTTCTCCAAAAGGTAACCACAAGGCAGCGGTTTGTTGCTATTTACCCATAGCTGGGGACTAGGATTGCAGGCATCAGGGCTTATCCACACGCCGGTGGGCCATGCATGCCGTGCATTTAGGGGCCTAGTCTCCTCCAAGACCTTGTGGTTCTGCTTGGGGCCGCAAGGTACCCAAATTCCATCTGCTACCTCGAGGAGGATCCCATATCTGGGCCACATAGGGCTAACTGTGGAGAGGCTATACTTAGCAGGAAGACTTACATATTTTGCTTCCATTTCACAGCAAACTGTTAGCCAGGGGTGGTGCTGAAAGCGAGAGCGACAAGCACAGACACAGACAAACACACACACTGTACGCATCACACAGCCATTATAGCAGTATTTTAGAGGTCTATCTAAATATTTTCATACATCCAAATAAAGGACTACCAAAGGTGATTTTTAATGTTTGAATTGCAATAAGGAAATGTGAACAGATTTCATGCAAAGTAAGTCAAAATATCGGTAACCAGGGTATTTTTCCTGTACCTAACAACGAAGATACAAATAAGCTTAGAGAAGTAAATAAGATTTTAAAGAAAGAAAGAACATGTATACATGTACAGAAGTCTTCCATTGCCCATATTCGCTATATCTCAGCCAAAGTGAGGCCTTTTTATTCCAAAAACACATGAAAACAATCAAAGGAAGATTGTACAATATCAGATGTGTCATGGGAAATGATATTCATCAGTGTCTTTGGGGCATCCCTAAAGATGAGTATGCTGAGGTTGTCTTCCGTGGATACAAAGACCTAAGACGTGTAAAAGATAACAGGGGGATTGAAACTAGTAAACTACTATTGGATATTGCCTTTCTGCATCATAAACAATACTAGTACTAATTTGTATGAAAAAAAAGACAAGAGCGGTTTAAGTATTTCATCTGGAGGACTTTCTATCATTTAATGAACCTTTTACAAAACTATTTTATGTTTCCTTCGAAAAGATATTTAGTGTTTTCAATAGCAAAAACCTCTATTAATTGGGTAGCAGTTAAATGGTTTGGCATAAATCCACCTTGTAGGTTATATAAAAGTTTGTGTGATACTATATGATTATGAATGTATTTAAACATTACTCTTTCAAAAACAATTTCCTACACAACTCAATAAGGAAATGGGTCTGTTGTTGGATGGGTTTGATTTCTCCAACTTTGAAAGAAAGAAATTACATTAGCATGCTTCCAAACGCATGGAAGATCAAAGATTTATTAAACAGAATTTCTAGTGAGGTTGCAATTTCATTATTTAATTCTTTTATTAAAATATGACTGAAGTTGTCTGGACCAGAGGCTTTTTTAGAATCTAAAAGTTCGATAATATCGACAATTTCATTGACCTTTGACTCGGATTACTTCGTAGAGACCCTACAAATCATTATCATATTAATTTACATAAAGTGACACCGTGACGCACAAAGGAGGAAATTGACAACTGCAGAATTTTGCATGACCATCGTTAATTTTGTTCAATTCCTAAAAGTATTAGGTTTCAGAAAATTACAGAATTCAAAACTTAAAAAATCTATTTTTATGGAGAAAAATAAAAGTAAAAATAATTTCAGTATGTCCCATAACGAAACTATTGCTCAATACTTCTTCCTCCCTATTGTACGCTTGCGCAGAAAAGTTGAATAAGTTTTCATAGTTATCATGGTTCAAGTTCCCAGGAGTGAATGTAAGTAGACCGAAAATTTTTAAAATGCTGTTAGAACATATTTCTTACCTTTGCATGCTCCAGTTGAATGTTGTTTACAAGTTTGAGATAAAAATAAAAGTGGCGTGACCTCGACATACACGAAAACAACGATCGAAACGTTAGATACAAACGTTGTTTTTCCGGCACTTACAATGAAGCGCATTGAAGTGGTAAAATTTTCTGTTCGAATGGAACGTTTTGAGCTATCTTTAGAACGTTTATGACACGCCCATTTCTTTAGAAATGGATAAAACGGTCAATTTGTTTATTCGAATACCTGTAGAACAGGTTTTCCATAAATATAATAGCCAATGAAATTGACGGTCTAAATAAATACCGAGTAAACACGTGTTCGACCGAACCATGTGTTGTGGTAACTTCAATAGACATGATAAGTTCAAAAATATATACATATTCGTTGCAATTTGTGTTTTACAGAAGCTGGGAGTGTCTAACTCTCTCTTCTTATTTTTAAAGCTCCATTTTCAGTGTAACTCATATTGCTTGTCGTGAAGATTGGGGTGTCCTAAAACATTACGACGAATATTTCATGCTCGTTTCTAAAAATATGGGCGTGTCATTATGTTGTAATTGACGTTCAAAACATGACTCAGAACGTTTCGTCCAAACGAAAAATTTTACCACTTCAATGCGCTTCATTGTATATTGTGCAGTTTTTTTCTGGCAGTTTAATTGTCATATCTTAGCTATATACTAGTACTCATAATTTGCAGTCTTTCTCTATATGCTACAGTATCGTAAAAGAAACACGTGATTTTGACTCATTGTGTTACTTTAAGCTTTAAATTTACTTCTCGTATTGAAATGATCGAGGTGTTAATTGTCCTTTTTTATCATATGAAATATACAAACAGTATTCAAAATCAGAAATCCATTAAACAATACAAATTTTGAGCAGAGCTAACACGGACCTCTAAAACATCATAGGTGGGATCAGGTCCATGGATGAGTGAGCATCCCCTGAAATGTGAGATGCACAGTATACCTGTATATTGTTGTTTACTGCATATAATGTTAAAACGACAGCATGTCTTGTAAAAAGCATCTCATATAAGAAACGGACATAGCATGATGACATAACTATATCATATAATAAAAGATGTACTAAAATGAAATATATGGAGGTAATTAATGAATAATATTCAAGTTCAGAAGTCATTAGACAAATCAGGTTAAAATTATCAGTCATGGAATCAAGTACCATGGAGGAATGAGCATCCCAAGTCGACCTGTCACACATGTGATATGCTCTCTTTGATGATCGGGAAATAACCAGAAAATCCGTAAAAATACCAGTGTGTAAATATTAGCCCATCAATCATTCTGACTTAATGATCATGATAGACTGTATTTGCCGATAAGGTCATTGTGTCGACCATAGGACTTGCAAAATGATAACTTTCAACGAGGTTGTTGATATTCTTGTTTCATCAACTTGTTTGTCTATAATTTACCTTGTTTTTTAATTGTCCGTACGTTGTGCAATATGCATGCTCTTGCGTTTTGGATCAACTGAGAGACATTAACCCCATGCGCAGGTGTGGAGGGTATATTGCTGCATAAGTAAACGAATTTAAAGATTGGAAAGTCATTATGTTTATCATAAAGCTTGGTTTTTACCATTAATGTCTTTTTCTTGTAAAATATCCAAATAAAATGGAAGATGGACACGAGATTATGTAAAAGACCGTGTATAATTTCAAATAATACTAAATACAAAGAATAATATGTAGAATGTTACTCCTCCAATCAATGAGTAATATGATAATCAGCATACAAAATTTTAGCACGCCCCGTCAAGCAAACTGTCGCGGTCACAGTGACCTCAGTAAAAAGATGATTATTCCATAGAATGCGTTTGTTTCTGATAAGTTCAAATTTTATTCTTGAGGAAACAGCATGTCAAGAGCCTTTATTTTCTTAGTCACGTGATTTAATTTAAGATCTCCTTTGATAAGTATAATAGAAATAGGAAGGTTTTAAACAATAAAATCAGGAGCTACTTGTACAGATTACCGCGTGTCAGAAGTTTGCTTGCATGCAATTTTAATCAGTCAGGTATACAAAAGACTTGAGGAGGAATGCTACACCAAATATTTAATGGATCTCAAAGAAACCAACGTTAACAATAGATAATATTTTCACTATACAATCGTAAATTGAGTTATCCTCTTTATTGAAAAAGAAACCATACTGTCCATTTATAGATTTTAAGGCTGCTTTTGATGTCAATGTATATAGAGTAGGACTATAGCAAAAACTTGTTCAAAATAATTATTATTACTGGAAAATGTTTTTATGTAATAGTGAAAATGAACTCTGAAAGTAAATCCAGAATAGCTATAAATAAAATGGTTACTGAATACTTTCCATGCAAAATAGGGATAAGACAAGGAGAAAACATCAGCATTGCTTTATTCCTTAACGATAAAAAAATTATAAAAATAGCACTGTTTAACCCCTAACCCCAACCACCCTCTGGGTGAAAATGAGAATTTTAAAATGTTTTAGCACATGTGTTACATTAAAAGTATAAATCTAAAGTTTAAACTTTTTTTATAATCTCTTAATTTAATATATGTTCAAGGCACCATCAAGTCTAAAATATGAATGGGCTCTACAAAAATATTAAGTTTGAAGAAGATGATTTGACATTTCCGCATTATTCCATGCATATTTTGGAATTTTGAGGAAGAAGATAATATCACAGACATTTTCGCATTATCCCATTCATATTTTGGAATTTTGAGGAAGATTGAAAAATGACATTTCCGCATTATCACTATCATATTTTAGAATATGATTGAGATTGTCATGTAGATGTTTAATAAGGTTCGAAATTTCGATGTTTACCTTGATGGACTACTAGTGTTTGGGGATCAAAAACTATGGGCGGCGGAAAGGGTAAAAAAGACGCTTCTGCAAAACTAACAACTAATTTTATAAACATAATGAAATACAAAACAGACAACCTTAAAAACAAAATCAACAGACTCGTTTGCAAAATCAACAGACTCCGATGCGAAACCAACAATCACCAATGCAAAACCAACGATTATTCACTGAATTGTCGCTAGATGGCGCGCAAAAAACATATATTACCTGAATTAACGCTAGATGGCGCGCAAGTTTTTCTACGTCGTCATTATTTTTGTACTATCATAGGAACGTAAATCACGCGAAATTATATCAGGATCCAATTGGTAAACCTCGGAATGTATTAAAGAATATATTATCGGTATCGAAATTATTTATATATAATAAGGGATCATATACTACCGGTATATAGTACATTTTATACCCATTTTTATCTATTAGATTGACCCTGTGTATATTTAAGGGAATGGCTTGAGTACTTTAAAAATTTTATAAAGAAAAAAAAATAAAGGCAAGATGTGTGTATCCATGTGTTTGGTTTTTTTTTCGGGGGGGGGGGGGGGGCTTAAAAATAAAGTGACGGAATGTAGGACAGCGATTACTCCAGGTTTGGGCGATACTGTTTTCGGACTCGGAGAAATTAGGCAAAATGCACATGGGACAAGGTCTACTGCGCATACCATGGCAAAGATGCCACCACATCTTGTACAGGAGTACAATTAAGTCTCATCCTTGTAGCCTTATAGTGTAAATTTCATTGAAGGACCCAGATGGGGGGGGGGGGGGTTCCGGTGGTTGGAACCCCCTTTTATTTTTGTACATAGAGAGAAAAATTTCTGTATAAATATAGAATAAGTCTAATATTTTGAAAAAATGGAAAATCTTTGTCCGCTCTGCTCTGTAGATCTGTAGATTTTCGCGTACCTTCCTCCGTGTACCTTCCCAACCCCGGCTAAGAGTTCCGACCACTCACAAGTAACATGCCAAAAAAAAATGCAGATTGAGGGGACTTATTTTTTCTGAGAGTAATCTTTTGCTGTAGTTTTAATTAATATTTTGATTTGGAAGCTCCCTCCACAGTTTTTATTGCCGGAAAATACGCAGATTCAAGCATTACATGAAAGTATATAATGCAGTCCGAAGAGAAAAGTTACAGAAAGCCCCCTCTACCCCCAAAGAAGGACTTAGAGTGTGGTGTTTTTTGTTTTTTTTTTTTTTGTTTTTTGTTTTTTGTTTTTTTTTTTTTGCTTGTCAACTGTTTTGGTGCCCCCTTTCTTATAAATATATGTAGTTACCGACTTCAAGTGGTCCTGTTGTGATTCTATGCATGAGTGCTGGGGCATCGATCTTTCGAAAATTGCTGGATCCGCCCTAGCTGCAGATCTGTAGCTCTCCGAAAAAAAATTATTGATAGACCGGAGAGCTACAGTGCCACCCATTGAAAAAACTGTATATTTATTGCGCACAAAAAAGTGCACTCGATTCTTGATTAATTCTTCCAAATCCTTACCTCAATTGCAAAAAATGGAAGATTTCAAAAAATTCCTCTCTCCTCTATCAAGTTCTCTCGTAGTTGACATCTGAACGAAGCATATTGGACCGAATTATCTTTGAAACCAAAATGGCAGTATAAATAAGCGAAATGTTCGATGATTGCAATATCAGGGCCAGGAGGACTATAAACAACAATTATGCGGAATGTTCTGTTGTGGAAAGAGTCAAAGAATATGTTAGGAACACACGGTTAGTAATATTTTGAGATTACAGCTTTAAAAACATGGAGAAATAAATCGAGAACTGAGCGCATTTTTTTGTGCGCAATAAATATACAGTTTTTTCAATGGGTGGCTCTGTAGCTCTCCGGTCTATCAATATTTTTTTTTCGGAGAGCTACAGATCTGCAGCTAGATCAGCCCCTGAATTTCTTTTACGGTTTCAACTATACTGAGAGGAAAAAGAAACGCATAGTAAAACTTTTGAATAAAATTAAAACTATCCTTTCGTATATGTTTTCCAGATTTATTATCAAACATTTTTAATTCATGTTTAATTAATTAACAAGTTACCAAAATCTTGTGAGACTTTGACGGAAACTTCATGAGTTAATGATATCGATACCCCCCCCCCCAAATATCATCATCTCCCTTGCGCAAAAAGTACCAACCGTGATTATCCTGTTCCTTAGAGCATTTATCTTTTCTGTCCTATATAATTCATATCTGTACAGGCGCAGATCCTGTTTTTCGGGGTGGGTCCACCCCAATAAAAACAATCCAGCCCATATATTTTTTTCACGTGCGCAGATCCTTTGATCCGCGCACATAGATCGCTAAACAAGTAGCAATTAATGAGAGTGGATCAAAGGATCTGATTTTAATCAGATTGCTTCCTAAGTTAGCTTATTCTAAAATAAATTTGATAGACTTCACCATAAGTCGTACAAAGAAAAGCAAAAATGATAAAAGTACAACTTGCCAAGTGAATTTTCATGTATCAACAAATTATGTAATGCATGAACACAATTAAATAATTTTATATGAACTTTTTTAAGAGTGTAAGGGGATTTTTTTCTTTCAAAAAATTTCTCTTGGGGGAAAAAAACAATATCTGCTACTGGTTTCTTGTAATAGTCGTTTGTCTTGCTGCCTCTAATATGTTTGAATTTTAAAAGTTCGACATGATGCTATTATCCGAGGTTTGCAAAATGGATGTTGATAGACAATTTCGCGGGATTTGGACCCGGACTACAATTAGCTTACATGTACATATATTTAAGGAATAACTGTCTTATTTTTCGATTTCATGAAGTGATCAATCGATTGGCTTGCGTGATAATTTGCATAAACGCCGAAGGCGTTTATGCATAAAATTATCACGCAAGCCAATCGATTGATCATCTTCATGAAATTGAAAAATCTGACAGTTATTCCTTATATTTATATGCTTTGAATCCGCCAATCCATGCGCTCAAAGCCCTGCTTCTGTCTAGCTGTTTGTCCCGCCTGCACGTGGTTTTTTTGGAACCGCGCCAATACATTGATGGGGAAATAAAGTACATTTACATTTGGTAATTTTATCTCGGACAAAGACATTGGAAATGTAAATATATAGACTTATATAGTAAAAACATGTGTTTTGTTTTCTTTGTAACTTTTTTAAAAAAGGTTCATTTCCAAAATATTTTTTAACACATGACAGAGTGTCAGATAAATATTCACATAAAAATGGGGGTGTTCAATGTGGAAATCCTTGGTTATTAATAAACTTCTGACGTCATGACCTCCGAATAGTTCTCGCTTGGCTTAAAATGTGTAAACAAACCAAATGACCTCTCATTTCAATACCCATTTCTATGCATAATTTATGCTTGAAATGCACCTTGATGCATATCATTGTAAACTTTTGACATTAAACTTTTATTATATACCCAGAAAGTTTCACAAACATGGGCATGTTTTTATTTTTATCATTGAAAGGGAGGCATGCGAATTTCCTTTAAAGTAATATACGCTATAACGTGCGCCATTTTAAAATACGGCTGGAAATTTATATATTTTGTTTACCAATAAAAGTTACGAAAATGCTGTAAATTACACCATTTAAATAGAATTCGTTATAAAGTTATCAAATTATAATTATTTATTATCCTGCAAGGAGAATAATGTCTATTTTTAAGTAAATCCACCACGTGACGCCGTCGCTACTTTTAGATTGATAAACAAACACGGCGTCAAGAAAACGAGGTAAGCCCTTTGAGATACAACTCACTTTTGACATGGATGGCGTGTTACTATTAATATAACTTATCTTTAAATGTAATCAGTATCAACCATCTATACTCTGTTATGACGCATATTAACCTTTTATTAATAATCGTTGTCAAAATGCAACGTGCCTCGTTGTCTATAATTTCCCGTGGACATACGTGTCTATATTTAGACCTACTGTTTACGCACTTCCTCTATCAATATTCATGAAAAGACTGAATTCTTGATTGCAGATATTGCTTTATTGTTCTGTTATTACAACGAGTTTTATAGTTAAATTTTGTGGAAATATTATTTTTTCATTACACTTTATGTGTTTCAAATCATTTAATCATTTTGTTTCACAAATCGGCATCCATACGGCGTATATTACTTTAAATGTGCTACTTTTCAGGCTTTTGACCTTCACTCTATAATTGTGGCCCTGATCCATTTACGTTCCTATGATTGTACAAAAATAATGACGACGTAGAAAAACTTGCGCGCCATCTAGCGTTAATTCAGGTAATATATGTTTTTTGCGCGCCATCTAGCGACAATTCAGTGAATAATCGTTGGTTTTGCATTGGTGATTGTTGGTTTCGCATCGGAGTCTGTTGATTTTGCAAACGAGTCTGTTGATTTTGTTTTTAAGGTTGTCTGTTTTGTATTTCATTATGTTTATAAAATTAGTTGTTGGTTTTGCATAAACGTCTTTTTTACCCTTTCCGCCGCCCATAAAAAACGACGTTTTCCCAAGAGAACCAAATTCCCTGAGGTTCTTTCTCATTTTCAATCAATTACAGTTCACACCAAAATAAGGATTTCTGTTAGATTTCACTTAGAGATTTTGGAACAAAAAGATCATTTGAGAATGATCGCTTTGTTGTGTATGGTAACTGTGGTCTTTATTAAATCATCTTACGAATGAATGGCTCATATTTATGTTTGATTGACTCGTATAACTCGGCTAATACGGAACACGTGTGCTTTGTTCAGCCATTTTTCAGTTTGGGTTCCACAAATTTTCATTTATATACCAGTATTCTGAAAATTTTAAACCTATTAAAAATTTAAAAAAAGATTATTTAGCGAATGGAATTTTGTTTAAAGGAAATGTGACACTAGTCTGGCTTTGAGTAGGTTATTCATGTGTTACTTCCCGTATTGATTGTCTCTTCCTTTTGCATTTATAATGCATTAGTTTAGTTGCATACATGTAGTACATGCATGCGTGTGACGTTTATGTTTTTTGATAGTACGCACTTCATAGGTATGTTATTAGATTTTTTTCATGTATTTCAGGATCATCTATCGTATATGATGTCCAAGATTGTGAATGAACTGTTAATTTATTGCCGATTGTTTTAGTTGCAGTCGTCAGTATATTGAGGATCTCAATTTTAGGAGAAACTACACAATGAAAATACGACTTTTCCGCCTGGAACTGAAGAATGCAGTAAAACAACGTAAGCAAGGGGGTTCTCTGTTTTACAAAAAACATGTGGCTTTACTTGATTTATAATAGTGGCTTTTCTTGATTGAACACTTGTTTAAATGAAATCCATAATATGCAACAACTTATTAACAGGGGCGTAGTATCAGGGGGGGCCAGGCCCCCCCACTTTTTCTGCCGACATTACCTTTACTATAGAAAATGTTTACTGAAAGGAAGGTTGGCCCCCCACATTTCAGCAAAGGGTAGTGTTAGAAAGAAAATTTACCCCAAAAAGTTTGAATAGAAAGATAGTTGGTCTGGAAAAAAAAGTAAAAAAAAATTTTCTCAGGTTGGCCCCCCCCCCACTTTCAAAAACGATGCTACGCGCCTGATTAATAAGTACTGCAGCAATCAATTTTTATTGTTTTTAAAATGGACTTTTGAAATTGAATACTGTTAGTATAGAGTCTTTACTTCATTTTCTAAATTTGACTTTTTTGTGATATTATACACGCTTTGGACAAGCTTAACCAATAAACTTTCTTCCTTAACAACACACCGGAACAGTATTAAATCAAAGTACTGAAAGTACTGGAAAGCGCTAAGCATATTGATTCGAAATTGATCAGAATTACTTTGAATTTAAATTTCCTGTTGTATTGAATTTAAGCAATATGTTGACAGTGCGACAGCGCTTAGGCGAGCACAGTTGTTTGGTACATAATCAAATATGTTAGTCCTGAAAACTTCCCGTTGGATTATGAAATTCAATATTGTCTTATGCCTTTTTTCTTCTGTCAAAAAATCAATCATTATCATATACATGAAATTGCAAAAAGATGTTTCTCCTTGTAAAAATATTTTCTTTCCCCATCGCCTTGTAGGAATCTACATCTAATAGAGGTAATATTTGCGTGTAAATTTCTGTTTATTGGAAGGGAGATGGTTATTGAGTTTTCCGATGAAACTTAGAGTTTAAATGTAGCGATACAATTGCTGGAAAATGTATATTTTGAAATAAATGTGAACACTTGAAAATGTCGCTAAAATTCCTCTCATTTATGTGCAACACTGAAAGCTAAAATCTTCTGGGGATCATTTTTAATAAAAAAAATTCATTCCGCGTTTACGATTGTTTAAAATTGAAGATTGGCATCATGTTTGTAACATCGTCATGTCACAAAACTGTAGATGAAATGAACATCTGTAGAATTAACGCCCTTTTTGTCAGATACATTTAACAGGTAAATAAACATTTGAGTATAAAACTATTATATTTATCTTTCGATGCTATCCTTTAATCTCTGATTTTCAAATACATGCACATGATTTATGGCGTATATGCTGTAACATTTGTGTTGATATCACAATATGATTTACTCATTTGTAAATATTACTTTTTTAACAATTTTTTTTTTTTTTTTTTTTTTACACTTTTCCTCTTTGGAATAAAAAAAAAATCATAAAACCCCCAAAGCATTTTTTGACTATTGTTAAAATAATTTAAAATGCTTCAATATTTTTTACGGACGCTTGATGCTTTACACCATTCTTTACTTGTGTATGTATGATCTTCACTACCATGCAAAACATGCTGAGAGGAGAAACATATCTACGGCATTGTGTGCTAGATGAAAAGGAATATGGAAAATAATTTGCTCATTATTTTTCTGCTATTTCATTGAAAACTAATTCAAGAGAACAAGAAAGAAAATATATGCAAGTATTAATCTCAAGTATTATTAAATCTTCATGAAGATACAGCTCAACAAACTTTTTAAGCTCACATGGTTTTTCGCTCAAATTAAGGTCACATTGTTGTAATAAAAATTTCCATTTTGGAACTGCAGTACAATGGCATAACCCTTCGTTACATTACATATATAATGTCAAGCATAAATGTCTTTTAAAATTATCATCTTAAGTTTCCAAAGCGGATGTTTTAAAGGAAAATTTATATGTAAATGATAGGATGATTCGACAATACGATTCTAACATAGGTTTTCACAAATTGTATAAAACGAGCTTTCCTTGATCCCATGTAATTGAAATTTTTTAATTTTCTTCCTAAAGTTGAGTATTTTAAAATAATCTTTGCTCATTTGCCATACTCCTCGTGTTTTCATCGAAATGTAGCACCGAAAAGGGATAATATTGCAAAAGGAGACCACATTAAAGGGTAGGATAATGAAGTTTTGTTTATTTTTTTTAAATAATAAATTCCTTCTTTGAATAGGAAAATTTTTATGCATTTACGGTTTGAAACGTTCAAATTTTGCAGTGGGATGAATCTTTCATGATTCTAGATTTTAGAAGTTGACTCTTTAAAATCCCACCTTAGTAACATAGAAAGCAGTTAAACATATCAAAAATACTGTTACCAACCCGAGTTAAAGAGTCGATATATACAGAAAATACAAGTTACAGTAACTGTACTGTACCCATGTCTACGTTTCTGCCAAAAGCTATTGTTTTCAAAAGAGAGGATAAAAGGACAGCTGCAATTGGCAAGAAACTACAAAAATTCAAATGATAATAGTTGTTATTTTTTAGCCATGAATATATCAAAGTTCTACCAATTGATTTGTGTGTATTATGTTTCAGAAATGAAATAAAACTCATATTATGTAAACAAATATTTTTAAAATGTATTTTGTTGTCACGATACACATTATTATATCATAACAATGTGACCTTAATTTGTGCGAAAAACCATGTGAGCTTAAAAAGTTTGTTGAGCTGTATACAACATTATTTTATTCTGTTTTTATTTAGTCTACATTAAGAATTGGCAACACAGCTGAGGCACATTTTTACATAAACTATTTCTTCCTTATAGTTTTACTTCAAGTATTAAACTATATTGCTTAACATTACATTTAAAAATCTGTCCATTGCCAAGAACGTAAATTAAGGTTTTAGCATTTTTCGCCATAACCTGCAAACTACACATACAATTTTAAAGCACAATATTCCGAGAAAACAAGTTTTACTATCTGAATGGATTCGTCGAAAACACAATCACCACATGCCCTACATGCCTGTACAGCCACAGAAACTGCCTTTCCTTTCGAATTATTTACATAATGTTTTACTCATATCATTCAAGTATAGAGTACAAGACCTTAAAAAGACAGTCCATGAATCCATTGCGCAGTCTGTTACTAATTGATACTTAGATGCGAAAATCAACTTCACTGATAGCTCTCAGCATGGTGCAAGGTGTTAAAAGGAAGGCTTGTTTTAATTACATTGCCTGAAGTAAGGGTCTAGATGAAAAAAATAATAGTTTATATGGATATGTTATAAAGAACACACCATACTAGTATTATGTAAGTAGTAAATTGTTAATCAATTTTATTTTTTTTTAATACTGAATACTAGTAACTCACTTCCATTTTGAGATTTACAGCTGTATAAAACTTAATTATTAAAATCCGATCTGAGTTTAAATTATGTATTTATTCAATCACTATATTTACATATAAATGATAAATGGTATACTGCTTTTATTAAGTATTTGCGCAATAGATTCAGCAATTATTAGCTACATGATACAAAAGTAATATGTGTCGACATGATTTAAATGAACTACATGTATAGAGAAGAGCATGATAAGAACTGCTTTTATCCGCTAAATGTGGAATATCCCTTTACCTTACTAATTGCTTCCTATTCTTAGAAATACACGTAACGCAGTAGTACACTAAAATAGCAGGAAGAGAGTCAGGGATTTCCAGTTGCATATTTTTAGAATAACAAGAGGAGTTATCTAACTTGCTTATAGTGGCGCTGGATCGCGAACGGAAGTCGATTTACGCTGACGGAAAGCGCTTAGCGCTGCGCTTAGCGCTTAAAAAAACCTCATGGCTTGAACCTTATATCTGCTGAACTCATTTTAACGATGGGCATCTATTTTATCATCTCATCAGTGGCATGGGAGTAGATGGGGATGTAGTTACGCTCTTGTGTATTGTGTGTGTTGATTGTGTATTTGTAAGTTTGTCCTGTGTCATCGGAAGTGACACATTTGTAATAGGATCCATTTCCAATGCTGTCTTGATTTATATGTGTCTTATATCATCTTTAGGCCTTTTGTAAAGATGAAATTTCTCTTCTTAAAAAAATAACAATACCTTCAAATTGCATTTGCTCTTGTTGAACTAATCAATTTCCTTTTTATATAATTGATATATTTTAAATTATTTCACATCCTCTATTTAGTTGAACATTAGATTTTGAAGCTTTTGTGTTCTTGACTATTAACAAAAGGCTTTGTCTCTTTTTTGATTGAGCCATCTGATTATAAAAAATGCGATCATTTCTTTTCATTGACTCACATGGATTTTCCAGTATCTATTGACTCTACTTTCTGTGTCAATTTCTTTGAATCACCATTCCAGCTGTCGGTCTTATAGTCACTTAGCCTTTTGACAAATAACTAAAAATTCAATTGATTGTAAATTATGCATAGATTCTTGAACATTAGATTTTGAAGCTTTTCTTTTTAATAAACAAAAATTTTGTCTTTTGATTGACCGTACTTGATTATAAAAAAGTTCACATAGCCTCGCATGGAAATCAACTAATATTAAATGAACACCAAGCGGTCTACATATTAGATTTTGAGAATAACAAAAATTCAAAAGTCAAAATGCATACAATTGTATTGTTTGAAATTCTATTCAGCTTGTAACATACTTGAGAATAAGCATTGTATTATATATAAATTTACAATAAAGCTGATATACAACATTATTTTACATAAAATCTAGCCAAACTTACATAAAGTCTTGCCAAGCTGGCAAACATATTAATTAAGTACAAATATAAAATTCTAACCAAACGCCCAAACTGAAATCAAACATGCCAGACACATGAGACAATAAATGATTTTTTTTTAGCGATTCACCTCTTTTAGCTGAATGCTCAAGTGAGCTTGCCATTTTATTCTCAAAATCACATTTTGTCCGGGATGTCCTGTCCGTCTGTCTGTAAACTTTTCACATTTTCGACTTCTTCTGAAAAAATTTGGGCCAATTTCAACCAAACTTGCTACAAAGCATCCTTGGGTGAAGGGGATTCAAGTTTGTTCAAATGAAGGGCCACGCCCTCATTCAAGGGGAGATAATTGGGAATTAATGAAAATTTGGTGGCATATTTTAAAAATCTTCAAATTTTTCAAGAACCACAGTGCCAGGAAAGATGAAACTTTGTTTTGGAAAACATCAGGGAACTCAGGTAGTGTAGACCATAATCAAGTTAAAGTTCAAATAAAATTAAATTGTCCTTCTCTTGGAGGTAGGGCGGGGCCAAAATGGCCGACCAAAGTTTTACATAGAAATATATATGAAAATTCTTTAAAAATCTTCTTCTCAAGAATGACAAAGCCATAATCCATCATATTTAAATGGAAGCATGCTCAGGTAGTGTACATTCAAATTTGTTCAAATCATGACCCCCGGGGGTAGGGCGGGGCCAAAATGGCCGACCAAAGTTTTACATAGAAATATATAGGAAAATTCTTTAAAAATCTTTTTCTCAAGAACAGACAAAGCCAAAAATGCATCATTTTTATTTGGAAGCATGCTCAGGTAGTGTACATTCAAGTTTGTTCAAATCATGACCCCCAGGGGTAGGGCGGGGCCAAAATGGCCGACCAAAGTTTTACATAGAAATATATAGGAAAATTCATTAAAAATCTTCAAGTGTCTTCTCAAGAATGACAAAGCCATAATTCATCATATTTATATGGAAGCATGCTCAGGTAGTGTAGATTCAAGTTTGTTCAAATTATGACAAGGGGATAGGGCGGGGCCAAAATGGCTGACCAAAGTTTTACTTAGAAATATATAGGAAAATTCTTTAAAAATCTTCTTCTCAAGAATGACAAAGCCATAATTCATCATATTTATATGGAAGCATGCTCAGATAGTGTAGATTCAAATTTGTTCAAATTATGACCCCCGGAGGTAGGGCGTGGCCAAAATGGCTGACCAAAGTTTTACTTAGAAATATATATGAAAATGCTTTTAAAATCTTCTTCTCAAGAATGTCAAAGCCATAATTCATCATATTTAAATGGAAGCATGCTCAGGTAGTGTAGATTTAAATTTGTCCAAATCATGACCCCCGGGGGTAGGGCGGGGTCAAAATGGCCGACCAAAGTTTTACATAGAAATATATAGGAAAATTCTTTAAAAATCTTCTTCTCAAGAATGACAAAGCCATAATTCATCATATTTATATGGAAGCATGCTCAAGTAGTGTAGATTTAAATTTGTTCAAATCATGACCCCCGGGGGTAGGGCGGGGCCAAAATGACCGACCAAAGTTTAAAGATATATATAGGAAAATTCTTTAAAAATCATTTTCTAAAAAATAGCAAATCCATGATTGGTCATGGGAATACTTTTGGATTTAAACTTTACAAGAAAAAGCCATTTTCTACTTTTTCCTACCCTTAGTGCTCAGGTGAGCGATGTGGCCCATGGGCCTCTTGTTTTAAAAATCTGATTGGCGATTTTAAAGGAATCTTTTAACTGTTCTTATGTAGATAAGTAGAGCGACGTATTGCCATTTCATTTTTCAAAATCAGCGGGAGAGTATTCTAGTAATCGGGATGTCCGTCCGTCTGTCTGTTACGCTTTGGGGTACCCATCTCTTATCCGCAACTCCCCATATAACACTGAATGAAATTTGATGAAACTTTAACAGAATCTTTATCACATAATGCCATTGTACATCTCCTATTTTACTTTTTGATCCGATACATATTTTGGGTTTCCCATAGCAAAACATGGACACTGTCATTATATTCATATTGGAGGCAAGGGGTATCATTTCGTGAGCTCATTGCTCACAGTACCTCTAGTTTAAAATGATAACCACATTTTAAGGTTGGGTTATAGAATGAAAAGGTGGAGATAACGAACAGTGGTCAATATAAAAAAAATATTGCAAATTTTTAAACAAGGTATAAAGTCGGACCCAGAAATTTCCATTTAGTGAAATCATTGATTGAGTGTGATAATTAGATGTTTGTTTTGTCCAGTAGACGTTCAGGGAACCACCGTATGTTTTACAGAGTCTATAGTCAATAAAGACCAATAAAATTAAATTGTGTTCTTCTTGTGCAGAGGTTTCTGAATAAATTCTGCTTTATAGGAGTATAAAGACAGGTCGGCTAATAGTGCTCCTAGGAATTCCAACTAGATTTTAGGACAACCTGGTCTTCGAAGAATACGTACATGTTTTAAATGAGGAACTCTGGCATCCTTTAATGATCAACTTGAGAGTACTTTTGTGTTGAATCAGAGTTGTGTAGAGTTAAATGTAAGAAATTAAAAACCCATAACAAAGTTATACACGCTAAAAAGAAAAAAGGACAAGGTCAAAATCAAGAAAATTTAGAATAAAAATTTAATTATTTTTATCTGGAAGAGGATCAAAAGCATGATAGAAAATTTTTAATGGATATTCTATCCTGTGTAGTTTAAATTAAAAAATACCACCGTAATCTACTGGATCAAGTTTCATCGGCTCTGCAGCATTAAAGCAACATGATTTATCATCTTGACACGGTTGGAAGATTTATCTGAGTCTATATGACTCCAAGTGTTGTATGGTTCAAGTTCCATTGCGTATGCGGAACTTTTGTTTGGGTGATTCAATAAATATTACAGCGAAAAGTTTTATCGCTTTTACGTGGTCATAAGATTTTGATCAAATATTACAAGTAGCCATTTATGCATGAACCTCGCTAAAAATGATCATTACCATATAAACATAAAAAAAACACACACCAGTTTTTCCTTATTTCCTTGATTCAATATAAAAAGATAAAATTTTTATTCAGAAGTCTCTGTAGACCCTCCACAGTATATTACTTAGCAACGAGAACTGTCACTGGGTAAATCACTTTATGAGGGTATAAAGATATTACATAATTTGTAGTTTTGTCTTGGACAAAGACGTTTGAAAATGTAAATGTTGAATAAATGAAAAATACAAAAACAAAAGATCCATGAAAATTTCAGAGACGGGTTCAGGTGCTCAGGAGTAAACATCCCGTGTTGGCCTGTCACATCCTTCCTCAGCCTGTATTGTATTGACCATGTAGATGGGAAAATCCGATATCAGAATAAGTGAAACATATGGAGATAACGAACAGCACACAAGATCAAAAGTCCAAAAAACAATACAAAATAGGAGCAGAGCAAACACAGACCTCCAAATCATCGGAGGTGGGATCAGTATAACAAAAATGATTTCAGTTGCTGTTTGATATGTCTAAAATTATTCCAAAATATGTTGTAAACAAGGATATTATAATTTTAAGAGAATTTTTGATATGCCGACTTTAATCCGGATTATTGAAGTCCCTGGTAACATTAACCTGACTAACGGCAGTCTGCCTTGATTTACAAATTCTTGGTTCTCAGAGTATGTTCCTCGTATCAAATTGATCGATGAACATAAATTAATACCATAAACAGGTAACACATCAATATTACTACATGTATATATACATGTAGGTAAAGAAAGCCGAGGAGAAAAAAGCCTGAAGCCATCTCGTTTTATAATACGGTTTTGCTGTTAGTTGGCCATTATCATCTATAATCAGTAAAACATCCAAATATGAAACAGATTTGATATAGTGTTTTTAATTTCGAGTTTATTGAGTATTTCGAATATATTGAGTTGATATATAAATGAAAGTATCTAGAATTGTAAATCGCTGAAATGCTTTTGACATATCTGGCTACCAGCAATAAAACACGTCTAACCTTAAAATTATTCCCTCCTTAAAGGTGTTCGCCCCAAATGAAATCAATTTAGCTTTTCCTCATGTTTCTCTAACTTCCACCTTTCTAGACATAGACACTTCACCAAATGTAACAAGCTAGGAGAAAACAGTGACGGACCAGACAAGGATTCTGACCTGACCCCTGAATCAAAAGTCAGGTCCTCCAATGAGGCATTTGGCCAACGAACATTCATCCAACATTCCTCGCTCTTTAAAAGTTTTCGCCCTCGAAGACAGCAACTACAACTCTTCCCTGACAGGTCTTTCACCAAAATGTAATCAGAGAGAAGAAACGAATTTGTTATAAAAGTATAAGAAGCTTATCTCTACTAATTTTATCATTTTAATGGTGCTTGTACTTTCTCCAAATGAGTCTTTCCCGAAAACCTCTAACCCTTTCAAAAATCCAGAAAACGTATGCCAGATCCAAAAAAGTCTGATAGTGACCATTCCCAGTTGTATCATTTTGAACATCATCATGAACAAAAACTTTTAAAAAAAAAATACATATCTGTGTAGAGGACACAAAACGACTGACATACTAGTATGAAGATTTTAGAGTTGGGATCAGATGCCTAGGAGTAGTAAGTGTCCCCTGTCCATAAGTCTCACCCGCCGTTAGCCCTGTGTATTATTCAGGTAGATGGAACATTCCGTGGTCAATTTGAGACAAAAATCTAAGGCTTAGGTATGTAACAAGTCAGCCAAAATACGACCCAATAATAGATTAATATATTTGCTGACTCTGTCATTACAACAACCATAGAATTGACAAATTTCTGGCTTTATAATATTATGAGAATGTTGAAATGCTTGTAAAATCAACTTTATCTTCGCTTTAAAAATTAATGCTATTGATTGTCGTGCGAGTCGGGAGTTATAAACACCATATGCAGATGGTAGCAGGAAATGACTGCATAAACAAGGATAGTTGACGATTGAAACATTGAAGTCATCTCGTTTGTCATACAGTTTACTTGTTTGGCCCTTGTTAATAGTCAATTAAACATCCAATCATGAAACAGATCATGTGGCAGTCTCTGTGGTGTCTTTCATTAAGGTTCACTGCGATATACACACAAAATACGACTGGCCAGACCTAGATTCAAACTCAGGCACCCAAAATAACTGATCGAGCTTCTCAGCTACCTGGCCCCATGATCATGAAACAGACTGAGACTTAACTCAAATTTTCAATCGCCTGTAAAATGTTTATCAATTATTGAATTGATCTCAAACTTTGCAAATAACAACACTTTTGTGAATCAATGCATGAAACATATGTATTTCAATTTTGATCTGCTTGACTTCCACAACATTTATGTAATACATGAAGCTTTTGACATATATGTTTCATGATCCCGGGGCCAGGTCAACGACAATCAAACCCGTCTGACCGCCACATTTTAGTACGTTGAATTTTGCTATCCAACTTGACGTCTACTACACAGATAAACAATATAATTTCATTTTTTTTTAATTTGCTCATTCACAAAAAAATATATAATACTACTGAAAAAAAGTAAGAAGTCTGAAATGATAAATGCATTCTCTTTTGATCTTCATGAACTTTTAAAGAAATTTATTTTAACTTTTTTCAGATCGTTTGTGTATATTAGTACTTCTCTGCAGTTTGGCTGCTTGGATCCTGCTTAACAGATCGGAAGAAATACCATTTCGTTCACCAAATATTGCATGTGTCAAATTCAAAGGTAGACTCGGGAATCAAATGCTACAATACGCCTTTCTTCATACAGTGGCTAAGATAAAGTTTCTTACTCCTGTCATCCCGGAAAACTTTGAACTCTTGGATAAATTTTATATCTATGATAAGACACCGCCAGATATTAAGGACAGAAGAGCAGTTTGCTCAAGACTACCCCTCCTTGTTGAGCGCTGGGGACTCTCTTTCGATGAGGATCTTTTGAGCGTTCCTTCTTGTGAGAGTGTTCAATATGACGGATATTATCAGTCATGGAAATACTGGATAAAATATGAAGAGGAAATTCGTGACTTGTTTACATTTAAGAATTCCATCAAGGAAAAGGCATTGTCCCAATTCCAAAACATTATGCTCATTATGAACTTTGACATCAAGAAGAAAGGTAACGTCGTTGTGAGTATACATATAAGAAGAGGTGACTACGCAACGGAGGGGCATTTGAAATACGGGAAAATCACACCCAATGAAACTTATTATCTCAATGCAATGAAATATTTCAGAGATAAATTTGAAAATGTTTTATTTATTGTGGGTTCTAATGACATAGAATGGTCGAAAAAGGCTTTGGGCAGAGAACGTAATGTCTATTTCTCCACTGGACTTTCTGCCGCTGAGGATATGGCTTTGTTATCCCTGGCCAATCACACCATCATGTCTGTCGGATCCTATGGTTGGTGGATAGGCTGGATGGCGAGGGGAATAACTGTGTATTATAAGCATATATTTGTTCCTGGATCTGAATTTTCTAGAGAATTTAGGAATAATTCTATAGAGGATTTCGTTTATCCAGGATGGATTCCGATGGATGAATCATGTAAATGATGGATTTATTTTTAAAAATTTTTAATGTCTCAAATGTATTTTAAATGTCTTTGATTGTTGCATGGAAAGAATGGACGAGTACCCCCCCCCCCAAAAAAAAATAAAGCCTTTTATAAAGACCAAAAAAAGGTTCCTCTAAAAATAAAGGCTAGCAAGTTTGGGGAATGGGAAATGGTAGTGAGGAAGTAATTTTTTTTTAAATCATGCATTTTTCGGAGGGGGGTATTGACCCTTTACTATGCAAAGCTTTTACAATCTTTATTTTTTTTTTCAGGATCATATATATGAAATAGATTTGTTTGTTCTACTTCCTTAATTGATTATTATAACACTTTACCTAAGAATTGCGTAATTTTTTTCCTTGAAATCGAAAATCACAGCACTAGAACTTTCCCAGCTCCTTTTTTTATTATATAAACTTTTGTTATGGTGGCATATTTATGCCCCCTACATGCAAGATAAATTGTGTTAACATGCAACGTAATAATTATGCAGGCATGCAACTTGTAAATATTAATATGCACGTTCATTATGTCATCATGCGAGATATGCATGTTGTCATGCAACTTATTATCTTGCATGTTGATTTAATTAATTTGCATATTAAAATATAACTTGCATGCTGAGATAAATATAGGTCGCATGTTGACATAAATAAATTGCATGTTAATATTGACATAAATATCTTGCACGTTCACATAATTATCTTGCATGTTAATACAAATAAGTTGCATGTGAACATAAATTTTGTTGCATCTTGCATGTTTGATGTCAAATAATGTAATAATAAGTAAATTTTATAGTTATTTTACCCATAGTAGAATTATATTCTCGACTAAAATAATAATCTTGCATGTAGACATAATTATCTTGCATGTTGACACATTTTTTTTCTTGCATGTTAACAAAATTTATTTCGCATATACAGGGGGCAGAAATATGCCACAATATTTTGTGTACCCAACCCTTGCTTTTATTATATAAAATATTTTGTAACTTTTTTTTTAATTACCCGTTTTTGTTTTTTGTTTTTTGTTTGTTTTTTTTTGTTTTTTTTTTTTGTAATTCAGTGTTTTGCTATTTGGTAAACGTGGCAGATTTTTTTTTTTAATTTGAGATGTGGTGTGTAATAAACTATCAAACATAATCGTTTATATAATGAACATCAATTAATTTCAGCATGAGTAAAATTGTCTGTAATTTTGACAAGACGTGGTACGATCGATTGTCACCATGTAGCGTGATGGTTATCCTGTGCATAAGTCAAGCTGATCATTATACCCGCCGCTTGAAAAAATACATAAAAGCGGGTTATGGAGTGTATATATTGTTTATATTTATATCTGTTTAAATAATCATTTAAAATAGAATTAAACAGATTCATTATTGTATTATTGATGCAAACGTCTTTGTACGTTTCATTGATGGAACAGCCACTGATCAAGAAATCTGTACAGGCGACATGCCGACTGTAGTTCATGCAGTGATTAATGCAATGGGTTTTCTTAAGAAATGAAGGAGAAAATATTCAGTGGATGTAAATATATAGTGATCAAGGTGTCTGTCCGTCTGTTACACTCTGGGGTACCCATCTTTTATCCGCAGCTCCTCCTATACCACTGATTGAATTTGATGACACTTTCACAAAATGTTACTTTGTTAAATAGCTCCATTCTGTACCCTTTATTTTAATTATTTGATCGGACACATATTTCGGGTTTCCCATAGCGAAATATTGACACTGCCAGATTGAAAATGCTTCATGGTGTGCCATAAGGTTGGGGCCCCGGGATTAAACCTGAGAGTAAAAAACAACAACGATTTTCTGTTTAAACAAAAATGGTTCCCTATTATCCTCAGATAGTTTTTTTTTCAGTAGCCCATCATTTTTTCTTTGAATTATGCTTAGAATTTGCAATAAGATTTCGAAATTTTTGCAAGCAAAAGATGCTTTGGCTGCTGTTTAAAATATAAGAGCAGTTAAGGAAACCAACATTTTACAGAAAACTTTTCCTACTCCTCAAATCATTCGGTAATGTGGGAAAATCTACAACTGTAATTTTGAAAACCCAATCGCCTATGTACAAGATACATTGAAAATATGAGTGGGCTACTGTGAAAGATGTCAAAGAAGTTCAGACGAAATGACGATTGTTTGTATTTGCTTGACATGACCTGATTCTCTGAACTCGTCAAAGATTTTTCACAGAAGCTTAATCATATTTTAGATTGCTAGATTATTTAGAATTTGTTGGTGTGTCATGTAGATGTGTATTTAGGTTTTCACTGAGGGGTTGTTTGGAAGCTAAACAGACATTTGTTAATTAAAGAACAATTGCGACTCCTTTGTTTGTTGCCCAATCATTTAGAAACAAACATCTACGTTCAGGTATTGCTTAAAGGAAATTCAAAGTTGTCCAAAAAGTGTTCATGTTCTCTTTCACGGTATCTTTTAAGAATCTTCCTCTTTAGAACAAATGGGCCGGAAAACATGAAATTGTGTGAGGGCATTTTTCAAATTTGTTCCTATCAAGAGTCGTCGGGGATATTAGACTTGAAATAAAAAAGAAAACCTTCTCAAAAGCAGCAAAGCATTGGTATCATGACCCGATACAATGGAACAGGGCAACGACAGGAGTCAAAGTGATACACAGGAATTATAAAGGGGAACTTCCTCTCAAGAACAGCAAATTCATAAAAATATTAAGTCATTATGATACATTAATAATATAGAAGCATCCCCAGGTAGTGTAGATTTATGTACAAATATATTGGGGAAAGTGTAAATTTAAATTTGTTCAAATCATGACTCCCAAGAGTAGAATGGGGTCACAATGGGCAATCAATTTTACATAGGAATACATAGGAAAAAATCCTTTGAAGTCATATTCATGATTAGTCATATTTTTAAATGAGTTCAAATCCTAACTATCTTGAGGAGGGTAGGGCCATAACTGGTAAGTTTTCAAAGTTTTACATAAGAATATGTTGGCAAAAATCTACTGAGCGAGAACAAATGCACCATAGTTGCTCAGATCAAACGTTGTGACCCAAAGTCCTCTTCTTCAAATATTGAATTCATCTTTTTTTCATCTTGTTTTATTATATCACCCTGAAAGAAGGCCTGGCCTTGATTTGAACAAACTTGAATTCCCTTTATTCTAAGATGCTTAGTTTTATTGAAATTGGACTAACAGTGCGGTCTAAGTTGATGACAATAGTGAAGACGAAGGCAGACAGAAAATGAACGAGTGTCAGAAACGATATGTTGAGCTTAAAATTAAGGCGAGTTAAATTGAAAGCAGATAGACTGGTAGCCTCAATATAGGAAGATCGCTCAACATATCCTGTCCTCAATATAAAATAACTACTTAAAATATTTTCTGTCTTCACTATTGCATCAGTGCTAGAGCCACTCATTGTTTTCTGTCCTCAAAAGAACAATATCAGTTCACTCATATATCCTGTCCTCAATATAACAATACCACTCATTGAACTATTACTTGTCTTCACACGTAATGTAACATCAGGATAAAGAACAACTATATTTGCTCTCTGTCCAAATAATAAATTATGACTCGATAAACTTCACTCTTCATATGCCAAATGTAAAATTATATAATACATTAAGTAAAGTGACAAGACCATCGAAAATTTGAATTTAATTAATGTACCACCATACCCAACGGCTGATTTGTACTTTTTTGCTCAGATATACCATTTTAAAGCAATAATTTTTGTCTGATCGTAGATCATTCTATGGTTCAAATTTAAAATACATGTAATTGCATGAACAAAAATTTGTTAGAGCTGTATTTTCTATTCATTTGTCTTTTTTTTCATGTTAAACTCTACAAGGATCTGTGTCGTTTGAAAACTTTTAGGTAGAAACTTTGTAATCGAGTTAAAAGTTACGATAGCCAATGCTTTGAAAGATGCTTTAGGAAGGCAGATAATCATTAGAACAGTGCAAAATGTTTATCACGTCGCAATATTCACATTTCATGCGTGTAGTTTGCGGTGGTTTTTTTTCCAACTACTTACCGGAAAATTCATATTTTTAATTAAAAACTATAGGTACTGTGATCACTGAGCTCACTGAACATTCCCACCGCCCTGCCATATAATTATAGTGGAAAAGTCCCTGTTTGGCTCTTGGAAACCCAAAATGAATTGTCAGATCAAAAAGTAAGATAAGGAGGTGCACAATGGCACTATGTAACGAAGATTCTGTAAAAGTATCATTAAATTTCATTCAGTGGTATATAAGGAGTTGCAGATAAGAAATGGGTACCACAAAGCATAACAGACGGACGTACAGACAGACGGACGGACATACATCCTGACGGCTTTATACCCTCCCACTTTTCAAGCAGGGGGTATAAAAATGCCGGTTGACTAAATTTTGTCATTTCAGCAAAGGTGCTGAAAAAGTTAAAGACCCCTTAATGTCTCTATGATTGAATAAGAAAGCATATCTTTATATTTCTTCTGTGTAAAATTTACATAAATCTGACAAATAATTCTTTTTACAGAAACTGAAATTCTATTTCAAAAGGGAAAACACGAAAAAGCTTTCTTAATGCATGTAAAAAACATCAGATATATTGATGATTGATGTGTGGATTTAATTTTACGTTTCAGTTCGATGCGTACACTGGACCTTCCTTTGAGCGTTTTTTAGGAAGTGTATTTAACAAAAAAGAAAACTTTAAGTATGGTAATCAAAAAAAGAAAAAAAAAAAAAAAAGTATGCTAATCACTGAGCTCACACACTGGAACCTTACTCCAAAACGAGTATAATGGAAAGTCTTTCTTTTCAGTATGAAAATGAAACCATTTGAAATTTAAATCAAATTCAGTCACAGGATTAGGAGGTCAGGAGGCGTGAAAACAAAAGGTGTACCACTCAGTGGCGTAGCATCGTTTTAGAAAGTGGGGGGGGGCAGCCAGAGAGAGAAATTTTTTTTTACTTACCTGAAAAAGTTGACAAGCACAAAAAAAAAAAAAAAAAAAAAAAAAAAAGGAAAAAGTTGCCCGAAGGAGAAAATCCTATTTGGGGGGGGGGGGGGGGGGGGGGGGGGGGGGGGGGTTAGGTAAACTTTTTTTCAGTGTCAACTACTTTTAGTACCAATTCTTATACTACATTTTCGGTACATTTCTAAAAGTGGGTGGGCCAAACAGACTTTGAATTAACATTTCCTACAGTGTAAGTAAGGTTGGGAAAAAAAGTGGGGGGGGGGGGGGGCAGGCCCCCCCTGGCCCCCCGGATACTACGCCCCTGCCACTTACCACTTGATATGAATAATGTAAAAGTTTGCCATGGAAAACACTCAACATCTGTCCGAATGTAACATCAAATAGTTTTTGTAAAAAGTTATTAGATAATAGAAAGTCCTTCAGATGAAATACCAAATCGATCTAAGTAAGTAAGTAAGTAAGTAAATTTTATTTAAAGTCGGCATTGTATACAATACATAACAAGAAACATGAGCTCTGTAGAGCTCTTAAACCACTATCACAGTTAAAATATCACAGGAAAACATTTACAGCATAAATTAACATGCAAAAACACATGTACATATATACACATACAAATGACAAATAAAACGAATTTTAAGAATTTAACAAATTATAAGAATTTATTATTTCATTAGAATAAGTTAAAGAAAAAATAGACAAATTGAAAAGCAATACGATTGCATTAAGAGGAACAAAAATAAATATAACGTGAGTATTATAAATAAATAAATAAATAAAAGTTATATGATAATAATAAAAATTAAGCACTAAGTTTAATCCATAAATTCAGATAAAAAAATAACTAAATGTATTATTAATAATAATTATAATAAATAAATAAATAAATTTGAAAGTTTAGAAAATTAAAAATTCACACAGACATAGCTAAACCAAATTTGAGAAAGAAGAAGGGGAAAAAAATAACTAAAAAAAAAAAAAAAAAAAAAAAAAAATAATAATAATAATAATAATAACAGTAATTTAAAAATAATTTATGTTCCTCATCAATACACATCCTGCCTTGCCTTGTGATTGGGTCAGTCCCTACCTACATAGGCAAGATATGCATTGTTGTGAGGGTAAAGAAAAAAAAAATAGTAAAAGAAACACTAGAAAACTATGAAATAAAATGAGTTGGTATCATCAAAGCAAATGAAAGATTTCAAAAATAAATGAAAATTCAGCTGTTTCTAAACTAAGTGAATAAATAACAGATACGAGGGGCGTTCAATAAATAATGTCATTGGGGCTCAGAAAAAAGCAAACGACGCTTTTCAATGATTTAGTCTTCATGATTTTACTTATTAATCTCTTTCAATTCAAACACATGTCCGTAACATTTTTTATTCAATTTCTGATTGTTTTTAGAACTCATTTTTGGGTATGGCCCTTAGGATACTGGAAAATGGCAGATCCAATGATTTTCTGGACTTGTTTTTTTTTCCTTCTGAAAGGTTTTTTTTTCAAGTTTGGAAATAGAAACAAGTCAAAAGGTCAAAGATCTGGCAAATATTGTTAACGTGAAAAAACTTTAACTTTCTGTTTATCCCGTAAACCCCTTTACTCTTTAGGGCATGCGGGTTTGAACGCTGTCATGAAGAAATTCAATGCAGTGGGCTCCTGATTCTGGGTCCTTTCTCTGATAAACCTTTCGATTTCTGTGCAAAAAAACTGCTTTGTAGACACCTCCAGATATTAAACTGTCTCCCCGATTACGAATTTGAACAATAATACCACTCATATTTAAGAAAATTGCATAATAATCTGTTTCTGTGCTCTTGCATACCTTTGCTTTTGACAGACCTTCGCCGTTTTTATCAAGTACATCTTATGTTAAATTTTGTTTTAATGGTTTTAAGCAATAGATTCATGCTCCAATATCTGTTTGAATATAAAACAAACGTGGATTACTACAATTACTGGTATTTTAAAATAATTGTTAAGACTTTGGTACACGCTGTCGTTTTCACTCATTTATCAAAATATGGGGTGACCTTTGAGTACCATACATTTCTTTAAACAGTGTTTAGTACTCTTGATATGATGTCTATCAAATTTGCTACGTGTCTTAAAGTCAATCATACATCATCAAATATTATTTGTTGAAATTTGGCAAACAGTACATAAGTTGTTATAATTTTTGTTGGCAAGGACGTTATACATATTTTATGCCCATTATATAATTTTTTATCATTGAAATCCACCTGCTAATTTGTCTATAAAACAGGCGTCGGTTGCTGTAAATGTCACATATTTCAGTGAATATTTCTTTGGGATTTTTTACAAGTTTTACAGCAGCTTTAATGTAGCTTTTATTTTCACTCTAGTTTACTAATTCTTTACCATTCATTTATAATGCAGTGTCTCGAATAGCCCTTGTTTCCCAGCTTCTTACGATAAAACTATGTGATGAAAAGTGGTCACATAAACTGTTATAAATTCATTAAAGATTCAATAATGAGAGAAAGTCAAGCTTTTTGTCATATGACTACTATGTTGTATGTCATCGAGCTAATGACATTATTTATTGAACGCCCCTCGTAAATATTGTCTCATCAGCTATGCAGCCCCACGCTGTTGTTTCTGCAGGAACTGCATTTGCATTTTTCCCCCGTCCATGTCTCAATGAAAGTTTTAAATTGGCTGAGGGTGGAAAGTTCCCTAGCATGATTTGGTAGAGAATTCCACAACGTAGCAGCCACATAGCTGAATGACTGTTTTCCATACCTAGTGGTTCTTGGCCTAGGTAATTCGAGATCTATCTCTGTTTCATATAAATTAGTATTGCGTT
This sequence comes from Saccostrea cuccullata, assembly GCF_032062105.1. NCBI lineage: Eukaryota > Metazoa > Mollusca > Bivalvia > Ostreida > Ostreidae > Saccostrea > Saccostrea cuccullata. Next base: position 862,014 of record NW_026938254.1, read on the forward strand.
TATCTGTATTGTTTATGATGCAGAAAGGCAATGTCCAATAATGCAAAACACCTTGTTCAAACAGGAAGGAAAAGTGTTATGATTATCAATAATTTTTTTATTATTATTAAAAAAAATAAACAGGAAATTTATTTTCAAATGCTTATTAATTCAAATCCAAACATAATTTTAGCCTTAGTTAATTAATAGTAGATTTGCCAATAATATATTTTGAAAACTTCTGATTAACAATCAATCGTTTATGGTTACACAAAAAATTTGAGATCAAGCAGAATACGATTTAATGTGTAGATATCCGAAAAAGTGGGTTTTAATTGATCTCCAAACATTGTTTCATAATTATCTTTTCTTTCCATTATTGTCCCCTGCTTTCGCGAAAGCGAGGGGACATTAAATCTCATTCGTCTGTCCGTCTGTCTGTCCGTCCGTCACAAAAACTTTAACCTTGCCCATAACTTTTGATTTAGTGGAGCTATGACTTTCATATTTCATATGTGTATTCCTTGTGACAATACATTTTTTGGGTACCACCAAATTTGACCTTTTGACCTTGACCTGGGAGTTTGACCCACTTTTACACAAAAATTCCAATCTTTTCTTTGGCCATAACTTTTGAATGGTAGGTACTAGGACTTTCATATTTCACATATGTATTCTTTGTAGTAAGACCTTTTATTGGATACCAACAACTTTCACCTTTTGACCTTGACCTTGGAGATTTCCGTACTTATGAAAAAAACTTTAACCTTGACATAACTTTTGAATGGTAAGGGCTAGGGCTTTCATACTTCATATATATATAATTCATGTGAGAAGACCTGTCATTGAATGCCAAGAACTTTGCCCCCTGGACCTTGACCTTGGAGTTTGACTTACTTTTCAAAAACTTTGACCTTGGCCACAACTTTTGAACAGTAGATACCAGGACTTTCATATTTTACAAATATATTCTTTGCGGCAAGACCTTTCATTTGATGCCAACAACCTTGACCTTTTGACCTTGACCTTGGAGATATTTTGTACTTATGAGAGAACTTTAACCTTGACCATAACATTTGAATGGTAAGGGCTAGGGCTGTCATACTTCACATACGTAATCCTTTTGAAAAGACTTTTCATTGAATACCAAGAACATTAACCCTTTGACCTTGACCTTGGAGTTCAGTGATAATTCTAAATAGATGACTTATCATAGGGCGTTCATATTAGACACTAAATGTCATAAAAAAAATGACATCTCACCCAAAACGACACCGAAAGCGGTGGACCACAATTCTTTGAATTTGCTTGTTTAAGTAAATACTTGTTATTTATTGCATATAGGTAGAAGTTGGCAACTCCTTTAACACACAACATATCCATCAAAAAATATTTTTTTTAATGTTGTTAACTACTTTATTGAAGTTCTATGATTATAAATACAAATATACAAACTTTATAAAAATGCTTTAAAACAATAAGTACAATATTTAAAATCAATTAATTTAATTTTTTTAACTGACTTACATACCACTGTTTGTACTGAAATACCTGAGTGGAACATTCTTAAAAATATAATATTGTATTCAAAACATACCCTATATTGCTTTGGTTCAAAAATGGGAAAGAGAATATAAAATAAGGTCACTATGAACATCAAAGTCAAAAAATTTCCAATGAAGAATAGTTTTTATGACTATGTAATGTATGAATTTTGCCTAAAATGATTAAAAAGTATAAATATTAACACAAATAAGAAATAGTAGAGTCAAGGTAATAGGGAAGGTGAAGGTCTTTATAAGTTGTAATACTTGAATAGCTTTTATCAATTTATTTCCATGATTGAATTACAGCTAAACTATCTTTACACTATTAAAACAGATCTAAATGAAAGGTGTGGCAGTTTGACAATGGGTAAGAAGGAAGGATGAATGGACAGAAAAAGAACAAGACTAACACTATTTGCCATGCCACATATTCAAGATGAGGCCTAGAAATACTTAATCACAACATTCATGGCACCCGGTCCATCCACAAAATCCTGTCCATTTTTGGCTGGGAAAGATTTGACTCCTTCACAATAGCAGAAAATCATTTAATAATGCAGCAGATGTTGCTGATCAGACTGGTTTTTCCTTCAGGGTTTTCAGACAATATGTCCAGAAATGTAGACACCGACCTCTCATTTGATCTCATTTTAGGAAAGTCATGCTATCAAATGATTCATCTCTCATGACGACGTTTTGCTCGAGCAGCTGAAAGATTACATGTACAAAATCATTTTCTATAAACTTTAGAAAAACAGCAAATAATGTTAAAGTATCATTATATAATGACAAAGTTAGTATCACATTATAATGTTAATGTATCAGCAAATAATGTTCAATTCTTCCTACTCTGGGTCAACAACAATTGCTCAAACATATGTTCTTGTTTTTTGTTTTGTTTGTTTTTCTTCCTTTTTGCTGATTATATTTTATTTATTATATAATTATTATTTTTCCTATCCATTTGTTAAATTATATATATTTTTTCTTATCATTTCTCTCTCTCTCTCTCTCTCTGAATAAATTCTAAATATGTACCAATTGATAATCTACTCTTCATACATTTTTTCAATGTTTACATGTACTTGTAATTGTACCTTGACCTATGGAGAGAACGATCATAGGCATTTATGCCTGCTGTTCAATCCATTTCTATATATGAATAAAATATATTTTAAACTAAATAATGTTCAAGTATCAGTATATATTGACAAAGTATCAGCATATAATGTTTGTCAGCATACCAGTATAATGAATGTCTTCCACATAAGGTAGCTGAGGCATTCCATAGATAACAAATTAATGAGAAAACCATTCTTTTAAGTTTGTCATTTTCAAGTGGTTTGAAGCAATAGCACTTTTGGGAACTAAAGGGGAAGGATCTTTCAAAAATGTTTCTCAAATATTTAATCTGAGGTCACTAGTCACATATTGTACATTATTAGTGCTTTCCATTTTTAAGTTATCATATTTGTTTACAAAACTTACCTTTAATAAAGCCATTTTATGATTAGTCCCCAGTCCTTGATTGGGAACAAATGCAGTAGTAGCATTCTAGCCTGACTTTTATATTGCAACTTTTGTCAAGGGTTTGTGTAGAGGAATGATATCATAAGACCTTGGCATTGTGAAGATAGGAAGTGCCTATGCATATCTTATTTTGTATTTACAATAAGAAAATAGAAATAAAGCTTTCACTACAGACAAACCCACCTCTTTCTGACATTTGCCTTACAGACTTTGGGGTACCCTCTATTCCATTCCTGCTGTACAAAGTGGAAGCAGAAGACTTTGATCTGCTCCTACTAGCAGTGGATTTTTGGCCTATGTAATCAGACTTGATGGTCTTTTTCTTCCTTCCTTTTTGTGATACCTTTGCTTTAAGGGTATTTGAATCTCCATTTACAACAATCTTTGAAGTTGACTTTTCTTTGGAGATGGATGATTTAATTTGGTTCTGATTGAAGTCTTTTTCTTCCTTTTTTTTAATTCTTTTTCTTACAACTGCAGATTCACTTTTGCTTAATTCCGATGGACTGTCCAGCTTTCTGGATTTGTTTGATGACTTTTTAAGTGATTTTGCTGTTGATTTTGTTGAAGATTTTGCTGCCTTCTGCTTAGACTCCCTGCCTTCTGCTACCTGAAGCTTCCTTCTTGTCACAGTCTCTGAACCTCCATTTTCTTCACCTGACTTCTCTGATTCTATGTCTTTCTTCATTTTCTAGCATATAAAAAGTACATGTATTCACTTCAAAATAAAATGTAATTGTTCTGTAGCATTTACTCTTTTACTCTTTATAATTTTCCACCAGTTCAATGAATTTAATGCTGATATCTGTTCACTCCAATTGTTCATTTTATAATTACTTTGCAGGGGCAAATTAATCCAGCAAATTTTGAAAAAAGGAGGGGGGGGGAGGGGGGTCCAGGTCAGTGCCACCAATACTCATGCATAGAATCGCACCATATATGGGTTTTTGAAGCCCATAGCAACAGTTTTCAAAGGGGGCAACCTCTGAACAGCTTTCCATGCATATGCAAGAAAATATGATCATGTGACCAACTGCATGTCATTAAAAATTGAAATTCAATTTCACTATCATTGTTACATAAGAAAGACATCAGCAAATGTAAATAAATATTATTGAATTATATCACACACTTGATGAACTTTATCATATTCCTACCTTTGCATTACTCTTGGCCACTTTTGAGCTTCTCTTTAGCTGCCTGACTTTGATTTCTAAAATGTGTACGTCAAATGTTATCATTAACAGAGAAAAACGTTAGAGTATTTATGCTCTTTAAAAAAAATTACAGCCATTTTCAAACAGAAGTTAACCATTTAAACCTCTTTGTTGGTATAAAATAAGTAACATCAACAAATCAAAAATATTAAGAATAGCCAGAAGTACATCTCTTATAAAAGCTTTCAGGACAGTCAAGAACTGTCACTTTGAAGATCATTCCATAAAAACACATCCTCCATATAAAGTTAAATGCACAGTGATAAATACTATGATATGGCCACCCATCTTTAAAAAAAAGTTTGGTTGCCCTCTCTCAACCAACTGGCTTAAAATGGACCCATTTCGTTTTATTAACATTCCAGGACATGATTTTTTTTTTCTTTCTTTTTATTCCTCTTCTTCAATCAATAAATATGTTGAAACTTTCTGGAATTTTTTCCCCTATCTACCGCCCCAATACTTTTACCTTGAGTCAGGAGAGGGCAAACAAGCATTATTTTAAAGATGGCCTAAGATGTTTTTTTTATAAACATATAGTGATACCATTTGGAACCAAGGGTCCTGGATTGCCATGAAACCATATAGTTCTTTTGTTGTGGTCCGCCATGTTTTCCATGCCTTCTTTGTAGTAACACTGGAGCCATTCACAGAACTTGGAATAGTCTGGATCTCTCCCCTCTGGGTCGTACCCTGTCCCTCCTGGAAGATTTAATGTTTTAACAATACCTTATCATTTCAGTTTTACATGATATTTATTGATATTCCTATATTTTCTCCATCTTAATTTACATTTACTTCAGAAGTAATCACTAAATTCAAATTTCATTATAATTGTGTTTAATTAATAGTATCTATATTCAAAGGCATGAGGCTGATTTTAAAAAACAAGAGGCCCAGGGGCAACATCGCTCACCTGAGCACATCGGCTAGGAAAATGCACAAATCAGATCAGAATTGAAAAGTTGACTGAGGTAATGTGGTGGGGTGGGGGGCTTGAATTCTAATACTATTTGAGAATGCCTTCATATCAATTCTGCATTTAACTTATTGAGAGAGTTCTTGAAAAGAAAATTTTTAAAGATTTTTCCTTTATATTCCTATGTAAAACTTTGATCAGCCATTGTGGCCCCACCCTACCCCCGAGGCCTTGATTTGAACAAACTTGAGTGTACACTATCTGAGGATGATTCAACATGAGTTTCATCTTTCCTGTCCCAATGGTTCTTGAGAAGAAGATTTTTAAAGATATTTTCTATATATTCCTATGTAAAACTTTGACCAGCCATTATGGCCCCACCTTATCCCCGGGGGTCATGATTTGAACAAATTTGAATGTACACTATCTGAGGATGATTCAACATGAGTTTCATCTTTCCTGTCCCAATTAATGGTTCTTGAGAAGATTTTTAAAGATATTTCCTATATATTCTTATGTAAAACTTTGATTGGCCATTGTGGCTCCACCCTACCCCCGGGGGCCATGAATTGAACAAACTTGAATGTACACTATCTGAGGATGATTCAACATGAGTTTCATCTTTCCTGTCCCAGTGTTTCTTCAGAAGAGGATTTTAAAGATTTTTTCCTATATATTCCTATGTAAAACTTTAATCGGCCATTTTGGCCCCATCCTTGACCCGGGGGTCATGATTTGAACAAACTTATATCTACACTACCTGAGGATTCTTCAACATGAGTTTCATCTTTCCTGGCCCAGAGGTTCTTAAGAAGATTTTTTAAAAATGCCAATAATCTTCACTAATTCATAATTATATATCTCCCCTTGGAAGAGGGTGTGGCCCTTCACATTATATTACAATAAAATATGTTCAAATCAAACAAACTTGAATCTCCTTTACCCAAGGATACTTTGTACCAAGTTTAGTTGAAATTGGTCCAGTGGTTCTTGAGAAGAAGATGAAAATGTGAAAAGTTTACAATGCCAACGACGACAACGATGACAGACAGCAGACAAATTTTGATCAGAAAAGCTCACTTGAGCCTTCGACTCAGGTAAGCTAAAAAACAATAAAAAGAATAGTCTCCTTTCCACATATCAATGCAGGGTAATATGTACAGCTTTGTACCAAGTTTGCCATCGTGCAAGTTTGCTAAACGTCCATATAACCATTCAGAGAGAGAGACATAGTTGCAGTGACATATTACAGCTGAGGATACATCTTTGTTTTGTTTTCCCTATACATAAGCTGTATCTATGATGGATTGTAAGATGACAATTTTCTGACTACCTAGATTGATCACTTCCTGAGGCAGGATGTGGCAGAGCTGTAGAATGTCAGGGGTCTCTGTCTTCAGTAAATTCTCAGATCCTTCCCCACTCAGAGGTTCCAGTACTGATCTAGCTGACACAAAAGGTGGTATCCCTGCCCTTAAATAATTCATCATAAACAGTAGTTAATATTAAATATACACTGCACAAACACAGACATGCAGGCCAACATCAGCTGGTCATTTCAATCATCATAAACACAAACACAGACAGGGACATTACCTAGTAACTTCAATCACCATGCACACAAACATGTATTAAATCATGTTCTTTTACCTGTATAGTATTTCAGCTCTCAAGTAATTTCCTATTCCATTGAAGTATGTCTGGTTCAATAGAAATTCACATATTGGTTTGTTGAAAACTGAATTCTTCATATTGTCCAGAACATTCTTCCTACAAAATAATTCTTTTTATTTATGTACATGTATATCAGTGTATAAACATGTAAAAATATTAGTCTACATTTACAAATGTACAAATGCTCTGATTTTCAAAGCTCATGAAATACCATATATATCAGAAATCTGCAATAATTTTCAGATCATTTCTGTATCTTCAAATGTATGTTGAATGTACATCACTACATGTATAATTATTATACCCCCCACTTGAAAAGCAATAGTAAGTAAAAGAAATAGTAATTGTGATGTCCGTCCCTGTACGTCTGTCTGTCTGTCCATCTGTTAACATTTTAGGGTATCCATCCCTTACCAGCAACTCCTCTTATACCACTGAATGAAATTTGATGAGACTTTCAGAGAATCTTTATTACATAATGCCTTTGTGCACCTCCTAGCTAATTTACTTTTTGATCCGACACATTTTTTGGGTTTCCCGGGCCATATAGCAAAACATGGACACGCAGACTTTATATTCATATGGGAGGCAAGGGGGGGGGGATATCATTTAGTGAGCTCATTGCTGACAGTACCTCTAGTTATATTATTTTTTATTTTATATAGAGGGGGTATAATTTTTCGATATTTAGCTTATTTGGCAACTTATTGATAAAAATTCAAGTACGTCTTGTGATTTACCTAAAGGCCAGGTACTCAAACAGAACACATGGACCTCTCTCTTTTGACCATTCACCGCCCACCTGCCATTTCCCAAATCTTCTGTAGTCAACAAAGCTTAACACCATCTTCGGTTCTTCTTTAGTGAAGAAATTCAAATGTGCGTGCTTCTTCAGTTCAGTTGCTTCATAAAAATCAAACTTCCCTGACATGCCAAACTGGAATACGATGTCCAGAGATCTGCTTTTATTGAGTGATTTATTGTCCTTGCACATGGTGTTTAATGTAAGTTTCATTTCCTTACCCCTGGAGGTAGCGGAGATCGTGTACTCGTCCTCAAACTCCACATCGGCATGTTTACTCACCTCCGATTTAATTATCGGGCCTTTAAAAACTCTTCCTTTACAGACAAGATTAACAAACTTGCTGGCAAGATGCAGCTCTGGACCTTCTGGCATGATTTTGGCTTCTGACACGAGTTCACCACCATGTGCTAAAGCTGTGTGTTACACAACTGTTTACCTCAGAGAATTATGGGAATTTTTGCTCATGCAACCGGAAATGAAATATCGCGGGAAATTCAGTCACTGAGAAAACAGCAGACATGCCTCGCGCAAGAAAACGAAGAGCCAAAGGCACAGCAAATATTTCACCACCTGAAACTGCGGAGAATTGTTTGCTAAAAGATTACGACGACAATATTACAAAAACTTTGGCTACAGCTGAAGACTTCGTTGTAAATAATCCTCCCTCACTGATGGGGATGCTGTACGGAGACTTGCCGCCATCAGTTGTTTGGAAAGTTTTGGTGAGATTTAGCTCCAGACATAATTGATAAGAGGGAGCGTGTTAGCTTTTAGCTTTTATATAATTAAAATAAAATCATATGCTAAAAAAATTAAAGTTAAAAAAAACGCATATTGCAAGGGGACGGAACATCCTGAGGGGGGGGGGGGGGCTGGCAGATTTTTGAAAATAAATAATCTGTCCTCGACCGACAAGAAAATAAATTATTTGTCCCTGCACAGTTCTATGCCCCCCTCCCTCCAAAAAAAACAAAAACAAAAAACAATATATTCAAAGTTTTGGACTTTGATATTTCCTTTTTCCAGTGACAAAAAATATTATTAAATATATCATTGATTATTGGAAATAAATAAAATGAATAAATCTGTCCTTCACGGACATGGAAATAAATTATCTGACTAAAAAAAAATTGCTAGCCTGCCCCCACCCACCCCCCAAATCTAATGGTCTCCCCCCAACGAAATACTAGTAACTACTCATCCATATGCACCTGATATGTATGGATACCCCCTCCACACATCAAACCTGAGAAGACTCGCTCGGGCCCTTGCATTTTCCAAAAAAAAAAAAAGTCATTGAGTCTTACTTTGGGAATTTAATTCATGGTTGTATCTGAAAATCATCAAACTTGGTCAGTTGTATCTTAGTTCTCAGAGTATGTTAAATTAAAATAGGTCATGGAGACCTTTTGGAATTTCAAGATTTCACTTAATATTTTGGATACTAATAGTGAGAAGGTTATACAATTTATCAGAAGAGTAATTCTAAGCCATGTGTGTGTTTATTTAATCTTGAACACTAAATGCTTATTAAGATTTTTTTTCAGTATCTTGTCAATCGTCAGATCAGTTCTGAGGAAGAATGCACCCTTCTGTGCTTGCTGACAGATTACTTGGCAGGAGAATGTGTTGACCTTGGACTCCTAAACCCTGGCCACAAGTACAACACGCAGACACATGTCTTACTAGAAGAGGTAGCCAATGCCTGGAATAATGTTCTACAACAACCTCGTGTGTTCAAAGGTTTGTAAGTTAAAACAAATATCTTGTATATCAGATCTCAAATTTTGTTAATTATACCCCCCGCAAACGAAGTTTGGGGGGGTATATAGTAGGGCTGTATCAATATATCGATATATCGATACGTATCGATATTCAAGAAAAATATCGTATCGAAAAATAACTTCCAATACGTATCCACACACATTTTTTCTTTATGTTCTGTTTAAAAGATGGTGAATTGTCAACAAAGATTATATTTTACTTTTTTGGATTAAAAAATTCAATAATTATATAATTTCTAAGGAAATAACAAAGTTTTTATCAATATTACAAAATAAAAAGAGAAATTTATTTGAACATGTTGATTTAACTGTCATCAAAAGTTTTAATTGAAGTGTTATTTTTAAAGAAAATGAGACAAGAACTTTAAAATGGGTAATAAAACAGTTAATTGTTATGAAATGTATGCATTAAAATGATTTAGAAGCCTTTTCTAATAGACTTCTTTTAGAATTCAATATATCGCATATCGCTTTAAAAAATATTGTATCGTATCCAGGGATTTATCAAGGCTGTTTTTACTACCGGTAAACGGTACCTTTCCCCTCTTGAAAAAGGTGAAAAATTCCCCTTTTTCAGATCGAAAATTCTCCGATTAAACGGAGAATATTTAAAACATCGTACTGAAATTTTCCGTTTTTGTCCGATTGAAGTTTAACAGCATATCCTAATTCACCATCCTAGTCATTCAGACGCTTTTAAAAGAGAGAGTAGATTATTTAAGCTTCTATTTGATATTGATCGGTAAACATGTGCCATGTCCATGATGTCAAAATATACGTATGCGATTGCAGAGTTAAGAAAAGTGTAGATGAGTAAGATGGAGCTTAAATCACTATGAATATGGAAGAATGGAGTAACAACAAAAACAATGTTAGTAGTGAAACATGAAAAACAGAATTGATTTGTGATAGATACTGAGAGAAAAAATTAAATAAAGAATCGACCTGGTTTAAATTTTTTTCTTGTTATTTAATATTTTGTCTCAAAAGTGAAGTTTTTGTGGCCTTTGTAAAGGTCTACAAATGACCCTCAGAAGCTCTAAGAATGCACGATTTTGCTCCATTTATTTTAAAATTTTCCGGGGGGGGGGGGGGCATAACACCCAGGAATTATATGACGCCTCTGGCGCTCAGATCAAGCCTGCGGCTCTCATTTTCCCCCTTTACATATAAAACGGTAGTAAAACAAAATAGCTAGATAAATCCCTGGTATCGTATCGAAAATTTTGGCTCAATACACAGCCCTAGTATATAGGACTCACCTTGACCGTCTGTTTTTGCAATCGTGACCGGTCCATATCTTTCTTACAGAGGGACATTAGAATCTACTACTCCACACAAAGATTGCCCATGACCTAAGGGTGTTTCATGACCTTGACCCAAGGTCATTTGGGGAAGTTCAAGGTCACTGGAAGAAAAATTTCATAATTCGTGTCCGGTCCATATCTTTCTTATGAATAAACTTAGTAGGTTCTCATTTCATACAAAGATTGCCCATGACCCAAGGGTGTGTCGTGACCTTGACCCAAGGTCATTTGGGGAAGTCCAAGGTCATTGGAAGAAAAATTTCATAATTCGCGTCCGGTCCATATCTTTCTTATGGATAAACTTGGTTGGTTGTCATTTCACACAAAGATTGCCCATGACCTAAGGTAGTGTCATGAGCTTGACCCATGGTCATTTGGGGAAGTTCAAGGTCACTGGAAGAAAAATTTCATAATTCATGTCCGGTCCATATCTTTCTTATGGATAAACTTGGTAGGTTCTCATTTCACACAAAGATAGCCCATGACCCGAGGGTTTGTTATGACCTTGACCCAAGGTCATTTGGGGAAGTTCAATGTCACTGGAAGAAAAATTTCATAATTCGTGTCTGATCCATATCTTTCTTATGGATAAACTTGGTAGGTTGTCATTTCAGGCTTAAAAAAAAAATGTTTGTTTCCTGTAACATTCCCAAAAAATCAAGGGTCGGTAGGTCGGGGAATTTTTTTTTTTTTTTTTTTTTTTTTTTTTTTTGCTTATGAATGGTCAAACATCCCCGGACTGAAAATATCAGGTGTTATATTTACAGTGGACACCCAACATGGCATCCAAAATGGTTGCCTACCTCAGAAAACAAACTTCAGGAAGTTGTAGGGGGAAACTATTGTTACAATAATGATTACTCTTTATATTTAAGATAAATGTACACTTAGTTGACATATTTTATGTCTCAACTTAAGCTACAAGCTATTTTTTTAATTTAATAAATGGAATCAGCTGATTGATTAAACGAAGTTTTGCCATTTGTCAGGAAAAAAAATCCACCCGGGGATTATTTGAATGGGTCGGTCGGGTTACAGGAAACAAACATAATTTTTTTCTTAGGCCTCACACAAAGATTGTCCATGACCGAAGGGTGTGTCATGACCTTGACCCAAGGTCATTTTTGGAAGTTCAAGTTCATTGGAAGTAAAATTCATAATTTGTGTCTGGTCCATATCTTTCTTATGGATAAACTTGGTAGGTTCTCATTTCACACAAAGATTGTCCGTGATGGAAGGGTGTGTCATGACATTGACCCAAGTCATTTTGGGAAGTTCAAGGTCACTGGAAGAAAAATTTCATAATTTGTGTCTGGTCCATATCTTTCTTATGGAAAAACTTACTTCTGAAAAACTCAGCGGGGGTTATTTTGTCCCGTTTGGACAGTTCTAGTTTTCATTGCAGTCTTCTTAAAGGTACTTGGACACAGATTTGAAGTCAATATTTTCTCTATAATATAACGACTTATATATTTAAATAGCATTTCACACAAAAATTAGTTAAAAATATTATTTCATTTAAAAGTTATGAAAACTTCAAATTTTTTGGTGGGTTTGATTGACATATCCTTGTACTTTCACAAATTTTAACCTTATTCTTAATCCTTAAGAAAAGTGGCAATCTTGTTGTGTATTAATGAGGCCAAAATAAAAAATAATCTTGTTTCCTGCTACCCGACCTACCCTATTTTTTTGCACCCGACCCTTAAGTTTTTTTGGGCTTTTGGGGGAAAAATTCAAAATTTTAGGAATTTCATGTTTCAAAAGTGAAAAAAAAATTATACTCAAGTTGTATTACATGAAATATATTTATAGAATATGGACTTACATAAAATTCCACTTGAGTTGTGCATCAAAAGACATGGAATTTCATTTAAAAAGATAATATCTACCTGGCTATGACATGTTTACCGTAATTTTTGGGTTATAGGTCGATGGGGTATATAGGTCGAAAGGCTCATTTTCAGCCTTAATTTTTGAAAAATCCTAAGATAGGACGAACTTACTATATAGGACGAGGCTTTGTTTCCCATTTTCTAAAGATGCTTACGCAGATACAACGTATCAGAGCAGGTAAACCCTAAAATTACCGGGGTTATTCCGTGACATAAACGTATCAAGAAATTAAACAGGTATTTTAATGAGTACAGAATTTAAATAAAGTTTTTTTTTTTTTTAAAAAAGCAGCTAAAACTTCTTTGAATTGTGTTACTACTTATCTTTTTCCAACTTGCCTGTTCAATGCCTCTGTAGTTTCACACCGTTGTTAAATCAAAGGCATAAATAACACGTAAGTACATTATTATTTTACAGCTATAATATTCGGGAAATACCCGAGACCAAAGAAAAGTAATTCCGATTTCAGAACAACTTGGACACATTCCTGTTAACTTTATTCAGACATTATTTACCGGTTGACGACAATTACTTCGATATCCGCCATTTTTATTTTTCTTCTCCAGGGATTCGCTAAAACACGCAAATGACCATTGAATGTATATATCAAGCAACAGTAAAGAATTGAAATCATATAAACACTCTAATAAGTTTAATTTATAAATTTAATTGAGAGTACATTCACAATTTGACTGTCAACATGAATTTCACGGCTTTGTTTGTTCAATGATGTGTAACACTAATACCCTCAAGAATGACAAAGCCATAATTCATCATATTTATATGGGAGCATGCTCATGTAGTGTAGATTCAATAACGGCACGTGGGTTTGTTATAATCATGCCCCGCAGGTTTAAACCAACTGAACACAGGTGTTACACCTTTGTGTACACAGTGTAAATCCCTTTATCTTTCAGACAATTAAAATTCTGTTAGAAGCCAATCTTTGCATGCCGGTAATTCAATGTAAATTATATTTCTGTCACCCGTATTTATTGCTAATTCTTTGCTTAAGACAATAAAAAATATTTAATATACTATTTCAATTTATCGCTACTAAGAAATGGTAAAAACACTACAGTTGTGATCTTAAAATTTTTTCCATATTTTAAATTTTGATACGGTTGCGGTTTTACTTTTAGTAAACGGTAGCGACTTCCTAACTTCACAAGATGGATACCGCATGATGTTAATGGATAATACGTTGAGGAATTATTTAATAGATGAAGCAATGTTGTTTTCCTTTGTCATCAACGGATAATTAATGGAATTTATTTTGTAAGAAAGCTATAGAATAAATATTTTACTGTTTACCTGGGCATTAATTTTTTCTGCGTAAGATAATGAAAAAAGTTATGAAAGTGGCACAGATTTGCTTTGAAATTGACGTAAATTTTTATTATTGATTTTGGGGCATTTTTCGTAAACTTGAGCCTTAGAAAGGTCGAATTCGTATATTGGGCGACCCCAGCGGTTCTGAGAAAAAAAGTATCGACCTATAACCCGAAAATTACGGTAATTTGGTTTTATAGTAGTTCATATCCAAAAAATACCGTTGGAAAAAAAAAATAAAATTAAAAAATAAAATAATTTTCCTACCTACCTACCCTATTTTTTTCTGGCTGGTAGCAGGAAACAAGACTATTATTTTTTTGGCCTGAGAAATATTAAAACTTTTATCCAGAAAAATGATTTTATTCAGAGTAAAATTGTTAGAAAGCAAAACTCCTTCACAAGTATCGTCACTCCGAACTAAGAGTTGCGTTCAGAGTTTAGCAAATCGAGCACACTCGTGTTATGCACACAGTTTTTGTAAACAGGGCACGAGTTCTGTTATTGTTGATGTTAATAATTCTACGGGCGCGTTCAAACGTCACAGTCTGCTTACCACAACTGCACGGACTGACAATAGATTGCGTGTTTGTTTTGCTTTCGAACATGTCTACTCTGAATTTTCTGGATTATAGTATTAATATTTTTCATTTATACACAACAAGATTGCCACTTTTCCCTAAGGATTAAGAATAGAATTAATTTATGAAAGTGCAAGGATGTGTCAATCCAACCTGCCAAAAAATTTGAAATTTTAATATCTTTTATAGGAAATAAGATTTTTAATTAATTTTTGTGTGAAATGCTATTAAAGTATATAAGTTGTAATATTGTAGAGAAAATAATAACTTCAAATCTGTGTCCAAGTACCTTTAAAAACTTTTCGGAGACACTTTGACCAGCGGGGCTAGTGAATTTGACATATTTACTAGCCAGAAATTTTTTTTTTACTAGCCCTCTGATTGATAATGATATGTTTTATTCAAGTTAATTCAACCAAAACAAAAAAATCTCAAACCACTAAAATAAACCCCATGAAATCAGTGAATTTTAGAGATGTCAACTTGGTAGATATTTGATAATCGGTTTCTCAGACTTCAGTGTTTTCCCTAAGAACAGGCTACCGGCCAAATTGATCGCTTCAATTGAAAAAAATGCTGCTTTGAAATAAAAATTTATTTTTAGGTCTACAGAGAATTTGTTCAGGGGTGCGCAGTTAGAATAATCAATAACTAGCCCACGGTCTAGTGGCAGCTATAAAGTTACTAGCCCCAAGTGAAAAGTTAATAGCCCAAATATAGGGGCAAAAATTAAAATAAAAAACTACACGTTGAAAAGAAATTAATTGTTGAAAAAGTCAGGGTACTGAGGTCATTCTTTTTAAAATTAAAGTTTAATTCTCACTATGAAATTGAATCATGTATAAATTATAATGAAAGAAGATTAAAATGAATTTAAATAAATTATCTTCCCTTTTTCTGAACATTGCACTACTCAGCCTCACTGCTCATTTAGAATGAAATTTAATTTATTTTGTTTTCATCTTAAATCATTAAATACACTATAAATATATTTTATGTGAGTCATAAAACACTTATCTTTCAGTTGATTGAGTGATCGTAAATAATTTAATGAGATATCTGCATGTATTTACCATAAACGAAAGAATAGAGGAAATTCGGATTAGGAAAAAACGATCGTTTTTGGAAGTAAATAAGTCAGGTAGTGCTGCAAAACAGATAAGATTATGGAGATTTATTGAGAGTAGGAGCATGTTGTCAGAAAAATTTTCACTGGTTGGGAATTTGATAGCAAAAACGAGTGAAAATACAGGTTGTGCTTCTCATGTATTGCGTGTGTAGTTATAATTTTTACTAGCCCGACGGGCTACCTCCATGCAGAAAATCACCAGCCCGACCCCAAGGAATGGTAGCCCCAGGCGTCGGGCGATGCTAATTGCACACCCCTGTTGTTCATAAACCTTAGCTTCTAGCCTGTTACAACTGATCTCTAACCCTTTACTTTAAAATAAAGGGAAAACACTGGACTTTTTTAGCTCAAGTGAGCTTTTCTGATCAAAATTTGTCCCTTGTCTGTCGTCGTTGCTGTTGTTGTCTTAAACTTTTCACATTTTTGTCTTATTCTCAAAAACCATTGAGCCAATTTCAACCAAACTTTCCAAAAAGTATCTTTTGTTAAAGGGGATTCAAGTTTGCTCAAATGAAGGGCCATGCCCTCTTCCAAGGGGAGATAATTAGGAATTGGTGGAAAAAGTAATGGCATCTTTTAAAAATTTTCATCTCAAGAACCACAGGGCCAGGAAAGATGAAACTTGTGCAAAAAAATCCTCAGGTAGTGTAGATTCAACTTTGTTCAAATCATGACCCCTGGGGGAAGGATGGGGCCAAAATGGGGATCAAAGTTTAACATAGAAATAAATTAGAAAAATCTTTAAAAATCGGCTTTAAAGGACAGCTGGGTCAGGAAAGATGAAACTCGTGTGAAAACATTCTCCAGGGATTGATCTGAGCCGCGCCATTGCGATTTCACGCATATTTTATTAAAATGACGCACTTTAAAAAAATATCGGGGCTAAACTGGCGCAGTTAAAAAGAAAATGATGCACAGTCTACCCTACCATCGGTCCTCGCTCACTTTCACATATTTTAAAGCCTTACACAGTTATCGTTCGCTGTTCAGTACGAAATAGCTTTGCAACATGCACAATGATTAGTTAAAAGTAATTAGGTCATATGAACGCTTGAAATTAGGGATTTTAATATGTACAAAAATGTGTTTGCATGACATTGATCGCGATGGCCTCATCAAAGCAAGAAACCGTTCTAATCTACTCTTTTCGATTTCCCTAGTAAACAAGATGAAACATTATGAAACAACAGACGATACGATGGAAACAGATAATACAGTTCTAGAGACTGATACAGAGAGTGAAGGAAACGAACACAAATTTCAGCAGAAGTGGCTTTGATCTGTTGATTCACCAAAACAGAATCGCTACTCCGATGTAATTAGGCCTAAAAAAAAAATATGTTTGTTTCCTGTAACCCGACCGACCCATTCAAATTACCCCCGGGTGGATTTTTTTTTCTGACAAATGGCAAAACTTCGTTTGATCAATCAGCTGATTCCATTTATTAAAAAAAGAAAATTAGCTTGTAGCTTAACTTGAGACATAAAATATGTCAACCTAGTTTACATTTACCTTAGTTATAAAGAGTAATCATTATTATAACAACAATTTCCCCCTACAACTTTCTGAAGTTCGTTTTCTGCCGCTTGGCAGCCATTTTGGATGCCATGTTGGGTGTCCACTGTAAATATGACACCTGGTATATTCTGTCCGGGGATGTTTGACCATTCATAAGCAAAAAAAAAAAAAAATTTCCGACCTACTGACCCTTAATTTTTAGCTCACCTGAGCCGAAGGCTCAAGTGAGCTTTTCTGATCACATTTTGTCCGTCGTCCGTCCGTCCGTCCGTCCGTCTGTCCGTCTGTCTGTCTGTCCGTCTGTAAACTTTTCACATTTTCGACTTCTTCTCAAGAACCACTGGGCCAATTTTGACCAAACTTGGTACAAAGCATCCTTGGGTGAAGGGGAATTTAAATTGTTAAAATGAAGGGACATATCCCCTCGCAAGGGGAGATAATCAAGAAAAGACAAAAATAAGGTGGGGTCATTAAAAAATCTTCTTCTCAAGAACCACTGGGCCAGTAAAGCTGAAACTTATGTGGAAGCATCCTGGTATAATGTAGATTCTAAATTGTTCAAATCATGACCCCCGGGGGAAGGGCGGGGCCACAATGGGGAATCAAAGTTTTATATAGAAATATATAGGAAAAATCTTTGAAAATCTTCTTCTCAAGAACCACTGGGCCAGAAAAGCTGAAACTTATGTGGAAGCATCCTGGTATAGTGTAGATTCTAAATTGTTCAAATAATGACCCCCGGGGGAAGGGCGGGGCCACAATGGGACATAAAATATGAATCAAAGTTTTATATAGAAATATATAGGAAAAATCTTTGAAAATCTTCTTCTCAAGAACCACTGGGCCAGAAAAGCTGAAACTTATGTGGAAGCATCCTGGTATAATGTAGATTCTAAATTGTTCACATGATGACCCCCGGGGGAAGGGCGGGGCCAAAATGGGGAATCAAAGTTTTACATAGAAATATATAGGAAAAATCTTTGAAAATCTTCTTCTCAAGAACCACTGGGCCAGAAAAGCTGAAACTTATGTGGAAGCATCCTGGTATAATGTAGATTCTAAATTGTTCACATCATGACCCCCGGGGGAAGGGCGGGGCCAAAATGGGGAATCAAAGTTTTACATAGAAATATATAGGAAAAATCTTTGAAAATCTTCTTCTCAAGAACCACTGGGCCAGAAAAGCTGAAACTTATGTGGAAGCATCCTGGTATAATGTAGATTCTAAATTGTTCACATCATGACCCCCGGGGGAAGGGCGGGGCCACAATGGGGAATAAGCAAAGTTTTACATAGAAATATATAGGAAAAATCTTTGAAAATCTTCTTCTCAAGAACCACTGGGCCAGAAAAGCTGAAACTTATGTGGAAGCATCCTGGTATAATGTAGATTCTAAATTGTTCACATCATGACCCCCGGGGGAAGGGCGGGGCCACAATGGGGAATCAAAGTTTTATATAGAAATATATAGGAAAAATCTTTGAAAATCTTCTTCTCAAGAACCATTGGGCCAGAAAAGCTGAAACTTATGTGGAAGCATCCTGGTATAATGTAGATTCTAAATTGTTCAAATAATGACCCCCGGGGGAAGGGCGGGGCCACAATGGGGATTCAAAGTTTTATATAGAAATATATAGGAAAAATCTTTGAAAATCTTCTTCTCAAGAACCATTGGGCCAGAAAAGCTGAAACTTATGTGGAAGCATCCTGGTATAATGTAGATTCTAAATTGTTCAAATAATGACCCCCAGGGGGAAGGGCGGGGCCACAATGGGGAATCAAAGTTTTATATAGAAATATATAGGAAAAATCTTTGAAAATCTTTTTCTCAAGAACCATTGGGGCAGAAAAAGTGAAGCTTATGTGGAAGCATTCTGGGGTAGTGTTAATTCTAAATTATAGGAATCATGACCCCCGGGGGAAGGGCGGGGCCATTATAGGGAATCAAAGTTTTACATAGAAATATATAGGAAAAATCTTTGAAAATCTTCTTCTCAGGAACCACTGGGCCAAAAAAGCTGAAACATATGTGCCCGTGGAAGGATCATGGGGTAGTGTAGATTTCAAAATGTCTAAATTATGATCAGTGGGGTAGGGTGGGGATGCTTTATGTATTACAAGGGGGAAATCTGGTAAAGAACAGAATGGTCAAAGCTTCTCAGGTGAGCGATGTGGCCCATGGGCCTCTTGTTTGGGAATGTTACAGGAAACAAACTTTTTTTTTTTTAAGCCTTAGTTTTAAACACATTTTGGATAACAACAAACACGGTTTTCTTAGAAAATTGTGCATGTTTATAAAGAAAATAAATAAAATATGCTCCCCGGCCGTATAGATCTACTGTTACGTATAAAATCACCTATATGTTTTTGTAGTCTCTGTATACATTTGTAAAATTGTGGAGATTCAAGTAAATGATTGATCCGAAATCGAATAAGCAGAGAACATTGCAAGCTAGTAATGAACATAATAATTAATGGTCCTGATATTAATGACTTTGATTTTAATGAGGCTCTTGATGTGTGGAGAAAAATAAAAACGGGTTCTTTTTCATTAGAAGAAAATCCATGACTTCTTTTGAAAAAGAACTCCAATATTGGAATCCTGAATTGATAAATGAATTGAAAATGTCATTTTGTTTTTTTGCTTTTAGCCTCTCAGTTGATTTTTGAGTTTATAAAAATTTAAGTCTTTATTTTGCTTGTAATTTTCATACAAAACCCCTCAGGAATGGCCAGAAAATCCTGCTGAAAAAGCCTAAAATCCATATTTTCTGGGGGGGCTTCGCCCCCCCCCCCAACCCCCCACCAGGGCGTTGGACCCAATGAGGGCCTAGGGCGGCCCCCATACCCCCGGCCCATTATGTTTGGCCCAACAACCCCAATTTCCAGATATATCCCTGTTCTCTGGTAGTGTATGACCCCTTGGGGTAGGGTAGGGCCACAATGGGGTTTCGAAGTTAAAGATAGGAATACATATGAATACTGTATAGGGGGAAAATAACTCGCGGTGTTAATATTCGCTATATTCACGGTGTTAATAAATCCGTGAATTCAAGAAACAGTGAATAAATTTTCAATAATCTCCAGGTTTTATTTGGAAATTTGAGAATAGATAACGATAGGGCTACATACATGTACGTGAAGTACATGGTCATTTCGGCAGGTAATTACGAGTAGTACTCGTCATTCAATTAATTTAATTATCACGTTTAACTTAAATTCAAATCAGCAGATAATAACCCGTATTTGTTAAACAAGCTGTTTCAATAGCCATGTTAAATAAATCGTCAATTTTTTTTATATCAAATCTAATTATTTTATTTAAACTTAGCCAGTTGTTCGTGAAATAAAGTCGTAACACTGATTATTAATATCGTTTACACGTAGCTAGGGTATGGATAAAGGGATATAGACAAGGGAGGTAACTTTTATTATGTACCAATTCCGCGAATTCAAGAAACCGCGATCGTGTCAGATGAGAGAAAAACGTGACTGAAAATTACAACCCATGAAATTAATCCCCTATACAGTAATCTTTTAAAATCTCTTACTGAAGAACAGCAAAGCCATGATTGGTGTAAGTTATATGGAAGCATCCTCTGATACTGTAGATTCAAGTTTAGCATAGGAATACATATAAAAAATCTGTTAAAATCTCCTACTGAAGAACAGCAAAGCCATGTTTGGTGTAAGTTATATGGAAGCATCTTCTGGTACTGTAGATTCAAGTTTGTTTAAAACATGACCGGGGGGGGGGGGGGGGGGGGGGGGGGGGGGGGGGGGGGGGGGGGGGGGGGATTGGGTTTCAAAGTTTAGCATAGGAATACATATAAAAAATCTTTAAGAAATCTTCTCAAGAACAGCAAAGCCATGATGGGTCTAAATTTTATGGAACCACCCTCTAGTAGTGTACTTTTAAGTTTGTTCAAATCATAACCCCTTGGGCAAGGATATGGGTTATTATCAAAGTTTTAAGGTGACACTAAAAAACATCTTTAAAATTCTTCCCAAGAACAGTAAAGCAGTGATTGGTCTTATTTATATGGAAGCATCCATGGGAAGTGTAGATTCAAGTTTGTTCAAGTCATGACCCCCGGGGGTAGAGTGGGGCCAAGATGGGTGATCAAGGTTTTATGTAGGAATACATGGGAAAAACTGTTAAAATTCTTCACAAGAACAACAAAGCCATAATTGATCATCAATATAAAAGCCTCAAAAAGGGAATGTAGATTTTAATTTGTTCAAATCATGACCAATCAGGAGAATAGAGGAGCCATTAGAGTGGATCATAGCTATACAGAGGAATACAAATTCTATATCAATAAAATTTTTCATCTGATAAACAGCAAAGCCATGTGTCATATTAATTCAAAAGCATCCTTAGGAAGTGTAGATTTAAGTTTGTTCAAATGGAAACGTGCTTTTCAGTAAGGGGCGAAACGTTTGCACCTGTAAACGGCGACGTTTCGATTAAATGCTCTAAACGTTTACAAATTGAGTAAACGTTTACACGTAGGTTAATATCAACGTCTGTCAGAAAAAAAAAATTTCATCCAAACAGGTTGTTTTATTTCATATTTACCGAAGAAAACACTCTGTGTCTGATACAAACATTTTTTCTGATATACCGGTAATACCGGTAGATACCGGAAACGTAATATTAAACAAAACTATCTAGAAACCAATATGGTCTAACATATTTAATTCCGATTTCCGAGTAGTGAAAACTAGAGATGTATTATTTTATTTTTCCAAGTACTGTAAACCAACTATTATTCATGTCATCTTT
The DNA here is from genome assembly GCF_032062105.1 of Saccostrea cuccullata. NCBI lineage: Eukaryota > Metazoa > Mollusca > Bivalvia > Ostreida > Ostreidae > Saccostrea > Saccostrea cuccullata. Next base: position 884,023 of record NW_026938254.1, read on the forward strand.
TATACGCGGTTCGTCAGTTTCTTCAAATACTTTGCAAAATGAATGGCTCGCGGCAATTAATATTCGCGAGTTAAAGGAGGTCGCAGAACTCGCGGATATTTCTTGCACGCGAATAAAAGTTGGTTTACAGTATAATTATGTTCTAAAATGAATAACCTCTGTTGTTGCTTTTTATTGATTAATACAAAATAAAAAGTATCATGCTTATAACTTTATAATGTTGAATTACCTGAAAATAAAGCTTTGAAAAATTGAACATAAACCGGAACCCTCAATGTTATCGTATTATTAGCTCACCTGAGCCAAAGGCTCAAGTGAGCTTTTCTGATCAAAATTTGTCAGTTGTCTGTTGTTGTCGTTGTCGTTGTTGTAAACTTTTCACATTTTCGACTTCTTCTCAAGAACCACTGGGCCAATTTAAACCAAACTTGCTACAAAGTATCCTTGGGTAAAGGGGATTCAAATTTGTTCATATGAAGGGCAACGCCCTTTGCCAAGGGGAGATAATTATGAATTAGAGAAAAATTAATGGCATTTTTAGCTCTTCTGAGCCAAAGGCTCAAAGAGCTAATGCTATGGCCATTTGTGCGGTGTGCGTTCACTTTTTAGAATATGGGCCATAACTCGAGAACCCCTTGGCCAATTATTGTCAAATTTGTCACGGTATCCTTGGCCCAAGGGCTACCATTTGTACTAAAATTAGGGGTAGGACCCTAAAACAAGGGGAGATAATAACGAAAATAAAACCAAAAGTACTGGTTGCTAAAAAATCTTCTTCTCCAGAACCATCAGGCAGATTTTCACCAAACTTACATACAAGGGTCAGGATATGTTGAAGATTAAAAATTGTTCATGGCATGGTCACTTCAAAGTTGACCAAAATTTACACTTATTAAAAACGTTGATATTTTGCTTACTATAATGACTAGGATCATCAAATCTTGTAAGTTGATGCATCTCAGGACTTGACATCATGTTAATACAAAAGTAGGTCACGGTGACCTACTTTTTAAATTTTACAGGTTTTTTTTTTTCAAATTGATTTGGAGGCATATTTTGGACACTTTAAGGCCTATGATCATAAAACTTTGTCAGTTGGTGCATCTTGGGTCCACAAACAACATCAACTTAAAAGTAGGTCATCTTGACCTACTTTTTGAATTTTATGGCTAATCTTTTCTAAAACATTTAATCCCATTATTTCAGACAGGTTTAGAATCACCAAATCTTGTAAGTTGATGCATCTAGAGGCCTTAAGACATATTTATCAAAAAGTAGGTCACTGTGACCTACTTTTTGAACTTTGCAGGCATTTGTTTTCAAATTGTTTAAAAGGCATATTTTGAATACTATTAGACCTATGATCATCAAATTTTGTCAGTTGATGCATCTTTAGTCTTCAGAAAATGTCGACCAAAAAGTAGGTCACTGTGACCTACTTTCGACATTTTATGGCTAGAATTAAGTATCTCGGGTACTAATTGGCTTAGAATCATTAAAATTTGCCAGTTGATGCATCTTGGGTTTTTGGAGTTTAACGACCAAAAAGTAGGTCACAGTGACCTCCTTTTGACATTTTATGGCTATATTTTAGTATCTCAGATACTTATTGGCTTAGAATCATCAAACTTTGTCATTTGATGCATCTTGGGTTTTCAGAGCACGTTGACCAAAAAGTAGGTCACAGTGACCTATTTTTGACATTTTATGGCTAGTTTTATGTATCCCAGGTATTAATTGGTTTAGAATCATCAGATTTTGTCATTTGATGCATCTTAGGTTTTCGGAGCATGTTGACCAAAAAGTAGGTCACTGTGACCCACTTTTGAATATCTCAGGTACTGATTGGCTTAGAATCATCAAACTTTGTCAGTAGATGCATCTTGGGTTTTCGAAGAATGTTGACCAATAAGTAGGTCACTGTGACCCACTTTTGATTATCTCAAGTACTTATTGGCTTAGAATCATCAATCTGTCAATTAATGCATGTTGTGTCCTCAGAAAATTTCAATCAAAAAGTAGGTCACCATGACCTACTTATAGTATTTTATAGTTACATTTAAATATCTTCAGCCCTAACTGGCTAAGAATCATCAAACTTTGTCAGTTGATGCATCTTGGGTCTTAGGATAGATTGTATAATTTATCAGAAGAGCGATTCAAGGCCCTTGGGCCTCTTGTTAAAAAATCTTCTTCTCAAGAACCACTAGGTCAGGAAAGATGAAACTCACGTGGAATCATCACCAGGTAGTGTAGATTCAAATTTGTTCAAATCATGACCCCCAGGGGTAGGGTGGGGCCAAAATGGCCGATAAAAGGAATATATAGGAAAAATCTTTAAAAATCTTCTTCTCAAGAACCACTGGGCCAGGACAGATGAAACTTATGTGGAATCATCACCAGGTAGTGTAGATTCTATTTTGTTCAAATTATGACCCCCGGGGGTAGGGTGGGGCCAAAACGGCCAATCAAAGTTTTACATAGGAATATATAGGAAAAATCTTTTAAAATCTTCTTCTCAAGAACCACTGGGCCAGGAAAGATGAAACTCATGTGGAATCATCACCAGGTAGTGTAGATTCAAGTTTGTTCAAATCATGACCCCAGGGGTAGGGTGGGGCCAAAATGGCAGATCAAAGTTTTACATAGGAATATATACGAAAAATCTTCAAAAATCTTCTTCTCAAGAACCACTGGGCCAGGAAAGATGAAACTCATGTGGAATCATCACCAGGTAGTGTAGATTCAAATTTGTTCAAATCATGACCCCCGGGGGTAGGATGGGGCCAAAATGGCCGATCAAAGTTTTACATAGGAATATATAGGAAAAATCTTTAAAATTCTTCTTCTCAAGAACAACTGGGCCAGGAAAGATGAAACTCATGTGGAATCATCACCAGGTAGTGTAGATTCTATTTTGTTCAAATTATGACCCCCGGGGGTAGGGTGGGGCCAAAATGGCCAATCAAAGTTTTACATAGGAATACAGTAAAACTTCTCTAAACCGGCCAGCTGCCGGACTGAATAAAATGGCCGGACTAGAGGGGTGGCCGGTTTCCCGAGAATCTAACGTATTGAAGAAATGCAGAACTATGTTACAGATGCTAGGAAAAATATTTAATATTGGTTTCTGTTATATTTATCTGTCAACATGTTATGGTTATTAATACATGTTGATTTTTATAAAAAGAAATTAAAAAATAAGAACAGAAAAAAAAAATGGAAAGTTACTTTATTAACCATGATAATAGAAGAAATAAACCGGACCCTTTACCTTAAGTGAACTCTATACAGAATACTGCATGTGTATTTGTGTATCGCTTACGTCATTAAAAAAATTGTTTATACTTCAGTTAATAATTAAAACATTTCTGAGCAAAACTTCTGTTATTTTAATTATGAAATGTCTATTTTGGTAAACATTTTATTTTTTTAACAGTTCCCAAATTTTAAGGCCGCTTATGTGTATTTAAAAAGATGATGCAATATGGCGTGCGAGAATTTGTTGATTCATTCTGTGATTTTAAATTTATTAGTTGCTTGATGTTTTATTAATTCAGGTTTAATTGATGTTAATCATATGTACACAGCTAAGACCGGCCATTTACGTAGTTTGACACGATGACTACCCCTTCAAGACGGCTAAACAATAGAAAACCTTATGAGGCCATATTCAGTTTTTCACACCTCTGACTTACCGTGGGTAGGCTATTTTTCACACCAGCGGCCGGTCATTATTACCCCTCTGGCCAATGACAGTAAAATTTCTTGCAATCAAAAAGTGGCCGGTATGATGAGGGGATATTTCCTACGTTTCTTAACTTTTGTTCTTGGAAAAGTGGCCGGTGGCCGGTTTTACAAGAGTTTATGTGTAAAGAAATGTTAAGAATTTTGCCGGGACTTATGAATTTGGCTGATGTTCAGGGAGAACCGGTTTCCAGGGGGGCCGGTTTGGAGAAGTTTCACTGTATATAGGAAAAATCTTTAAAAATCTTCTTCTCAAGAACCACTGGGCCAGGAAAGATGAAACTCATGTGGAATTATCACCAGGTAGTGTAGATTCAAGTTTGTTCAAATCATGACCCCCGGGGGTAGGGTTGGGCCAAAATGGCCAATCAAAGTTTTACATAGGAATATATAGGAAAAATCTTTAAAAATCTTCTTCTCAAGAACCACTGGGCCAGGAAAGATGAAACTCATGTGGAATTATCACCAGGTAGTGTAGATTCAAGTTTGTTCAAATCATGACCCCCGGGGGTAGGATGGGGCCAAAATGGCAGATAAAATTTTTACATAGGAATATATAGGGAAACCTTTTAAAATCCTCTTTTCAAGTACTTTAAATCCATGTTTAGTGATATTTATATGGAATCATCCTCAGGTAGTGTAGATTCTAGTTTGCTCAAACCATGACCCCATAGGAGGTTAAAATTCAAGCCCCCCCCCCCTCCCCCCCACCCACCCAAACTCAGTAAACTCAGTTCGGATCTAATGTGCTTTTTCCTAGCAAATTGCTCAGGTGAGCGATGTGGCCCCCTGGGCCTCTTGTATTTTTATATTACTCTCTCGTTTCAGTTTTTAGCTCACCTGAGCTGAAAACTCAAGTGAGCTTTTCTGATCATCCATTGTCCGTCGTCTAACCTTCTCTCCGTCCGTCTAGCTGTCTGTCCATCCGTCTGTTAACTTTTCACATTTTCAACTTCTTCTCAAGAACCTCTGGGCCAATTTTAACCAAACTTAATACAAAGCATCCTTGGGTGAAGGGACATTTAAATTGTTAAAAGAAAGGGCCAGGTCCCCTTCCAAGGGGAGATAATCAAGAAAATACAGAAATAGGGTGGGGTCATTAGAAAATCTTCCTCTCAAGAACCACTGGGCCCGAAGAAATTAAACTTATGTGGAAGCATCATGAGGTAGTGCATCGTCGCAAACCACGGCCAAAATGTACGATCCTCTCCCATTCTGGCCGTGGTTGAACGAGGAGAGAATTCTTCGTAGCTCATTAGAATATTGACCAATGCGAGTAAAGCATAGTCGGAAGATGAACTTTATCACGACCTTTCAATATCCAATCGCAGTAAAGAAAATATTTCTTGTATACTGTTGACGTCAGTTGTTGATTTCAATTGTGATGGAAACAAAACTTGCCACTGACTGAATATGACGTCACAATAGAGAGGCGTAAATATTCAAGATTACGACACTTTTTGTGATCAAGCAGCCACGGGTAGAAGAGAGCTCTATGCGGACTCCGGACTGTGGCTTGAGACGATGGAGGTAGTGTAGATTCTAAATTGTAAAAATCATGACCCCCGGGGATAGAGCGTGGCCACAATAGGGAATCAAAGTTTTACATAGAAATATATAGGAAAAATCTTTAAAATTCTTCTTCTCAAGAACCAGTGGGCCAGGAAAGCTGAAACTTATATGGAACTATCCTGGGGTAGTGCAAATTTTAAATTGTTAAAATCATGACCCCTGGGGGCAGGGTGGGGCCACATTAGGGAATCCAAGTTTAACAAAGGAATATATAGGAAAAATCTTTTAAAATCTTCTTCTCAAGAACCAGTGGACCAGGAAAGCTGAAACTTATGTGGAAACATCCTGGGGTAGTGTATATTCTAAATTGTAAAAATCATGATCCCCGGGGGTAGGGCGGGGCCACAATAGGGAATCCAAGTTGTATAGAAATGTATAGGAAAAATCTTTAAAAATCTTCTTCTCAAGAACCTGTGGGCCAGGAAAGCTGAAACTTATGTGGGAGCATCCTAGGAAAGTGTAGATTCTAAATTATAAAAATCATGACCCCGGGGGGTAGGGAAGGGCCACAATAGGGAATCCAAGCTTTACATAGAAATATATAGAAAAAAATCTTTAAAAATCTTCTTCTCAAGAACCAGGTGGCCAGGAAAGCTGAAACTTATGTGGAAGCATCCTTGGTTAGTGTAGATTCTAAATTTTGAAAATCATGACCCTGGGGGTAGGGAGGGGCCACATTAGGGAGTCATAGTTTTATATAGAAATATATTGGAAAAATCTTCTTCTCAAGCATCAGTGGGCAGGAAAGCTGAAACTTGGGTGGAAGCATTCTGGGGTAGTGTAGATTCTAAATTATTGAAATAAAGATGGGGGTTGGGAGGGGGTAGGGGGGCCACAATGTAAGTATAGGGGAAATCTGGTAAAGAACTGCATCACCAAAGTTACTCAGGTGAGCGATGTGGCCCATGGGCCCCTTGTTGACACTTCCTCCTCTTCGTCATAAAAACCAACAAATAAACAGTAATGACTACTCATACTTATATTTATATAGTGAAAGAATGGTTTATTAAAATAGTGTTTCATGAGTAAGTAGCCATAATAATTGAACACATATTAAAATTTTCCCATTTAAACGGTACCGTTTGGTTTACTGCTGTTCGTTTAAACCTTTACAAAATTCGGTTAATGTTTCACCCTTACTTTTCAGTTTGGACTACCATATATACTCGCCTATAAGTTGGTATTTTGGGAGTTAAATATTGGTCTAAAACTCTATGTCCGACTTATAGGCAAGTCATAAAGAGATATTTTTCTGGAGGCTGAAATTTAGTATTTTATTTGCATTTCCGACTATTATCGAAAAAAATGTCTGGATATAATATATGATAATTTATATATTCTTAGATTATGCATATAAAGTACAAGATTTTATATATTTTAAACATTTTATTTGTATTTTTAGTGAGCATTGCCTTTTTATACGCCCGTCTTAATGTTATAGGCTTCGTGTCCGTCCGTCTGTCTGTTAGCTTTTTCGTTTCCGGCTCATAACTTTAATACTACTGGGCCTAGGATTATCAAACTTTGTCATCTGATGCATCTTGGGTAGAAGGTGTGTCGCGCACAAAAAGTAGGTCGCTCTGACCTTTAATTAAGAAGTTATAGCCAAATATGGAAAAATCCTTTCCGGCCCATAACAAGAAAACCATAAGACTTACAATCATCAATCTTGGCCAGTTTATGTATCTTAGGTAGAAGGTGTGTCGCAACCTATTTCAAGGTCACTGTGACCTTTAATTTAAGTGAATTTTTATGTCTCCCCTTCCGAAGGGGAGACATATTGTTTTTGTCGATTTTCTTATTCTTCTTATTCTTCTTATTCTTCTTCTTCTTATTATTCTTCTTCATCCAAATTTTGTCCAGGCTGTAACTCGAATACCCTTTGACCTGAAGACTTCATACTTGGAACATAAATAGATGACCTTAAGGCGGAGTGCACGCCACCAAAATTTTTGACCTTGAACTATTTATAAGGTCAAGGTCAAACTTTTACATTAAAATAGAGTTTTGGAAATAGCTTGAGTACCCTTTGATATAAGGACTTCAAACTTGTAACATAAAAGAAGACATCAAGTACAAGATGTAATGCACCAGAAATTTGACCTTGACCCCTTTTTTCTTCAAGGTCAAATAGAGAAAAAAAACATGATTTGAACATAACTTTAGATACCTTTGACATTAAGACTTCAAACATGGAATATGCAGGGTATACATAATAGAAAGGTGTATGTGGCCAAAATGTTTGACCTTCATCCAATGTTTATATGGTCAAGGTCAAACTTTCACATCAAAATAGAGTTTAGCCCATAGCTTAAATACCCTATGATATTAGGACTTCAAACTTCAAACATAGAAAGAAGATATTAAGTACAAGATGCAGTGCACCAGAACCCTTGACCTTGACCCCTTTCTTTCTTCAAGGTCAAATGGAGAAAAACATGAATTGACCATAACTGGAGATACTTTTGACATTTAGATTTCGAAATGGTAATATGCAGAAGACACATTAAAGAAAGGTGTTTGTGATAAAAATATTTGACCTTGATCTAGTATTATTGGGTCAAGGTCAAACTTTCATATCAAAATAGAGTTTATGCCATAGCTTTAGTACCCTTTGATATTAGGACCTCAAACTTGTGACATAGAAAGAAGACATTAAATACAAGATCTAGTGCACCAGGACTTTGACCTTGACCCCTTTCTTACTTCAAGGTCAAATAGAGAAAAACATGTTTTGACCATAACTTGAGAACCCTTTGACATTTAGACTTCAAACTTGGAACATGCAGAGGACACATAGATGGAGAGTCTATGTGATCAAAATTGTTTACCTTAATCTAATTATTATTGGGACAAGGTCAAACGTTCATATAAAATATATTCTAAGTCATAACTTAAGACCTTTCTTGACATTTTGGATTTTAAACTTGGAACAAGTAAAGACAACATTAAGCCTAAATACATTACATCAAATTATTTGACCTTGATCACTTTCTTCATTCAAGGTTAAATTAAGGAAAAAACAAGATCAGACCATAACTTTAGATCAATTTTAAGACTTAAAAGATGCACTGCATTATTATTTTTGACCTTGATAGTAAAACTGCATTTGAAAATGTTGGTAAAGAAGGGGAGACATGTGTTTTTTGTTAAAAAAACAATACCCACTAGTTTTTTTTAAATGTGTCTTTTTACTATTCATTTACACATCCCAAATAATGTAAGAGTATTGCACTGTCCTTATTAAAAAAATTGTTAAATCAAGAAAATACTTATTTTTTTTAAGCATACACTCGACAGCAATCTATAACAAATATAATGTATGTTAGAGAAATCCTACCTCTCCCATGAGTGTAATTATCAAGCACTGGTCAAGAAGAATTTTGATAACAGAAAATTGCATGTCAAATTAGAGAGAAATTAATGGGTTTTGAGTGCGAGGAGCTAACTGACAGAGCATTGGTGTTATCTATATTGAGTATTGGGCAAATGGGTAAGCCTGTTTGATTAAAAATAGGCTATAGCTCTTGTTGACTAGCTTAAGTTTTAAAATGAATTTGATGAAAAGTAATTAAAACTAATTTGATATTGCATTATAGACTAATCTGAGATTATGTAATATTATCAATTTAAAAACTAATTTTATGGGGTGGGGTGGAATCAGCATGTCCATATGAATTACATATTAAAACCTGTCGGAAATTAAATCTCAACCAAAAAAAAAAAACCTTTGAGTATTTTATATGTTTTTAAAAAAAAATTATAGTAGGTAGTGCAGACCCATTCATCTCTTGGTAGTAATGAGTAGACAAGCATCCAGTTAAAGATTAATTAATGAGTTCAATGTAGGAAGGCTAGATGTCTCAGTCGCTATGATTAAGCAGTCTTATCTGTACCCTTTGGGGATTAGACAGAAGAACTGCTGTTCAGCTAATAACATATGTCATTTGATGGCCAGCCTTTTCTTTTCAAAATTAATTTGGTATAGATTAAGTTGTTAAGACTAATTTGATGATGGGCATTTGACAAGGTCTAACACAACCAGCACAGAAATCTATCAGTGATGTAATATTTATTATAATTGATGCCTACATCACAGGGGATGGATAAATATTTTAAGGAATGGAAAAATCATCGAAATCTTAGAATCAAGGTTGATGTGATTTTCTTGCACCTAAACTGTTCAAGAAAATTGTAATTTTTTTTGATTGGCGTATCATGCTGTGGCGCAGCACTTTATTAAAAATATTTAAGATTAAATTTTAGTGTCATTTCGAAAAATATTAATTGAAACCAGGTTAAAACATCAATTGATTTACTTGAAATTGGCATCCGATTTTGGCAAAAAATGTACCGACTTATAAGCGGGTCAATAGCAAATCCCACCAAAATAACGTGAAAAAATACAACCAACTTATAGGCGGACCAACTTATAGGCGAGTATATACGGTAATTATATATACAGTGTACTGTGGAGCCTCATTTATCCGGACGCTTTGGTTCCCCGTCAATTTGTCCGGATATGTGAAGCGTCCGGATACCTGAATCACCAGTTAAACAAGACATAATAACATTTTGAAATTCTGTTCCGATGAAAAAGCGTCCGGATACTGAAGCATCCGGATATCTGGCGTCCGGATATCTGAAGGTCCACTGTATATTAAAATCTAGGTTTATGGTGAACTAATTATACCTCACTCTGAAGAGCGGGTATACTGTTTTACCCTTGTGTGTCTGTCTGTCCATAATAAATTTTCTCAGCAACTACTCATCGCAGATGCTTGAAATTTTAATACAATTTTTTCTGAGGCATGCCATATGGTGAGATACATTTTTAGCTCACCTGAGCTGAAAGTTCATGTGAGCTTTTCTGATCACATTTTGTCCGTCTGTCTCTCTGTCTAGCTGTCTGTCCATCTGTAAACTTTTCACATTTTTGACTTCTTCTCAAGAACCGCTAGGCCAATTTCAACCAAACTTGCCACAAAGCATCCTTGAGTGAAGGGGATTCAAGTTTATTCAAATGAAGGGCCTTGCCCTCATTCAAGGGGAGATAATTGGGAATTGATGAAAATTTGGTGGTTTGTTTTAAAAATCTTCTTCTCAAGAACTACTGTGCCAGGAAAGATGAAACTTATGGGAAAATATCCTCAGGTAGTGTAGAATCAAATTTGTTCAAATCATGACCCCCGGGGGTAGGGCGGGGCCACAAAGGCCAACCAAAGTTTTACATAGAAATATATAGGAAAATTCTTTAAAAATCATCTTCTCAAGAATAGGAAAGCCATAATTGATCATATTTATATGGAAGCATCCCCAGGTAGTGTAGATTCAAGTTTGTTGAAATCATGACCCCCCAGGGGTAGGGCAGGGCCATAATGGCCGACCAAAGTTTTACATAGTGTTTACAAAGTGTCTGTCCGTTTCATGCATAACAAATTTTTGTCGCAGTTTCCTCAGCAATTACTTATTGCAGATGTTTGAAATTTTAACACAATCTTCTCAGAGGCATGTTAATGGTGGGTATTATTTTTGTTCAAATACAATGTCAACCTTTTGTTCATCCATGTGTCTGTCCGTTTCATACATAACAAATTTTCGTCACAGTTTTCTGATGTCAGCTTAATGTTTATCCATGCATCTGCCCATAACTAAGCTTGACGTATACATTAATATAATAGTGTATATTCACATCAGAGTTGGGGTATTACTGGTGAGCATTGGCTCACAGACTTCTTGTTCTTTTCAGATGACAAGTTGCTGAAGTCTTTACTGTCCAATTTGAAGAAAAGTGTATCCTCTTTCACTGTGTTTGGATTTGCCCACTACTTTTCAAGGACACTAGACATTGTGAGTAAACATGAACTTAACCAAACAATTGTTCCATTTTTCACCTACCCTATGGTACCAAAGAACTATTCCATCCCAGAATACAAGGTTAAGAGGATTCTGTCAGCTGGAAGGATACCAAGACAGGATGTGTATAAGTCATATCAGGACACTGTGTGTAAGCCAGTACCACAGACGCACAAGAAATCCAGATGGGATAGTTCAGACATAGAATGGGTACCTTCAGATGACGACATGGACTCATCCTTCTGTAACTCGGAATTTGAAGGAAAGGATTCAGATCCTGCTAGTGATGAAGACTCTTCACTGAATTCGGTATCTGAGAAATTGATTACTAACATTAAAGAACCATTAAAGGATGTATCCAATTACAACAGCCCAGTCAAACCCTCTAAAAAGGGCCAGAAGACTCATAGAAATTGTTTGGGAGAATTGGAAGACCAAGGAAAAAAAGCAGCATTTGAGCATAAGGAGAATTACATTAGCTGGAAAGATCAGGACCATTATGACTTTGGATACTCATCACCTCCCAAAGATAAACAGTCAGTTAACTCAATGAGAGATACATATTCTGATTACTCAGATTACTCTGTCTCTCCCATAAACTGGAAAAGATGTGAAGACAGTCCTCCAAGAAGCAGAAAAGAAGATGCAAGAGCAAATGAAAGGAAAGCAATGAGAAATCTGTATTCTGATTACTCAGATTATTCTCTCTCTCCCATAATCAGGAAAAGATGTGAAGACAGTCCTCCAAGAAGCAGAAAAGATGATGGAAGAGAAAATAAAAGGAAATTGAAGAAAGCACTGAGAGATCTGTATGTTGATGAATCAGATTATTCAGTTTCTCCCACTGTCAAGAAAAGATATGAAGACAGCCCTCCAAGGTATAGAAATGATGATTTCAGAGGAAAAGACAAATTGAAAACATCACTGAGAGATCTGTATGTTGATGAATCAAGTTATTCACTTTCTCCCATCGTCAAAAAAAGATATGAAAACAGCCCTGCAAGATGCATAGAAAAAGACATTGGGCAAAAAGACAAGAAAGAGAAAAGAAAACAAAGAGACAACAACCTAGTAAGTTACAGAAAAGATATCTTCAGTGCAAAGAACAAGAAATTGAAAACATCAGAAGATCCAAAAGAAGAGAATTTTAGTTCTGACAGTGCACATAGGAGAAAAGAACCTTGCGAAAGATGGACAAACATGTCTGGCAGAAAGGAAAAAAGCAACAATGCAATGGAAACTTGGGGAGAACTTTATCATGATGAAAATATCTACTCTCATCCAGCAAAACCCAATGAAAGAAACAAAGGGATTCCTTTAAAGCTGAAGAAATTGTCTGGTAGCACACATCATAAGAGTGCAGATGCAGAGAAACAACAGTCAAGAGCAAAGATGATGAAGGCTTTTTCTGATGATTCAAATTCTCTGCCAGATCTAGATGATCAGAGTGTACCTACCGACAATAAGCAATGTTGGAAGGATTCTATGGATAATGGTCAAGAGGTTGAGGAAGATGATTATTATGCCAGGCGAGTTGGATTTAGGTCTTTTAATGACACTGCAAGTGATGTGGAAAGTCTCTGCTCCTCAGAATACAATGGTGGCGAGGCATCTGTGAAGCACCTTATTTCATGTGAAGATGATGAGTTTTCTATTTTGGAGAAAAGCAGGTTTGTTATGGACAAAAAACAGAAACATGATACAGATTATAAGAGAAATATACAAGAAGACAAATCAGTCTCTGGAAAAACATTCAGAATGTGTCATGAGACCAAAGCCAAAAGCAAAGAAAATCTAAGAGAAAACTCTGAATTCTTGAACGATGATATGAGTTGTTCTTCTCAGGCAACCAAGCAAAAAAAACGTAAAGATTGTAAAGAAGATGTCTATGGAAGTCCAGCGAAGAAGTCAAGGCTCATTTCATCTCCAAGAAGCAGAGGCCTAGAAAATGAAGTGATTAAGAAAAGTCTGTGTGATGAAAGCTTTCATTGTGCTACTCCATACAGAACTCCAGAAATCGCCAAGCCTAACAACAGAGATGTAGGACGAGAGATTCTTCCATCCAGCCCACAAAACCCTGGGAAGACGCCCTCCAAGTCTAGGAACCAAGACATTCGCAAATTTTTCCAAGGTTGTTGTTAACACTTGAGTCCTTTATCTGAATGTTGTGATTTTTGCCCTAGTCAGCAATGGAAGTGCCAACTTTCTCAGTGTTATAATTCTTATTACAGTTCAAATGTTCATTACCTTTTCTTGGAGGAAATGCAAATTATAGTTTTCTAAGTATTAGATTTTGTGTTTCTTTGACATGTATTATTTTAAAAGGCACAGTTGGTAAATCTTGCCACAAAAAACTTTGAAAATATGTAGGAAGTTTTATGGTTTTAGACAATTAATGTAAAAGTTAGTGTTGATCAGTGTTGAAAAAGGCCAAGGTACATGAAATATGTGAATAACATTGAATATTCTTAAGGTACAATATTCTTTTTCTTATAGTTAAAAAGTTATAACTTAAAATAATATATTTTTGTGAAGTAACTTTTTACTCATTTATGTTGACTGAAATGCAGGGAGCATTTTTAGCTCAAGAAACATCAGGCTTAAGGGAGTTTGATTGAAGCTTGAATTATTCCTGTTCTTCTCTATCATTATAATTCATTTTAATATGCTATTTTACATTTGAGGGGCAAAATGGATAAGAATTGCAACATTTTTCTTTCCATTATGTATTCAATGAAGATTTAATTTGAAAATCAATCTCTGGGTCAATATTTGAGTGAGATCAAAATAAAAAATTAAAACACCTTGAATATATAAGGAGGCAAGAAGTAAAGTTATACAAGATCCCCAGAGTGCAAAGCTGCTCAAATTATTCGTACTTTATTCATCAAGCATGATATTTAAGCAAGTCAATAATACCAAGCCCTTCCAAAATTTACTTCACTCTTTCCAGTAATATACAGAAACTTATTATTATATACATGTACCTCAGGTTTATGTATAGAAAAATCCACAGTAGTCATCATCTATAGAGGGGAAGGAACTGCAACAATTCAATATGCTAGCTTTTTAATTATGTTCTTCAAATCATGATCCCCAGTGCTCGTATGTTGCTGTAGAACGTTTGTAAAGAGTTTGTATAACGGAGTTAAATATTCCTTTGCAGTGTATATTCAAAAATTTCAAAGTGGTATGCAAATTATAGTTTAAGTTGAGGTTTGAAGAAATTCTCTCATTTCTTTCTATGGAATATTAAATTTACAAATTATTACAGTAAAGTGCAAGGAATTAATTGAAAGAAAGCAAATTGGTCGAAGTGTTAATTTGTGGGTTGCATGAAGTCACAAAAGGGTTACAAACGTTCTGACAGAATTGTATAGACTACCCTAGAATTCATGATGACCTCTGACCATGAACTGAGAACAGACTTGAGTCAAAAATTTCAAATCACTGTAACTTTCGAAATAATTTGATAACGAAACAAATTTTTGCCATATATTTAAATTAGAATATGATGCAAAACTGAATTTTTTAATATTAACATATGAACAGTACAGACCTGTTACAATAAAATACCTACTGCAAAATTTTAAGCACAATCATTCAATAAAGCTCAAAAAAATAAAAATCAAAATTTTGACTTAAGTCTGTTCCCGGTTTATGGTCTTGGGGCTGGTCAACCATTGCAATCTAAGGTTCCTGTTTTAAGTTTTAAATTTTACTCTCTTTTTAATTGGAGAGGTACGTGTATTGTTTCATGGAGTGTTGAATTTTAGGTTTGATAAGTTTTACAAGTACATGTAGAGACATTAGAAGTTATTTAGTAGTTGTAAAAGTAATAGTAAAGCATGCATCATTATGGTAGTGCTATTAATAGTGTTTAGTGCTAGTATTATTTTGAAATGAAGAAACACCTAATTATTTGAAGACCTTTATTTTGTTTTAAACGAATAAATTCAGGGGAAAGTAGAGGAAGATTAAATGCCTACAGCTTTTTGATAGACTGAATATCAATTTTGATATACAGTATTAAAGAAAAAAAAGTGAATAACATGAAACGAACAAAGAGTATTTTGGGGTGAAGAGAGTCATGTAAATAAGATTTTTTTGTTTCCTTTTTGTAATCAGTAGTGCATGTGTTACAGTAGTGCTTTTCAGATTGTTTTAGTATTAGTATTATTCTGAAGAAAGTGTGAAGTCCTTAATTTTCTAAATACATGTACGTTAATACCATTATGTTAAAGGCAGAGATTTTTTACCGGGTGGTAAATTCCAGGTGAGGGAGGGGCTTATTCTGCACAGGTGTGAATGCCTTGGGGGCTAGCAGTCTACCTGTGGCCATCTGTCTCCTAATCCCTATACACAGAAAGTGATTTAATACACAGTGAAATACCCAGATGTCAAATTTTACCTGTGTTGGGGATTTTGAGAAAATTTTTAAATTAGTAGTAAAAAGGTTTTTCAATTATTTGTTTATTTTTGACTGTTTGAATACACCCCTACCCATGAAATTATTATGATTACATACTATAAATTCAAATATTAAAACAAAGATTATTTAAGATGTTAGTGTATGTGTTAATTAAAAAAAAAAAATCCTGTGACAACCAAATTAGACTTTAATAATTCATTCATCCCCAGAATCCCATCTATTAATTAAATGAAAAAGGAGACATGTTAACTACATTTCACTAAAAAAGAATTTCTGGGATTTTCAAAACCTTAATAAGGCTTTGTCACCATGAAACATGCTAAAAAAAAAGAATGCTTGTAAATTCTTATCTGAATAAAAAAGGAAAATATAAGTGACCCATGATTAGAAACATTATTTTTAAATTTAATTACATCACACAGTGCTGCTCTGAACCTTATCAATAACATTTCCAATCTAGGTTTACTGTTTAGCATATTAAAATTAATATTCAAATTTCATTTGAAAAAAGAAGGTTTTATGTATCAAAGGATTTTTTAAAAAAAAATGCTTATTATATTATAATCCTTTTAAATACTAAAGATATTTTAAATTCATATATTATCAATCTAAAATTACATAGCAATACAGTTTCTGTATACCATGTTCAGTAAACATCAAAGGATCAAAAGTTAATTAGAAGGTCAAAACGAGTCCCAAACAAGGTGTACAGGGTATACACAGGGACCAGTAAGTAAATGTCAATCAAGTTCCAGCAACCAATGATGGACCTTCACACACTTGATTGACAGGGCTACCCAGACCAGGTATGTTTGAAGGCGGTGCTTAAAATCTCTGCCTTTAAATTTATAAAATGATTTTGGTATTGGGAGAAAATTTAACACCATTTGACCTTCAGAGGCACAAATGAAAACTTGTTTTTATTCTATTTTTCACTCTTTTATGAAGTTTTTTTTTACATTAATAAATTATAGAGATTTCACAATTGATGGGAGCTTTTTGTTCAAATTTGATATGTTCATTGGCACTCAACTTCACTGTCAGTATTAAATGTATGTAAACAAATCTAGTGAGTTGAGTTATTCCAAGTATTGTGCAAGTTGTATAGAACAGATATATTAAGGTCAGACAATATGTTTCTCAATTCGTGTAGTGTAGCTACTTTTATGTTTTCATTCAAAAAATTGAGGCCAGTATCATTAATTTGATGTACATGTGTACTTATTTTTTAAAAACACTTTGAAAATTAACAGTTCAAATTCAAAAGAGAAGGAAAATTTTGAGTAATTTTTGACATATTACATGGAGATACAAAAAAGATATTTTATAAAAGTCTGGTTATTGTCAATGATTAAAAAAAGGGTTTAATGTAAATGGTAATTGTGCTTTTGATCCAAGTAATCACTGAATGATCTGATTTATTTAATAAAAGATTTTTCTTCCCTGTTCCAAACTTTTTTTTAGCTTACCTGAGTAATCTCAAGTGATCTTTTCTGATAACCTGGCGTCCATCCGTCTTAATTTTAATCTTTTTAAATTCGACTTTTAATCATAGAGTGAATTAAAATTTTGTTTCCTTGAGCTAAGGACATTTTTTTTAACTTAAGTATTAGGGAAAGAGCATGGGTACATTTGATTGACATGAGGCATTGTAATTAGCGGTCATTAAAAAAAAAAGTCGATGTTTGACCCGGAATTGCAATGTAAAAATTGTCAATGAGATGTTGGACCGCCTGCGTCACACAATGAACGGGATCAGCTAAATCAGCAAAGACTATAAAATATGAACGTTTTCCAAAAACGCCCTATTGTGGAAATATAATCTTTGTTATAACAAGAGATGTTTGTAAATCATCTATCCCCCCCCCCTTCCCCCAAATGATGGGAATTTTTCAAAGTCCAAGGGGCATAACTCTCTCCAAAATGCTTGATCATACCCAAAACAGAACTTGACCTTGATATTCTTGTGATAAATCTGTGTACCAAATTGCATTTCAATAAAAGCAACCTCTGCAAAGAAATTGAACGGAAACTGCTAATAATTTGATTTTTTTCAAGTCCAAGGGGCATATAACTCTGTCCTAAATGGCTCGATCATACCCAGAACAGAACTTGATCTAGATATTAAATTCTTATGATAATTCTGTATACCAAATTTCATTTCAATATAACCAACCTCTGCAAAGAAAACTAGAGGTACTGTGAGCAATGACTGAATGAGCTCACTAAATGATACCCCCGACTCCCAGATGAATATAATGGCAGTGTCCATGTTTTGCTATGGGATACCTAAATTATGAAGTAAAATAGGTGTTTCACAATGGCAATATGTAACAGATTCTGTGAAAGTCTCGTCAAATTTCATTCAGTGGTGTGAGAGGAGTTGCGGATAAGAGATGGGTACCCCAAAGAGCAACAGACGGACAGACGTACTGAGAGACGGACGGACATCCTGATTACTATATACCCTCTTTTCAAGCGGGGGTGTAATGAACGGAAGCTGCAAATAATTGGAATTTTTCAAAGTCCAAGGGGCAAAACTCTGTCCTAAATGGTTCTATTGTTCCCAAAATAGAACTTGACCTAGATATTCTTATGATAATTATGTTAACCAAATTTCATTTCAATATGTGCAACCCCTGCAAAGAAATTGAACGGAAACTGATGGTGGACCGACAGAGAGCAGCGAAGCCCTCCCTACAGACAGCAGCAAAGCAATATGCCCTCCCTTCTTCAAAGGGGGCATAAAAATTCATGTTGTGTAGCGATAACAGCTCCGTCCTAAGCTCTCAGGAATTGGAGGAGAATTTGGTTCGATCCTCGCATAGAGTCTTTATTATAGTGATTGGGATGTCTGTATGTACGTCCGTCTGTTACGCTTTGAGGTACCCATCTCTTATCTGCGACTCCTCTTCTACCATTGTATGGCATGTAATGAGACTTTCACAGAATTGTTACATAGTGCCATTGTGCACCTCCTATACCCCCCTTTTCGAAGAAGGGAGGGCATATTGCTTTGCTGCTGTCTGTCGGTCGGTTTGTAAGATCGGACCATTTCAGACAGCGTTATGCCCCTTGGACTCGGATAAATTCCAATTATTTGCAGTTTCCTTTCATTTTCTTTGCTGAGGTTGCACATATTGCAATGAAATTTCGTATATAGATTTATCATAAGAATATCTAGGTCAAGTTCTGTTTCGGATACGATCGGACCATTTCAGACAGAGTTATGCCTGGACGTGGAAGAAGAGGCATGGTCACCCGTAGACAAGAAAGAGTAATAAAGAACCCAGCGTTGCAAGACAGGAGATTCGCAATAAGAGAACTGAGGACAAGATTGTAAAATCAACCAGGATATCCGTAAAAGAAACGACTACAAGAAAAAAGTTTTTAAATTATGGAATTAGATATTCGTTCTCTCTAAAGAGCCATTACTCAAAAGATCAGAAACAAAGAGGTTTGTAATGGGCAAGATATCACAAACGCATGACGGGAAAGATTTGGAAAGTATTTTGTTCTCAGACGAAAGTTTATTCAAGTCTTACAATGACAGGAAAAATCGTCGAGTTTGGAGAAGAAAAGCTAAAATGTAAAAGAATACGCACTCTCCTCTGGCCAGGTAACAGTCCGGACCTCAATTCAATCGAAACCATTTGGGCTAAAATGAAAAGAGAACTGTCCAAGAAATTCCCTCTTAGAAGAATGTGGAACAAATACAATAACTTTCCTTCTCGGTAACAAAAGAATTTTTGCACCTACCTTGTACATAGCATGCCTGACAGAATAAAGCAGCGAAAAAGGCAAAGGGTGGTGCTACAAGATGTTAATTGTGTATTATATTTATCATCAAATTAGAGAATAAAAAAATTGATTTTTTTTTCAAAGTCCGTTTTAAAATTGTCCTTTTTTATAAATGAAGTTTTTACCAATGTGGCCTTATTTTGTGCGGAAAATCATATGAGCTTAAGGACCCTCTCTCTACACAAGTGCAAATTTTTTTTGGACATTGAGAAAAATATATTGTATAAAGGAGTTAATATTTTGCTTATTTATTCAGTTTTCACCATATGGTGCGTGGCATTTACCCCTGGGAAAAATGTTCAAAGACAACACAGTATCAGTGAATAGAAATCACTGTTAATTACTTCAGTTAAGAAAATACATGTAAATAACACGTTCAGTTAATTTATCCTGGCCTTTTAAAATGACAAAAATTATTTTTGAAATTACTAATTGAGTAATACATTGTATATTTCTATTTTTAGATATTAGATCTAAGGGCAGAGCACTCTAACTGCAGAAAAATACCTTAGAATCAGCACTCTTTAGTGTGCAGTGTAGAGAGGATTCTTAAAAAAATTTCCACGACATTCCCAACCGAAGCAGTATACCTCTTCTTTCATGACATGATTTTAACCAGAATCAACAGTCGGAAGTTCTCAATACAATTTTAAAGCAAACTGACTTTCAAATCCATTTTTAATCAAATATTCACAAAAAATGTCACTTTTATTTATTAATTGACAAAATTGAAAATAAGAATGGAAATTATCCTACAGATAAAGTTTAATATTTGATATTTCCGGACATTATTTATAATGAAATATATTTATATATATATACACCTACATTTGAACTGATTAACAATACAATACCCATTCAGAACGATAGAAAATTAGCAAAGACTCTTTTCTTTTATAATTAAATTTTACCAATTCTGACACAGTTTTTAAACAGTGCTTCCTAATTGTAACCATTAGATCTATCAGGCCAGGCACACAATCACTGACATCACTGAAATTCGATGTAAAGTTGTGATGCTAAATCATCCAAGCGCTCAATAATGGAGCTCAAAAGCTTCTGTGATCGAAAGTTCAGATGCAGTGCAAAGACGGCAGTATACCGTATAAGAAGAATTTTTAGTGAGGATTTAAAGAAGATGGGCGCATTTGGCGTGTGATCTGCAGGAATCATTTGTACGAAACATTTGTGGTTTAAATTTCCATGATTTGGTTGGCTGAACATAGCTGGTCAGATTTTACAAACACGTCCATAGGTTTTTAGCTCACCTCAACGAAGTTGGGGGAGCTTATGTAATACCCTCGGCGTCGGCGTCGGTGTCGGCGTCGGCGTCGGCGTCCACGTCGGCGTCGGCGTCCCAGGTTAAGGTTAAGTTTTTTGGAGCAGTTTTCTTTTTAAGTACTTCTATGTCCTATATTGATTAGACATGCATGGAAGATGGTTCTAGTGTGTTTCATTGTACCAGTCAAAGTTTCAGATGCTGCAATTTCAGCAAAGGAATGACCAGGTTAATGTTTTTGGAGCAGGTTAACATTTTTGGTGCAGTTTTTGGTGTAGGTTTCATTTCCAAGTAACTATCATCCCTATGTTGACCAAACTTGCATGGATGATACATCTAAGGATGGATACTACCGGGCTTGCTTCGGATGCTGAATCTGACCTACATTTTCCGGTTGAGTGAACAGGTTAAAGTTTTTGGTGCAGGTTTCATTTCCAAGTAACTATGAGACCTACGTTGACCAAACTTGCATGGATGATACATCTAAGGATACATACAACCGGGCTTCCTTCGGATGCTGAATCTGACCTACATTTTCCAATTGAGTGAACAGGTTAAAGTTTTTGATGCAGGTCTCATTGCCAAGTAACTATAAGCCCTATGTTGACCAAACTTGCATGGATGATACATCTAAGGATGGATACTACTGGGCTTGCTTCGGATGCTGAATCTGACCTACATTTTCCGGTTGAGTGAACAGGTTAAAGTTTTTGGTGCAGGTCTCATTTCCAAGTAACTGTAAGCCCTATGTTGACCAAACTTGCATGGATGATACATCAAAGGATGCATACTACCGGGCTTGCTTCGGATGCTGAATCTGACCTACATTTTCCGGTTGAGTGAACAGGTTAAAGTTTTTGGTGTAGGTTTCATTTCCAAGTAACTATGAGACCTATGTTGACCAAACTTGCATGGATGATACATCTAAGGATGCATACTACCGGGCTTGCTTCGGATGCTGAATCTGACCTACATTTTGTGGTTGAGTGAACAGGTTAAAATTTTTGGTGCATGTTTCATTTCCAAGTAACTATAAGCTGTATGTTGACCAAACTTGCATGGATGATACATCTAAGGATGCACACTACCAGGCTTGCTTCGGATGCTGAATCTGACCTACATTTTGCGGTTGAGTGAACAGGTTAAAGTTTTCATCAAGAGATGAAAATTCTCAAATTTGCTTCAGATGCTGGATTTTGATTACATTTTCATGAAGAAGAACTAGTTTAAATTGTTTATGTAGGTCTATTTCAAAGTATCAGATCAAAATTGCTTAAATATTTTCATTTTTGGAATGTACACTTTTTTTTGGTTAATTGTGTGACTTTGCCTTACTTAAAGACAACATTCGTTGAGGTGAGCTCTGTAATCTCTGATTACCTATGTTTTTTCATTTAGTTTGAAAGACCTTGTGAGATTGTAACATTTATGTCCTTTTTTTCCTAGGGGGTACCTCTGTATAGCATAGTTACATGTATGTTTCACAAAAAATAAACACCTAAAATAATTTAATGTATAGATGCATGATACGTGTACATGTACATTATATGGAATAGAAGATTAGAGTTGATTTTGCTTGAGAACCAAACTGAACCAAAATTTATCTAATTCAAAATTTTAATACATCAGTACATAAAACGAAACTGACAAAATAAATGGTTGTTTGCATGAATAAAAAAAAAAAACTGAACAGGTAGCCCAACTTACTGAGCTATCACCGCTACACATATACAGATGATTTTAAAAGGACAAAGAAGCACCACATTCACACATTTGGATTTTTGGGGGAAAAGTTCATTTTTCGTGGTCTCTGGGTCTTCTCTCCATTTTTTAAAAATGTGTATTTGTTTCTTTGAATTAAAATACAGACAAATAATTTTTTTAAATCATGGAGAGAAGACCCAGAGATAGAAAATTTTTAGAAAAACGTGTTTAAAAATGTACAATTTTGTACCAAATGTCTGATCTGGCCAATTTTCAAGTAATTTTTTAACAAACCAAAACTCAATGTATAGATGCATGATACGTCCCAGATAGCATGACTATGTTGGGCCAACACTGGTAAAAGGTTGTATGGTTGGAGTTTGGGGAACTACGTTGAGCCAACGTTGGACCAATGCTACCATGTCAACCTTCTCGACCATGACAGAATTCCTATGTTGGCCCAACGTTGGTCCAACGTAAGCAATTTCCATTCACTTTACTTTCCAAGGAAGGAAGGATGCTGACGTTGGCCCAATGTCGGCCCAATGTATATAATACAACCTTAAAGAAAGTGTCTTTTCAAATTGGTAGTTGTATGTTGGCCCAACGTTGGCCCGATGTTTGTAGTACACCCATAAAGAATGTGTCAAATAAAGTTGGTAGTGGTATGTTGGCCCAAGGTTGGCCCAATGTTTGTAATACACCCTTACAGAAAGTGTCTTATCAAGTTGGTAGTAGTATGATGGCCCAACGTTGGCCCAATGATTGTAATACACCCTTAAAGAAAGTGTCTTATCAAGTTGGAAGTAGTATGTTGGCCCAACGTTGGCCCAATGTTTGTAATACACCCTTAAAGAAAATGTCTTATCAAGTTGGTAATAGAATGTTGGCCCAACGTTGGCCCGATATTAGCGAGAGTGTTATTTTGTTTAGGTGTTTCAAAGATGGGATATTTATATTGGGCCAACGTTCGTCCAATTATTATACTGCCAACTAAATGATGGTGTCAATTTTATAATAAGCTGCTGAGCTTTACGTTGGATAACTTTGGTTCCAAGTATAAATTTAGATGCACATTCTGAAATAATTAAGAGGATATTCTATGTCCATGCTTTTCATTGGATGATTGCTTTTGTTTAGATATGATATTTTCAACATTTTAACTTTGAACATAAGTGATCACAGCACCAAAGAGTGTTTTATTCTATTTTTTTGAATTGTGTGCATGCTTATTCATTTGTAATAAAACGCTTAAAATTATGATTTTTTTCATGAGCGTGGTATTCATGAGAATTAAGAGAAGACTGAATACATGTTAGTTAAAAGTTCTCAGGAACAGGATGTGAATCCCAGATAGCAGAACATCGTTGTTCCAATCTTACATTATGTTTGTATTATCGCTGTTGGGTTACCTTTATTAGGCCAACAATGGTCCAACATGGAATATTGATAGTTGGTTATGTATAATGGGGCCAATGTTGGGCTAACTGTTGGCATTACATCATAAAACTATTATCGTGAGAGAAAATATTGTTGGGAGATTGGCATCGGCCCCAAGATGGCCCAATATACCATAAATCTGGCTGAGCATCATGGGTAGGTAACATCCGGGCTACTTGTAATATCCGCGCCATTTTTAATCTGACACGAGCATAATGAGACTGATGCCTTGCATATCTTCATCCACTTTGTAAGTATTTATAATATGTTTGCTTCGACACAGCTTAATTAACGTTTATAGTTTAAACGATATCGTGTACAAATCTGTGTAAATCAGTGCAGAGGCCAGGTGCTGTTGAGTCAACACTGTCCCTGATAGCATGCTAACATTTGGCCAACAGTGGGCCAGTGTTATCGGTTACTGGGTTGGGCCAATGTTGGCAAATGACATTGGCCCAATGTAAGTTTGCTTATCGGCCCAATGTTGGCCCGATATGTTGTGCCAACGTTTGCCCAATTTAGAGTGTTATTGCTACAGATATTGGCCCAACGTTGCGACAACATTGTCCAATTGAATGCGACATTGGGCCAATCTTGGCCCAATGTCAAGAAGAACATTGGGCCAATGTTGGCAAATGACGTTGGCCCAGTGTCATTTTGCTCATTGGCCCAATGTTGGCCCGATACATTGGACCAACATTGGGTCAATGTGTATAAACATTTGATTGTTACAAATCTGTATATTAACAAATCTGATTGAAATTAGTATAATAAATTTCCGAAGTCTACCACTCATTTTACTTATGTACACTTAAAGTTGAGCACATGATCAAACATGTTAAAAATGTTGAACATGTTGAAGTTAAAACAAAGTTTATTCAGTACTAAACATAAATTGGGTTCTTTCATTTAAAATGTGTTCAGTGTACCGACAAATTTTCTAAACATGTATTTTACTTTGAATAATGATTTATATGGGGCAACATTGAATGAGTGTGATGATGATGATCAAGCGTAGAAATTTTATGCATAAATGCCTTTATCACGCAAGCTAATCGCTTAATCACACCATGAAACAAAAAAGACGGTTATTCCTCAATTGACAGCTTAAAAATATAGTGATATACTTGTAAATTTAATCGTATGTTTACTCTTTACTGAGAAAAGTAACAAATGTATTAAGTACTAAATACTACAATTTTAGTGCTACTGGAGATTCTAAAAAGACATTGAGAACACAATCAAAGAATGGCTAAGGTATGCCAAGGACAGGGATAAGGGAGGAAGAAACGGACAGAGAAGAAAACAAGGGAAGGAGGAGACTCTGGAGAGAAAAGAGGAGACTTAGGAGAGGCCGGATCATATTGAACGTGGCAGTGCCTAACTTTTTTCTGTTTTAAACTGTGACATACCTGTAGTTCTCTCCTTTTCTGTGTCTGTTTGCTGGTAACAAACACGATGCAAATGCCAGAAACATTTTTTTGTGTAAGTAAACAAAATTGCGGGATTCATTTTAGTATTATTTTGAGAACAGGATGGGTTTGTTTATTTTTTAGACGTGCTTATTGATACCTGCAATTTACTGAACTTGTGCATAAATTTACATCATAGAGGGAGTATACCATCATGTGACCCTACATGTTTCGCATCAAGTGAGCATCAACCTTTCTGTTCCTTATTAATGTTTTCTTCATGTACTGAGTAATGAAATATTAGTATGTTATAATGCTATTTTATATTCTGATTTCTTTTTCCTCATTTTTTTAAATTAATGTAGAGCTACTTACAATGCAATACTTGTTGATGGTAATTCCTAGAGATATTGTGAATATGTATTAAACTATTAATCTAGCATAAATATTATATAGTATTAAAGGGCTTTTACCATTAAATTGTACTACAAAACTAGTATAACCTTATTATATATAGTTTGTTATTCAATTTTGAGGACAAATGGCCAACCAGTGAAGAAAAATGAGTTGTCCTGATGGAGAGCCAATAAGATACAAACCAACATTGGACCAAAAACGGTGTTTGCCTAATATTGAAAGAATAAGTGGCCCAACAATGGTTCAATAATATCCGTTCGTTGGTCCAACAATAAGCCAACAAGTTGGTCTGATTAAGGGCCGATGAGCAAATTACCGTTGGCCCAATATTAATTGCTTACAATGGCCCAACTGTACAAAAATGACGTTTGTCCAATATTGAAAGAATACATTGGCCCAACAGTGGCCCAATATTAACTGTTACATTGGCCCAACAATAAGCCAACAAGTTGGTTTGATTAAGGGCCGATGAGCAAATTACCGATGGCCCAATGTTAAATGCATACGGTGGCCCAACATAAGGAGCATTGTTGGCCCAACAAAGGTCCAATAACATCCTGCTATCTGGGGTGTACATGTACATTATATGGAATAGAAGATTAGAATTGATTTTGCTTGAGAACCAAACTGAACCAAAATTTATCTAATTCAAAATTTTAATACATCAGTACATAAAACGAAACTGACAAAATAAATGGTTGTTTGCATGAATAAAAAAAAACTGAACAGGTAGCCCAACTCACTGAGCTATCACCGCTACAAATATACAGATGATTTTAAAAGGACAAAGAAGCACCACATTCACACATTTGGATTTTTTGGGGGAAAGTTCATTTTTCGTGGTCTCTGGGTCTTCTCTCCATTTTTTAAAAATGTGTATTTGTTTCTTTGAATTAAAATACAGACAAATAATTTTTTTAAATCATGGAGAGAAGACCCAGAGATAGAAAATTTTTAGAAAAACGTGTTTAAAAATGTACAATTTTGTACCAAATGTCTGATCTGGCCAATTTTCAAGTTATTTTTTAACAAACCAAAACTCAATTTCGGGAAAATATTTTCCTTTCCTGTTGCACAGCAACTTGATAATAAAAAAAAATGTTAAAATTTCATGTGGCATGTCGATAAAATTTTCACTTTTCAATTACGCTCAGATTCCTGCCGAATGCCAATCAAAAGCGCCCTCGTTCTTTGGCATTATTAGCGAGGGTGTGGAGATCGCTAAAATTGAATATCGCTAAAAATTAATTGCGTATTATTTGTAATAGCTTCTTTAGTGTGCATTTAGAAATCGCAAAAATAACATCTCGCTTAAAATTAATTACCAGTTTTTAAGGACAAATCGCTAAATTTGCGTCTCGCTAAAATTTCCACTTATACGGTATTCGGCAAGGTTACGAATTTCAAGATAGAGCTTAATCATATCTTGTAGAAAACCTTGGACTTGTGACAAAAGGCTTTTCTCGTTTGACCCGTCCCCCCCCCCCCCCCCCCCAATATTTCAGCAACTTTAAATGACGGTTTCGGTCCAAGAGTTCGAATTTTGAGACACATAGAATCAGTTTTACTTTTCATAAGCAAGGTTCTTGAGTGTGCTCTTCCTACACGTTGATTAAAAGCAACCTGGATGAGTTTCGGTTCCTTTTTCATTTTCATTGGTACTAATAGATCAGCAGCTATGACTTATTTTGAAGTACGATGAAGATTTCCTTCTTTCCCCCGATGACAGAGGTCATTTTCCCGATGATTTACTCTGTAAATTCCACGACATCCCCAACAGAAGCAAGTCCAACAAACACAAACCACCGTGAAACACCAACCCTGTTTCTCAATAAATTGAGTGCAATTTTGACAATTCTTTCCGCGCACCTGAAGCTCCGTGGATGAAATATCATCAATACTGAATTCTATATCAACACCTTTATTCCTCAAAACACTCCAATATTCCTGTGATGTTTAGCATAAAGCAGGCCAATGAGGAAACTTGAAGCATTTGGAACAAAATTCGGTTCCACATTCGCATACGGTGTTGGTATGTTTTCTTTTAGCTAAGGATGGTGAAATTACACGTCCACATTTTTCGTTTGGACAGTATTTGCACTGACTCTGTACTAGAGACTCTTTCTTACGAATCAAGTATTTCCGGACATTAGCGATGTTCAAAACTTGTAAAATCAGCGTAAGTTCCACTTCATTCTCACAATTAAATTCAGGGCAAAGCAACTTGGAGAAATTGTGTTGCTTTAAATGTTCTCTCCAGCAACTCCTACAAAACCAATGGCCGCAACACTCCATCGCGATTCCTGGTCTATTCTCGTTAATTTCATCAAAGCAGATGCAACATATTTCTGGTGGAAAAGTCTTGCATCTTTTAAAATCGAGGTGTTTGTTTCGTTCATATCTTTCCATGTTACTCAATACAGCCTCCGCAAAAACATCTTCCTCATTTAAAGTGCAGGTTTCTTGGAGCAAGCACGAATTTAAAGCATTATATGCTGTCTCACTTTCTCCTTTTAGGTACTCTTTCGGCCTTGCAAACTGTTCTTGCCTATAGAATTTTATTTGAGATACTGCCTGGTTTCCTACAGTTTCCAATGACCCAGCATAGTAATCAAACAGGGTTGTTAACTCTATTATTTCAGAGTCGATATTAATGTTCATGTTTACATCATACACAGTATCTCCTCACCATCCAATGAGGAGGTGTAAGCATCATGAGTGAACATTAGGACTGTAGTTACGTCCATCAAGAAAGCCTTACACATCATTCGGCTGTGCTTTTTCATCATACATTTCACCTCATCTGTAATGTTCATAACGAAAGTGCGAGGAAGTGTTTGGCATCTCTGTATTTTTCACCGTACACGAATCTCAAGAATTTGGGTGTTGTCTCTGCCTTGGACAAAACAATTTTTCTGGGAACCGTTGTTTGCTTGTGTTGCCAATGATAGGAAGAATCTATTTCGATTGTTTTATCACTCGTCATTTCTGATGCACGATTAGATTCGTCAATATAAACAAGTTTGCCTTTTCTTTTTCTCTCACCCTGGCTGTTTTTGTGGTCCACTTTCTTTGTCGACTTTTCAAAGATTTGTTTTGTTTTTTGGGCTGACCTGAGTAAATCAGCCGCTGTAAAGAAACCCTTTGGTCACTGAAACTCGGTTTTAGAAAAATATTCATCGAAATCAACTTCGTTTTCCTCCCAAACGTCGTTCTCTAACCATACATCATCAAGGTAGCTGTTTTTCCAGTTCTGCATGTCAAACTTACCATGTTTCTGTTTTCGTTTCTGATTCCTATGACAGACTTGAACACTAGCATCGTGAAGTGGTCTGACGTATTTCTGGTTGTGAGTGAGAGAGCTTGTGATCGGAGTTGGTAGAAAAATTTCAACATTTATTCGGGTTCAGAACATTCAATGACTGATTAATTCTCTATAAATTCATCAACAGGCAAAGATGGGTCTTTTTTAATGCTGGAAACATCAAAGTATCTGTTTTTAGATGGAACATGGAACGTGCCAATACCAAAGTCCTGCAGAAGGCGAAGGTTGGTGGAATTCTTTACTTTTCTTACAAGACAGGACCGTTTTTTATACGTCTTGGTGTATCTGAAGGAAGAAAGTTGATTATGAATAAAACAGTCACTTGAACATAGTTTTAACTTATTATTATAGTGAAGAGTTGTGAAACATCTGTTCACTTTAACGATAGTTTTTAATTCAAAACCTTTAGTAACCAGCCCGCAAGAGACAATACTTAATGTGTACCACTGTCATACATTAAGTCCTTTCTAAATTAAAACAAGCAAATTCAAAGAATTGTGGTCCCCCGCTTTCGGTGTCTTCGTTGGTGAGATGTTTTTTTTAAAACATATTGTGTCTAATATGAACATCCTATCATATGTCATTTCATAGAAATTATCATTGAAGTTGATATTTTTGAAGGATGAAATCCCTTATCCTGACCGTTAAAAAGTTATGGCCAGAGTTAACTTTTTTAAAAGTAGGTCAACTCCAAGGTCAAGATCAAAGGGTCAAAGTTGTTGATGAAAGGTTTTCTCTCAAGGATTACATATGTGAAGTATGAAAGCCCTAGTCCTTACCGTTCAAAAGTTGTGGTCAAGGTTAAAGTTTTTACATAAGTACGTAAATCTTTAAGGTCAAGGTCAAAAGGTCAAAGTTGTTGATATCCAATGAAAGGAACTTGCCACAAAGAATACATATATGAAATATAAAAGTCCTATTATCTACCGTTCAAAAGTTGTGACCAAAGTTAAAGTTTTTTTTTTAAAAGTAGTTAAAACTCCAATGTCAAGGTCAAAGGGTAAAAGTTGTTGGTATCCAATGAAAGGTCTTCTCAAAAAGATTACATATGTGAAGTACGAAAGCCCTAGCCCTCACCGTTCAAAAGTTATGGTCAAGGTTAAAGTTTTTTCATAAGTATGTAAATCTCCAAGGTCAAGGTCAAAAGGTCGAGGTTGTTGGTATCCAATGAAATGTCTTGCAACAAGGAATACATATGTGAAATATAAAAGTCCTAGTATCTACTGTTTAAAAGTTGTGACCAAGGTTAAAGTTTTTAAAAAGTAGTTAAAACTCCAAGGTCAAGGTCAAAGGGTAAAAGTTCTTGGTATCCGATAAAAGGTCTTCTCACAAGGATTACATATGTGAAGTACGAAAGCCTTAGTCCTCACCGTTCAAAACTTATGGTCAAAGTTAACGTTTTTTCATAAGTACGTAAATATTCCAAGGTCAAGGTCAAAAGGTCAAGGTTGTTGGTATCCAGTGAAAGGTCTTACCACAAACAATACATTTGTGAAATATGAAAGTCCTAGTACCTTCCATTCAAAAGTTATGGCCAAAGTAAAAGTTTGAAATTTCTGTGTAAAAGTGGGTCAAACTCCAAGGTCAAGGTCAAAAGGTCAAATTTGGTGGTACCCAAAGAAAGGTCTTGTCACAAGGAATACACAAGTGAAATATGAAAGTCATGGCTCTACTAAATCAAAAGTTATGGGCAAGGTTAAAGTTTTTGTGACGGGCAGACTGACAGACGGACAGACTGACAGACTGACGGACAGACGAATGAGATTTAATGTCCCCTCGCTTTCGCGAAAGCGGGGGACAATAAAAAAAGAATGAAACGACACGTTAACAAATTAACAAAGATTAATACATCGTCGGATATTTCCATATTTATTATATACATGTATATAGAAAAAATGAACTGTTTGAACAACTTTAGTGGGGATTGAATGTTGTTTATCTGTTTGTTTTATATTTAAATATATTTTTATGAGAGGGGATCTCCGATGAAACCAAAAACAAACAAAAAAAACCGGGTGTGAGACTACACGTGTTTTTACAATTATAATTTGCGCTCCATTTATATAAAGTAAACAAACTTATGTGACGCACGCAAGGTATTTCCTGAGTAGACACCCCATTTGCTTGTTTTGTGCACTATTTTTACAAATTATTATAATCTATTATGGACATATGTACATTGTCTGTAAATCGTGTTCTTCATAATTTCTAGCTGAAAAGAAAAGACAATTTTCAAAGAATCAATCCATTTTCACTTTATGATCTATTGAGCCCAATTTATTATAATAAACTTGCTCTTGAGGAACTGGAATCTGTCGACTCCCTCAATTATATACTAGTACTTTATAACTGTATAATATAAGTTAATGTACACGTAGGACACGCACACACACAAATTAATTTCGGCAAAATTCTTAAGACAAGGAATGCTCTACCTTTTATCTCTACACTGACAATACTGTCATTGAAAGTGTGAGACAGGAGGGGGAGAGATGTCAAAATTGATAAATATAACACATGCTGAGACATCAAATTAAAGTATATGTAAAGAAAAATACACCATCTCCCCTTTGTCACACTTCAAAAAATATAATTTGACATTTTATGCCCGCATGACGCAGTGCATGGTTAGAGCTTCTGTTCTAGAATCTCGAAATAAGGGATGGCTATGACGGTGAAGACCGTCCTTCGGGTGAGACCGTATAAATTGATGCCCCGTTTCGCAGGAGGAAAATATATCTCACTGCTCCTTGGTTTGGAGTATAGTTCTACATTTATGAGAATATGATTGGTGCTGACTTGAACATGTCCAAAATTTTTTTTTTTTTTGGGGGGGGGGGGGGGGGTTGGGGGGGGGGGGGGGGGGGGGGGGGGGTGGGGGGGGAGATGAAAGATTTAAAAAAAAATAAAGAAAATCTTTT
This sequence comes from Saccostrea cuccullata, assembly GCF_032062105.1. Taxonomy (NCBI): domain Eukaryota; kingdom Metazoa; phylum Mollusca; class Bivalvia; order Ostreida; family Ostreidae; genus Saccostrea; species Saccostrea cuccullata. Next base: position 915,929 of record NW_026938254.1, read on the forward strand.
TTTTTTTAGAAGTAGCCCAATCAATTTTTGAAATGTGATTGGTAGTACGCTGTAATCCTCTTATATTTTTAGCAGAGACCAAGGAAACTCATCTTTTGGAATGTACTAGTAACTAGAGCAAAGCTCGTTGCAAAGCAACGAGTAGGTCTTCCGTCCTGTTTTGACCGGAAGTGACGTCAACAAAAGAAAGCAATGAGCTAAGTCGTGTCCAGTCACTTTATAATTTCAATTTTGTATCAAAACCTTTAAAAATAAGCTTTTTTGGCTACTTCCGGTTTGACCGGAAGTGATGTCGACGGACAGAAAATTAAGTTTTAAGTGACATATGTTACCCAAAAACTTGTCAAGAACAGTAAAAATATGCATTTTCTTACGACTTCCGGTTTGACCTGAAGTGACGTCGCCGGACGCATTTTGACGACTTCAATAGATTTAGCTTGACATTTTGAACAACTTTGCTTCTTGGACGTATTACAAATTCTCAATACTTTTTGAGATATCTGGAAAAAACTTTTGGCCCCTGTAGATCCCTTAATTTTTGAGAAATGTGAAAGATCTTCTAATTCTGCACAAATTTTGTTCTATATGTCTTAACAAAATATTTTTAGTTTAGAAGATAAGAAGCAAAATATGAGTAATTTTTACTCTTTTAAGCGTTCTAATTTTTGACCCCTATATAGCGCCATTTTGAATAGAGAAATCGAAAAACAAAAACCGATGTGCACAACTTCAATCCTTCTATTATCTAAAATCAGTAGAATTTCTGCTCCAGCTTTAGCCGTCTCTGAGCCTTTGTCTGGAAACGAAAGCCTATAAATTTTCATTTAAAGGGAAATAACTCAAAACCGGAAGTGACTTTTTGAAATTGTATCTCTGAAAATTTGAGCGAAATCAGTTGAGAAATAAGTGAGATGTGAGGCTAGTAGGAAGTAGAAGAAAAAAAAAAAGAATAATAATCTTTACCAATAGTGAGATTTTAGACCTTAATTAATATTTTTGTGAGATTTTACATAAAATATACTTCAATGCTAGATTAAATGTCTAAGAAAATTTTGATAAAATTGAGATTTTATTTTTCACTTCATATACTAGTATGTCCCAATATAGGCACTTAATTCGCCCGCCTTGTCAACCCATCTTTTATTTTAAAAGCTACTCGTATAAATTCTTGTTCGTTGTATTTGTTTTTATATAGAATCTGATTTCCGAAGAATTGTATCTTTATGCATTGCCTTTCAACTTATATACTAGGAACTTTTATACCCTCAAGCTGTCTTGACTACTAGGGGTACCAGGGATTTTCCACTGCCCCGTGTTGCGAATATGTGCCCCATTCCCAATTGCAAAATTACTCTGTTTTTCCAAGAAATGAACAGCAATGGTAAGGGCCTGGGACCCATTCCCAAAATTGGGTGGAAAATCCCTGGGTACAAGACTGACAGTCTGGGGCCCGTTTTACAAAAGAACTTGCGACTAGACCAAACACTTGAAATGATTGTAAAATTTTTCAAAATTAATAATTCTCTGAGAAATTGTTTGTGTAAAAATATCTCAGTACCATATTCCTTATAAAGGTATAAAATAATTTTCGATATAATGTTATTTAAAAAGTTATATGAAGAATTAACTTGGTCTTAAGTCGGAAGTCCTTTTGTTAAACGGGCCCTGTATTATCAGACTGTTTAATAGGCACCGTCCCTTGCTACCCCGTGTAGTCAGGCCAACAAATTAAGCTTTCCTCCTGTAAGCTGTCTTGGTTGCTTGGGGTACAAGACCGAGCAAGCTGGTTTTTCATTTTTTCCAGACTGCTCAATAGGCATCGTCCCTTGGTACCCTATGCTACCAGGCCAGCAAAATATATACTTTTTGTAATAATACCGAGTAATTTTATGATTACTTGTTTGCTATTATTTGTCTGTTCATTGAAGTGTAAAGCAGCTTGGTTTTTTCTTTATATTGTATTATTATTATATTATATGTGATGCTAATATTTCATTGTGAACTAAACCAGCATTTCAAATCTGAGAACTTTTTCAAGTGAGGATCAAGCCAATTTTGCACCTGACGCAACCATTACTTGTTAATGCAGTTATAATCATGATTATATTGTTTTTCATTGCATATGCCCCGTGAGGCCCTTTGATTGGTGAATAAATACATAAATAAAATATATAAACGTGATGACTTTAACTTAAACCCCCCTTACTTATGCAGCAATATACCTTCATCACCTGTATACGGAGTTTATATATCTCAGTTGATTCGATACGCAATAGCATGCTTTACGTATGAACAATTTCTAAAACGAGGTAAATTATTGACAAACAAGTTGATAAAACAACAATTTTAGCTGTCATCATTTCATAAGTTCTATGGTCGATACAATGACCTTGTCAGCAAATGCAATTTATCATTGAGTAAAATGCTGACTGACTTATTCATACTAATTGTTAGTCCATTATTTATACACTGTATTGACGACGGATTTTTTCCGTTATTTCCCTATCGTGATAAGGAGCACAGGGCGGGTGTGACCAGTCAGCAGGGGATACTCACTCCTCCATGGCACATGATCCCACCTCCGGTGTTTTGGAGGTCATTGTTTGCTCCTTTTTTTATATAGTTTTATGGACTTTTGATCTTGAATACTGTTTGTTAGCTCCATATGTTTCATTACTTCATAAATATTAATTTGTCTATATGTTAATTGTGCGAAATTATGACAATACTTCCAGAGTTTTCTTTAACGTCTAATCAAATATTCAAATCTGGAACCAGACTTTGATAATTTGTCACTAATTACAGGTACAGTTGAGAAGGGATAGGTCAGATTTTTTGTTTGATTTCTACAGGAAAAGGAGATGTGAGATAAAAATCATCAAAGTCAAAAATGGTAACAAATACTATATTTTCTGTTAAAAATCTGTTTTAATACTCCCTTAAATACAAGTAAATGATTATTTCTGAACAATTGTAAATTAACTATTTTATGATCTGACTGAATGTTATAATTGTTCTTTTTTTCAATTAAAAAGAATTAACTGAATTTCTTTTCATCAACAATTTTGACAAGTCCAGACACAGTATGAATGCAGTGCTTTTTGATATATAGCATTCGATCTATAAGACACGTCAGGTCTGCGCCAATGTCCCTTTGGAATTCCACGTAAATTTGGGAAGCTAAATCATCCAAGCGCTCGGTAATACAGTTTAAACTCCTTTGTGATTTTGGATTCTGTTGTTTTGCAAACACAGCAGTGTATTCGGCAAGATGTCGCATTTCCAGATAAAGTTTAATCATGTCTCGCAAGAAATCTTTAAATTTGGACAAGATGTTGGTCTCATTTGACTCGTATCCCTCAAGGAAGCCAGCAGCTTTTGCTAAGGATTTTCGCCCCAGAGTCCTAATTCTTAAACACAAATAATGAGTCTTCCTTTTCATAAGTATTATCTTGGAATTTGCTCTTTCGGCGCGCTGATTGACTGCAAATTGAATACGTTCGGGTTCCATTTTCATTTTCAGTGAAAGTAGGGGATCTGTAGAGATGCGTTTTTTCGTAGTGCGGAATTTGTCGCCGTGTTTCCACTGGGCACAGAGGTCGCTTTCTTTGTGGTTTACTCCGTAAATTCCACGACACCCCCAACAGAAGCTGACGCCGCATACACACGTCATAGTGTAACACCCGCCCTCTTTCTCTATAAACTGATTGCATTTAGGACAACTTTTTCCGCGTACATTGAGCTCCGTGGATGAAACATCTTCTGCATTAAACTTTACATCAACTCCCTTTTCTTTCAATAAATTCCAATATTCCTGTGATATTTCACATGGGGCTGGCCAGTGAGGAAACTTGAAGCAAGCAGGACAAAACTTTGTTCCACACTCACAGATGGTGTTGTATTGTTTACTTTCAGTTAAAGATGATGAGAGGACACGATCACAATTTTCGTTTGGACAGTATTTGCACTGGCTCTGTACTAAAGTTTCCTTTTGACGAATCAAGTATTTCCGGACATCTGCAATGTTCAAAACTTGTAAAATCAGTGTGAAGTCCACTTCTTTTTCGCAATCGAATTCAGGGCAAAGCAACTTGGAGAAATTTTGTTGCTTTAGATGTTCTCTCCAGCAACTCCTACAAAACCAATGGCCGCAACACTCCATCGCAATTCCTGGTCTGTTCTCGTTCATTTCATCAAAGCAGATGTAACATATTTCTGGTGGAAGAGTCTCGAATCCAAGGCCTATCTGTTCACTGGATTCATTTCTATCTCTGCTAATCAGCAAAGTTTCAGCGAAAACGTCTTCTTCTGTTAGAGTTGACGTATTACTCTTTGCCTGACCTGGAGTTATGGCATCAAATGCTGTTTCATTGCTTCCTTTTGGATAATGTTTCAGCTTGGTAAATTGCATTTCCGAGTAAGATTTTACTTGAGAGACAGCCTGGCCAATAACGGACTCCATTGATCCAGTGTAGAAATCGAAAAGAGTTTCTAACTCTATTACTTCTGAGTCAATGTTAAGATTCATATGTACATCGAATATTTCCTCCCCATCAGAGGAGGCTGTGTATATATCATACGTGAAAATCAGGACAGTTGTCAAGTCCATTAAGAAAGCTTTATACATCATCCGAACGTTCTGTTTCATCATAGATTTCACTTCATCTGTTATGTTAATCATGAAAGAGCGAGGAAATGTTTTGCATTCCATATACCTTTGACCGTAAATGAATTTCAAGAACTCTGGTCTTGTCTCTTCGGTGGACAAAACAATTTTTCTTGGAACCATGGCTTGCTTTTTTCTACGCTGACCAATGTCTGGTGTATTTTTTTCGATTGGTTTGTTGTCCATAGTTTCCTTATTCTGTGTTGTGAGGTTAGGTTCGTCGATATATACAAGTTTACCTTTTCTGTTTCTCTCATCTTGGTAGTTTTTATGGTCCATTTTCTTTGTCGACTTCTCAAAGATCTGTTTGGTTTTTTGTGCTGATCTGAGGACATCAGCTGCTGTAAAGAAACCCCGTGGTCGCTGATGCTCAGCTTGAATAAGGTCATCATCGTAACCTTCAGTCTCCTCATCTTCCCAATAATCATCTTCGTAGCTATCTACCTCGGCCTCCATGTCAAACTTTAATTGCATACGATGTCTCTGCTTTCGTTTTTGTTTCTTTGTACTGAATTGTACATCTGTATCATGAATAGGTCTGATGTATTTCTGGTTGTGAGTGAGAGAGCTTGTGATCGGAGTTGGTAGGAAAACTTCAACATTTATTTCGGGTTCAGAACATTGGTTGACTCCCTTAACTTCAGTTACTTCTTCTTTTTCCTCACTTGTCACGTGGGGTTCTTTCCTGACACTGGAGATATTGAAATATCGTTTCTTAGAGGGAACAGCTTTTCTGGTTGGTCCTTTAGAGGCGTAAAATCCCAGACAGTTGGCTGTTTTTCTTAGTTTGTGTTTTTCGGTGAGTTGAACGTTAGGACCTTCCTCGCTGAATCCGCCGAGGAGTATGTGTTCCTTCAGGACTGTTGGCAGGACCCAGCGGCCTTTTTTACTGAGGGAGTAGGCTACATCATCCGTGCCAATACCAAAGTCCTGCAGAAGGCGAAGGTTGGTGGAATTCTTTACTTTTCTTACAAGACAGGACTGTTTTCTATATGTCTTGGTGTATCTGGAAGAAGTCGGAATTACGATTACATCTGATTGATTTGAGAAAATTAATTTCAAAATGTACAATTAATTAGCAAACCACCAAAATTTTGTTTGTTTGTTTGTTTTTAGTTTTCAACTATCCCCATCGCAAACCATTTCTCATGCAGCCTGTGTAAATGAATGGCGAAAAAAATATTGAAATTCCTTAACCCACCCACCCCCAAAGGAAGAGTTTCCTTGCATTAAATTGATTAGTGAATTGTTTTACCGGGACCCCCGTCCCCTGTCTGAAAAAAAAGAAAGAAAGAAAAAGGAAAACCCCACTTCAAATATTAACATGGTATAAAATTTGATATATCATTTATTTTATTTTTTTTATATTAAAAACACTTTTTTTGTTTTTGCTTGAAGGTTTTAAAAAAACGTGATATTTTTTAAAGAAAGATTACACATTTGCCGCTGAATGCTATAGTCTAGGACAAATATTATAAATAACATCCCTTCTCGATCATTAATCTCTTAAGAGTCAGCGTGGATGTAGGCGAAATTAAGCCTGTCCACTTCTCTTTTAAACAGAATATCCTTCTCATTATTTCTGTAATTTTTTTTAATTTCATGGTAATTTATCTCTAGCTATTATAAAATTTTTGATCCACCACATTGACAACATAAACAAAACTTACTTGCTGTGTGACGCACGCAGGGTATTCCCCGAGTGAACTCCACACTTTGTTGTTTTATGCACCATTTTGAAAGAAATCGGTTGTATATGGTGTTTTACATTTTACTTTTTATTTACATTCGGTATGTGGTGCAATATGTGTTTAAACGTCACTTATGTGATAATTCCTAGCAAGTGCACTGTGTTAGAAAGAAAGTCATTTTTGCTTTATCCTGTATTTAAATACAATAGTTTTTTATTTACTAATATATGCAAAATAATTTATCAGAGTGTGTTAGAAATGAAAAAGGCAAACTAGAACATATGGATTATACAAAACAAGACTAATAAAAGAAAAATATTTTTCTATGATATCAAAACCAGAAGTTCTTAAATGTTTTACAAACTTCCGCATTAGTTCACATAAGCTTGAAATTGAAACTGGCAGATACAGAAAAAATCGAAAGTGTAAACTTTGTGCTTGACTCTGTAGAAGATGAAATCCATTTTATATTTGAATGTTCAACTTATAAACTATATAGGCAAGTATTCATTAGTCATATAAGTGAAGAAAATAAAAATTTCTCCTCACTTTCAAATAGAAATAAATTTATATGGCTAATGTCAAATGAAAGTAGTGATATAATAAATAGTTTTGCAGAATATATATTTAAATGTTACAATAAAAGATCCAATGTTGTCTCAGGATGTTCCTGAAAGTCGAGAATGATATAATATGCAGACAAGGTAGATATATCCACTAAAATTTATGCATGATGTGGCATAATGTTTGCGTTTGTGTACTTTTATCATATATATTATACATATTCATTGTTGCATATGAATTCAACTATCATTTGGATCTCTTCCTCTCTTTAGCTTTATATTTTTTTTTAATTTATGTTGTATTTTTCTTGAATGCCCTTCATGGGCCCAAAATTGGAAATAAATGATATTCTATTCTATTCTATTCTATTCTATTACAGATGTACAATAATTGTAAAGCTATAAAGAGTTCTAATCATAGGGTACTTTTGGGTTTATGCTGTTATATAGTGATCTACCTTAGAAGTGAGATAATAGTAGAAATGATTATTTACCTGTCAGTTAATTACACAATTGTAACACACTAAAATGTAGCATTATATTAGACCAAGAATTTAATATGTAATTGAATTAATTTTCCCAATGTAGATAAACAACAGTGTTTCTGTTCACCCATAGTCCATTGTCGTTGAACATTTTCCCTGCAGAATTAAGGCAGGTACATGTACCTTATGTTGAAAATAAATTAAAAAGTCTCAACATGCACACTTTATATGATATATTTTTCTCCAAGTCCAAAAAGCACTTGTTAGTGTTTAGCCTAGAGCTTCCTTTATTCGTATAGAATAATACTAAATTTTGTACCAAATTATTATTTTACACTTTTCTTTTGCAGCCGAGTTTACTATAAGTAATTTTAATAACTTTGCAAGCATACACAAAACGTCAAAATGTATAATTTACGAGTGTTTGCACTGATGACGGTGCGTGTTGTGGCAACTAAAGGGATTTTTTTTTTCATTTGGCATTAAAAACTCTATCAATCAAGCCAATTATAACTGTAGCCATGACGTAAATTAAAATAAAATTTAACAAAATGAATATTAGATTTGTGTCGATTCAATTTTTAGCACTCAATATACTCTCCTTATTTTATGTATTTATATTTCACTTTCACTGGCTTATAGTGTTTATGTCTCTTAACTTATTGCTTTACAAGAACGTGCTTCGAGGGCGACTAATTTTTAAAGAGACTCAGGCTACTGACAGATAAATTGATGTTAAAGGGAACCCAACAACAAACTCGTTTAAAGTCAGCATTAAATTCATAAGTCCTATGGTCATTATAATAACCTTTAAGTATTTCGTAGGATTGAGGTGATAGGTTCAAGCATCATTCAGTATCAAATTAATATTGTCATACATTGAGCACTACATTACCCTTCTTTGAGTATACTACAAAAAAAAAGGGAAGGGGCGGTTTTTCAATAAACATTTTAAATGATAAAAAGTACTCTTTGGGAAAAAGTAGGGGGCAGTAAGCAAGCAAGGGTTTGGTATACTCCAGCATGCTAGAAGTTCACGGCGAGGTACTTTTGACCCAAGGCGCCTCGTAACCTCTAGCATCCATTGTAAAAATTCTCACCGCTGAAACCACAAGTGGAAATAAATTGTTGAATAAAAAAAAATCAGGCTTTGAACCTTAACGAATGACACGAAACAATAAAATATTCATTATTTCCGAGGTATATAAGGAGGTAATGACGGTAACGGAGGCTGTTACTTGTAGCAGTAGGGTAGGGTGTGTATGTGAGGGTGAGGGTGTGAGAAGGAGTGGGTGTGTGCGTGGTGGTGCTGGTGGGAGGGGGGGGGGGTAGTGCGGTAGCTACACAGTGGGTCCTTGACGCAGAGACCCATTTAATTAAATGGGATAAACCCTGAATTTGAACTTTTAATATATCATTGTTACCTTAGGATATTAAAAAAGATGTTGATATTATGTATAAAATAAGACACAAATAACACTATCAATGATTTTTTCTTCAATGGAATATTATGTAGAATATTTTATGGATCGAACTACTCGAAATGCACAAACCGGAAGTATTTGTTGTCAAGAAATACATTGATGGCGGCAAAACCGACATGGGGATTAGAAAAAATAGGCTGCGGTTCAGTGCTCCCGGAAATAACCTACTGTTATCTTAACATGGAAACTTTGTAATATGGTTTTGTGTTTAAATTAGTTTGTTTTTAAATTAATTTTCAAAATGGCCATGGAAAAGCATTATACGTTGCGGGACACCCACACCCGTGCCATTACTGCAATCGGATACAACTCGGCAAGGAGAGAGATCTTAATAGGTTGTGAAGGTAAAACTAAAATTTGAAGTTGCGATGATGTTTAAAAGAGCATTACTTATTTTATGAATGTACAATTTCAGGCCCCTTGTGAGATAAGCAGTATCTGAGTCTTCAATCCAAACTGTGCATGGCTTCAAAAAAGATGTAATTAATTTATAGAGGACTTGAAATTAAATAATTAAACATATTTTCAAGTTCTATTTCTGTCAGTCTATGTAAAAACATGCAGTTAATAGGGAGCACAGAGAGCAGCGTGAAGCACTACTCATCACTTCTAGCTCTTAAAGAAACGTCTGGGCAAAGAGAAAATACAGACTTTGCACATTGATCCAAACAATTTTTTTCTGCAGTTACTCTGGACCCACAATGCATCACTTGTTAAAGCTATGTTCTCATAAGAATAACGACAAAAGTTCAACAAAAAATAAATTCGCCTTCATTTAACATAATTAATGGATATATATTGATGATAAATAGTAAATGAAATGTTCTTTATTAACTTTCAGCATTGCTCAGGCTTTGTTTCTGGTAATGCAACTTACAATTGACATCATGTGATGTCAGAGTATATATGCATCAACTGCCATGTTTGGTTGTATCCAATCTAAATTTAAAAAAAAAAAGAGAAGTATCTGCGCTCTCCCAAACGGTCGCACATTCAACATAAATTACATTTTTAACTAGAAAATTCATGCATGTAATTTATCCACTGAATGAAAATGATACTCTTTACTTTAAACATATGAGAAAGCATTGGGAGAAAATAAACAAGAAGTACAACAAATAAAAATTCAATTCTATTCCCTTCACGAAGCGTACTATTATAAAGAAAACATCCTGTTTTATTTAAAATAGAGTAAATAAACCACCTTAACACAGACTATTGCCAAAGATTCTATATCCATATTTATAATTTACAATTCTCTGTATACATAATTGTCAATTAAATAAATGCTGTCACAGCCTACAATAGGGAATACTGCAGTACAAAAAGACTAATGCAAGGAAAATAAAAGTGACAAAATAAAAATGTAAGATTTTGTATTTGAATATGATTTTTTTTTCATAACTATTTTTTTATTGATTTGATTTTTTTTGACTGGCTTACTTCTTTTTAAAATACATTAATATACATTGTAACATTAAGAAATATGGATACATGGAATTCTTTTCAAATTTGTTAAGATATAGTAATGTGATTATCCTGTAAATCATCTTGATATTAAAATAACAAGTCTGTAATACAGATTAAAAAGTGGGCAAACAAATCTTGGACCTTTAATATGTCTTGTTCAGTTAGAGTCCAAGGTGAAAAGTATTTCTTGTAAAGGTACCACATCCAAAGAAAGCCACGAAAGGTCATAATTCTATAGAGGTAAACACTGGAATGAATTCAGATGTTTACTTATGTAAAATGATTCACAGAGTGTATACTTACTTCTCGTGTCAAGATGAATTACTTAATAATGAGAGAAAGCAAACAGTCCCATTGCATTTCTTTGTAAAGCTCTTTACATTTTCATTGTGTTTACCAAATAACATTGACCTTTTGGATTTTTCTTCTGAAAATTCTCTGAACAATGATTCTTGAAAAATCACAAAGTTAGTATATGATAAAGACCTATATATTTCTAATGTCACTCCAATTCTTGAGACTTTGTATACTCTATAAATATAAGCAAACTTAAACCAATTGAAATTTCAAAATAAACATGATGTACTAATTTTCATGTGTGCTCTCACCACATGGAAATGATAATAAATATTAGAAAATTTACGCATTGTGACAAAATTACAGAGGAATTACAAACTTCCCTTTAGAGCAGCTTCATACATGTACTTACACAAATTTACCTAGCATCTGTCTGTTTGTCCATCTTACACATCTTTTAAACAATGACTGTTATATCAGTAATTTAAAGAACTAAAGAAATATGGACTTGATTATATATGCTGGCCTTGTATTCCTTTGCACTGTGGCTTGTGTAAAATACCATGGTTTTTTTTACCTTGTGACCTTTAAACTTGACATTTGACTTTAAAATAGTTCATGATACTGATGTACAGCATATTTTTGGATGTTTGAGGGTAAGTTTTTGCTTATATACAATGTGCTATGTTTGTCTAAAACATTCAAAATAACAGCAATACAGTTTTTACTGAATGAATTTTCATTGAGCTACTTTTAAAAAAAAAGAATGGAATAGTTAATTAATCATGTCCTCTGAATTTTGAGATGCAAGACTTGGAAAAACTATATCAAATATTATATAACATGTTTATGAGCTTCTGACACTGTAATTTAAATGTGTGTGACAAACAGTTACTGCACAAATTCACCTTCAAATACTACGAAAATACATCTTGACTGGTATACCAAAATGGATTGTGTCACACTGTCCACACATAAATTTTGCAGCAAAGAAGACTTAAATCACTTTCTAGTAAGAAATCACAGGGAATATATCGAATTGTAAAAAAAAATAATTATTGGTAATAATTTCAATTTAATTATTAATTTTAGTTTTTAGAGTTAATAACTCTTTAAAAGCGGAATCAAAATCTATTTGATCGTCACACTTTATGATAAATGCTATGCTAGTCTTAATAGTGAGCGCATCATGATCTTTAACCTTTAGTGGCATTATGATCTTTATCCTTTAGTATAAATGATTTTTAGCTCACCTCAACGAAGTTGGGGGAGCTTATGTAATACCCTCGGCGTCGGTGTCGGCGTCCCAGGTTAAGTTTTTTGGAGCAGTTGTCTTTTTAAGTACTTCTATGTCCTATATTGATTAGACATGCATGGAAGATGCTTCAAATGTGTTTCATTGTAACAGTCAAAGTTTCAGATGCTGCAATTTCAGCAAAGGAATGACCAGGTTAATGTTTTTGGAGCAGGTTAACATTTTTGGTGCAGTTTTTGGTGTAGGTCTCATTTCCAAGGAACTATAAGCCCTATGTTGACCAAACTTGCATGGATGATACATCTAAGGATGTACACTACCAGGCTTGCTTCGGATGCTGAATCTGACCTACATTTTCTGGTTGAGTGAACAGGTTAATGTTTTTGGTGCAGGTCTCATTTCCAAGGAACTTAATCCCTATGTTGACCAAACTTGCATGGATGATACATCTAAGGATGTACACTACCAGGCTTGCTTCGGATGCTGAATCTGACCTACATTTTCTGGTTGAGTGAACAGGTTAATGTTTTGGTGCAGGTCTTATTTCCAAGTAACTATAAGCCCTATGTTGACCAAACTTGCATGGATGATACATCTTAGGATGCATACTATGAGGCTTGCTTTGGATGCTGAATCTGACCTACATTTTCTGATTGAGTGAACAGGTTAAAGTTTTTGGTGCAGGTCTCATTTTCAAGTAACTATGAGCCCTATAATGACCAAACTTGCAAGGATGCATACTATCAGACTTGCTTCGGATGCTGAATCTGACCTACATTTTCTGGATGAGTGAACAGGTTCAAGTTTTTGGTGCATGCAGGTCCTATTTCCAAGTACATATAAGCCCTATGTTGACCAAACTTGCAAGTATGATACATCTAAGGATGCACACTACCAGGCTTGCTTCAGATGCTGAATGTGACCTACATTTTGTGGATGAGTGAAAAGGTTAGTTTTTGATGCAGATTTCATTTCCAAGTAACTATGAACACTATTATGAGCAAACTTGCATGGACGATCCATCTTAGGATGCACACTAATGGACTTGCTTCGGATGCTGAATTCGACATGCATTTTTCAGATAATGGACCAGGTAAAAGTTATGGGTGAAGGTTTATTACCCAAAAACTGTAAGGCTTATATAACATTGTATAAACAAAACTTGCACAAATGATGCATCAAGGGATGAAAACTCTCAGATTTGCTTCAACTGCTGGATTTTAATTACATTTTCATGAAAAAGAAATAGTTTGAAGTTTTTATATAGGTCTATTCCAAAGTATCAGATCAAAATTGCATAAATATTTTCATTTTGGAATGTACACTTTTTGATGGTTAATTGTGAGACTTTGCCTTACTTAAAGACAACATTCGTTGAGGTGAGCTCTGTAATTTCTGATTACCTATGTTTGACCTTTAGTATCATTATGATCTTTAACTTTTAGTACAATTATGATCTAGATCCTTTATTGTCATTATGATCTTTGACCTTTAGTACCATTATGATCTTTAACCTTTAGTACCATTATGATCTTTAACCTTTAGTACCATTATGATCTTTAACCTTTAGTACCATTACGATCTTTAACCTTTAGTATCATTATGACCTTGAACCTTTCAGATGGAGTGATCAAGTTCTGGGAGTCCGAGGGTGGGAAGCTTGTGATGACAGCTTATGAACACAAAGGATGGGTGACAGATTTCCTCTTCTGGTAAGACCCTACTATGAACTAGGCTCTTTTATGCCCCACTTTTCATATGTGACAAAATACACCCTGCTGCAAAATTTGGATTGAAATAGATTTGCACACCTTATAAATGAGTGCATGCACACAATCTCTGCTCTTTTTTTTAGTATTCAAAATTCTAAAATTCTTATATTCTACACTAAAATATGAATTTTTACTCTTAAAAATTTGTAATAATACATGATTGAAAAACAATGAGAGAATGCACAAGTATAAAGCCCAGACCTCATGTTATAGGACCAGATTGTGCATTCTTAAGCTTTCCATCTGTTGACACCTCCAGTGATATTTATACTTACTTACTTACTATATGCTTACAGTGTAGATTAATCTCATCTCACTGACCATTTCATTTAACTTTTACACTGAGTACAAAAGGATTTAAATTAAAAGAAAATTATTTCATGTCATGTTTTAGGATTAATGACCTTAAACCTGGATCAATACTTTCGAGTAAATTAGTAGATCTAATGTGATGAAAGTTAGCATTCTAAGGTATAAGCTGGAATTTAAACTGGACCGGTCACACTTCATTAGCTGACTTATCAGCTTATAATGAAAACACATGCCAGGGTATTTGGAACACTTTATAATTAATCTAATTTACTGCTATATGTAATAGTTAAAGAACATTTACTTTTAATACATAAACAAAGTACATAATACACAATACATCTGTACTTCATTGCCGTAACATATATAACATCTTGCAATTTCTTTTAAAAATGAATATATTATGAGAACTTTGCAAATAAAGTGAAATTTTCTGAAAAATGTGAATAAGGACTGATATGAAATTCTGTGAATATTTCAGGGCAAGTCCTAAATTGATGTTATCTGCAGCTAATGATGGTAACATTATAGCGTGGTCTACTGGAGGGACAGTTTATGACAGAATACCAGTATGTGTAACTACTTCAGCAGTGTAACTAGTAATTCAGCAGTGTAAACACTTCAGCAGTTTTGTTGCTTCATCACTGTATAATCATTTCACCATTTTAGTTATTTAATCAATGTAATTAGTTTATCAGTGTAAGGTAATTTCTAAAATCTTAAAATCTTAAATTCACCAGTTAAATAAAATATTCAATAATACTTACTTTGTTTAATTACTTACAGATTATTGGGAAGTGTGTCTTACTTATATGATTAGAAGTCTGTCTTAGTTATTTAAACAATAAAATGTTTTCTTTGTTTGTTAAATGCAGAAAAAATACATAACCCACGTAAGCGTTATGTAAATTTTTTCTGCAATAGCTGCGACCGTTCATTCCAGTAATAACATTTTATTGTTTATATTTATATCTGTTTAAATAATCAATTAAAGGAGGATTAAAAAGATTAATTATTGTATTAATGATGCGAACGTCTTTATACGTTTCATTGATGAAACAGCCACTGATTAAGAAATCTGTACCGGCGACATGTCTACTGTAGTTTATGCAGTGATTGTGTTGGATGTAAATATATTTTGTTCTGTCTATTCTGTCTTTAGATTGGTATGCCCGTCTACTGTATGGCCATTAACCATAGGAGGGAGCAGTTAGTGTGTGGAGTTAATGGAAGTGTCCGGGTGTATGATCTGGATGAGGGTTAGTCACAATCAGCTGATTAACATACCTTTTTATATTTCATTGATGACTCTGGCCTGCTCAAAAAATTGACTAAGCTTTTGATTACATATTTTTCAGATAAGGAATCTGGTCATGTGATTAATACGGAGGTTTTGTATGTTGCTAGGGAGCATACTGATATTGTTCGATGTATTCTGTGTCACGAATCCAGAATTTATTCAGCAGGGTAAGAATTTGGAAAATAAGCATATACTGTAAAATCATATATTTTTGTTGAGTCAAATTTTTTTATCAAACAAGATGTACGAGTTATACACAGCTGGGACTAGAAGCTAAATGTCCATCAATTTCAAGTACCCAATGATGGACCTTAATTCGCTTGATTGATGGGGAATACAGACTAGGTAAATCTGAGGGCGGTGCTTATTATCTCATGCTTTAAGGCAAATACAATGTATATTATTTCATGGGGATTAGATTTTGTGGATAAAGAAGCACTAAGTTGTTATTTTAATATTTGAAATTTTACATTTGGTAGAGTTTATAAATTCTTGGATCTTTATAGTCGACACCACAAAAACAACAAAAAGTAAACTCATTAAAAAATCAGTGATTTCCCAGTAATTCAGCATTTCTTCGCAATTCTGTTAATGTGACATTAATTATGACTAAATCTTGAGATAATTTTTATTATAAACATTGTGTTGTAGGTATGATCAGAAAATTGTGATTTATGACTCATCATACACACGAGACAACAGTTTGGCACCATTACATCAGTAAGTCAGTTTTGACAAAAATCTTTTAAGGTAGAGTCTAGCATCAAGATTTGTTTGCCCTTTAACATTGTCTGTATAGATCCATTAAAACTTTTATGTGAGACCTTTAGCTGCAGATCTGTTGCTGGCTGGTCTGAAAAAAAAATGGGGTAGATTACCAGAGAGCTACAGTTCCATTAATTGAAAAAAGGGTATATATATTGCGTACAAAAAATGGGCTGTTCTTGATTTCTTTCTCCATTTATTTATGCTGCAATCTCAAAATGTTATTAACTGTGTGTTCCTATCATATTCTTTTACTACTTTCACAACAAAATATTTCCCAAAACCATTGTTTATACAATATAGTCCTACTGGGCTTAAAATATTGAGACTGTTGAAAATTTGGCCTGTCTTTACTAATTACTGCCATATTAGTAAACAAGGTAATATTTTCCAGTGAGCTCTGTGATGACTTGTACATGCAGTTTGTTGTGGAAGTAATAAAAGGATATGTTAAAAACGCATGGTTAGTAAAATTTTGAAAAATATGATGAAACAAATCAAGAAACAGCATGCTTTTCAGTGCACAATAAATATACACTTTTTTCAATGGGTGGCATGTGATCAGTAAAGCTACAGTCAGCTGCAGCTAATGAGACAATATGTTGACAACAGACGCTGAATAGTTAGAGGAAGATGCACATATTTTATAAGACAGTACCTAGGTCAAAGGTCAAGCTTACATGTACTGTAGATGTACTTTTTTCTATGGGGTCATAATTCCACGGAATCTCAATTTCTGTTTAATCCGCGTGTAGAAAATTATGGGGTTTTCCTAGCCTGTCACTATATGCCTTACATTTATACATTAAGTACGCTTGGACAAATTTCTGCCAAAAATGTGTGACCGCGTTCATAGTGTAAATTAATACCACGTGGAAAAAAGTACTTCTACAGTATTTACATGATCATAAGAATTGAATAATACGACTGACAATTTTTTGTTTAGTGGTTTCTTGATATCAGTAATAGGACTTGGGATTTATCACATGCAATGGGAAATACACCAATTCATTTAGCATACTTTGCATTATTTTATATTTCTTGTTAACTTTAATTATCAGGCACCCTAAAGCTCATGATGCAGGGATTTGCTGTATGTTGCTAGAAAAAGACAACGAAAATAACCAATGGTGAGTGAAATCAATGAATTATTAAAGCTTTTAACTCTTATTCTGTCACAAGAACCAAAGTCTGAAATAAACCTTTCAGCTGAAATTGTGACTGTAAAGCCTTCAAATGTTTAGTTTTTTTTTCTTAATATTTAATGTAATTTGTCATGAAGTGTCATTGAGTAGGAAAAATTAAAGACTGTTCATGTAGAAGATTTGCATTCCTCCCAAAGAATGGAATGCTTAGTAAAAGGGAAAAGGCTAGAATCATATTAAATCTTAGTATTAAATAACTAGAAACACAGAATCAACAATAATAAAATGTTTCTAGGAAAACATCCATGTATTTTGTAGATAACTTGTTCAAATCAGTCATCTGTGAGATATTGATCAATGCAGTGTATTTCAGTAAATAAACAGTCTTGTGCAGACTAATGTGTTTTGTTTTGTCAAGGGCCAATACGACAACAAAACCATAGATCATTTAAGGGGGCCGACTTTAGTTTTATTGTGTGAAAACTACAATAGTGAAACTCTTCATTTTTATACCATATATAACTTACATTAACTTCAGTGTAAATGCAAATTTTGGTGGAAATCTACCGTCCAGGTATTTTTGAGGGACCGTCTCAAAATACAGGTACATTTACTATAGGATTATATAGGAAAATGCCAATTTTTAGCACTTTAAAGCAAATTATACAAATACTACAATAGACATTTTGTTCAAACTATAATATTTGACGAGTAATACTATATTATACAATATATGTAAGAAACACAAAATTCTACCGTCTTGTTACCAGAGGGGGCATCTCAAAATGCCAAAAAAAAATAGCAAATTTTACTATTTTCATAGAGTATTACAAAATATGACGTACATAATGGATTTACATGAAAATATTTTAAAAATATTGGAGATATTCTCAAATTTCTATGTTTTAAATTTCAAGAGCGTATGTTTATTACTTTTTCTTTAATAATATTTTGATTACCCCTTTCTTTAAGAGCTACACACAGATTATCATAACGTCCAAAAAAAAACAAAACACTGTAACGACGTCAACCTACCTATCAATCGCAAAATCGGTTAAAAAATCAGTTATATCAAATTGTAATTACCTTTTTATACCTATAATTTCTGAGTTTTGTTTAATTTCAATAATTAAGCAAAAAAAGTTGCATTAAAACAGTAAATACACTTCATTTTACTATGATGCGTGAAATATTGCGCAATGGAAACTATAGTCGGCCCCCTTAAAATAAAAAGATTTTCTCTGTGAAAAACAAATCTCCTTCACTTGTCATCTTTTTTGTTTGATGATTATATCACTAAAAAGGGATGATACTCTAAACTTAACCACAATATTCAATATATATTGATTTCTTTCAATGCAAAAAGATAGCACTTTCATGTTTCTTTTTATGTAAACATGCATGGATGAATATTACAGAGCTTTATAAGGTTGCTTGCATGCTAGTTTGGTAAAAGGACCCTATCCCAATTTGATTTTTTTAAATCAAAATTAAGATACACATTTCTTTCCAACAAGCAGATTAAATTTTCCAAGCATTTCATGATAAATCTTGAGGTAACTGTTATAATATTGCATAATATGAATAGAGGACAGGTGTCTGCATTGTCAATATTTTAACATCTTGACATCAGTGCAACAGAACATAAATTAATCAATATTTTTACCTTTTGAATCTAAAATTCCCTATTGAAAGGATTCAGGGTCCCCTTTTAAAAGAAAACAGCTCAGTAACATCATTTTATCCACCATTTTGTTGTCTATATTAAGTTACTCACCATTAACAGAAATATGGTTGACATGTCCAGTAAACAGTGTCAAAGCTAGTCCAAGGTAAAACAATAATTTGTTTCATGTAAGCTCTCAATTCACATGTTTGTTTTAGGTTGATGACTGGTTCTTTTGATAAGACTGTGAAGATCTGGTCTATAGATGGCAAATTCACACACAAGCTGGACAATTTCTTAGCTACGATTTCCGGAATTTGTTATGTGCCTCGTAACAAGACAGTATGGGTAGCTGGGGGGACATCATATGCCAGTCTGTTTGATCCCAAGTCAGGGGATAATGTAAGTCTAGAGCTTCATTACTTATAAGTATATTTGTGTAGATAAGTTTTACAGTCAAACATTTTTATAAATATAGTACATATACAGCAAAACTTGTTTAGTACGAACATGGATATTGCGAATGAATAGATATAGCGAAGTTATCTTGGATCCAAAGCTATGTAAATGTAATGAATTCCTTATACAAATATAATGAATTTATACAGATATAGCGAAGTAATTTCACTGTGACTTCATTATAACCGATTTTACTGTACTTCCAGCTGGTTTTTAACCATTCATTATTATGAAAATTGATGTCAAATGTGAAGTCTTTTTGATTACATTGTAGGTATCAGATTTTATTGGAACCTTCCAGCAACAGGAGGAAGAAAAATATCAGCTGCAGATTCTGAAGTACATTCCTGAGCTGAATGAGGTTATAGGTGAGTACTGTAAATATTATAAGGATATATATCTCGAAGGATTGTAGCTATTGGTGAATATGTTGCAAATATTCAAGTACTCATCTTTGAGATGAATGATTGTAGCTACGAGTGAGTGTTGTAAGTGTCCAAGGGGAATCATATATAGAAAACTCTAAAACAAATTACCACAGGTTCATATATGGAGATAAATATGCAAGTTAACCAATAAATGTACCTTATTTTGACTATGAATACATTAGGATGTTTTCCCTACAATAAATGTACCTTGCTTTGACTAGAAATACATTTGGATGTTTTTTTACAGCCTCCACAAGTCGACGCCACCTGGTGGTATGGAAATATAATCCATCTGGTTGTATCACAGCTCTGAAGTGTTCCAGTAATCTAGAGAGCCTCTGTTACAGTAAGTCATGTAATCTAGAAAGCCTCTGTTACAGTTAATCCTACATTCATCCTTGTACAAGTTACAGTAAATCCTACATTCATCCTTGTACAAGTTACAGTAAATCCTACATTCATCCTTGTACAAGTTAATGGAAGTCCTACATTCATCCTTGTGTAAGTTACATAAAATCCTACATTCATCCTTGTATAAGTTACAGTTAATCCTACATTCATCCTTGTACAAGTTACAGTAAATCCTACATTCATCCTTGTATAATTTGCTATATTAATTCATTATATCCATATGTATAAGTTAATATATAGTCCTACATTCATCCTTGTTAAGTTACAGTTAATATTACAATATCCTTGTACAAGTTACAGTAAGGTTTTCTATGAATTGAATTTTATATACAGATAAAGAAAATTAAGTCTACAATTCATCAAATTTTTGTATAAGTTACAGTAAAAGACTAAATTTCATTATATGTACAAGTCAAAACAGTATATCCTAAATTCGTTATATCATCCTTGTACAAGTTACAGTAAATCCTATATTCATCCTTGTACAAGTTACATTTAATCCTACATTCATCCTTGTACAAGTTACAGTAAATCCTACATTCATCCTTGTATAAGTTACAGTTTATCCTACATTCATCCTTGTATGAGTTAATGTAAGTCCTACATTCATCCTTGTACAAGTTACAGTTAATCCTACATTCATCCTTGTACAAGTTACAGTAAATCCTACATTCATCCTTGTATAAGTTACTGTAAATCCTACATTCATCCTTGTACAAGTTACAGTAAATCCTACATTCATCCTTGTACAAGTTACAGTTAATCCTACATTCATCCTTGTACAAGTTACAGTAAATCCTACATTCAGTCTTGTACAAGTAACAGTTAATCCTACTTCTTTTTTGTATAAGTTACAGTAAGTAACAATAAGTAAGTTAATGTTTTGTTTACATTTCAATTAAGAAGTTTCCAGAATTAAAGTTTCGTTTACATTTCAGTTAAGAAGTAACCAGTATTAATGTTTTGTTTACTTTTCAGCTAAGAAAGTACCCATATTGATATTTTCTGGTGATAATGAAGGAGTGATTATTAAGTGGGAGAGAATGCAGTCTAACCATTTCATGTACAGGTAGGTTTTATATCAAGAGTTATTTCCCTTTAGATCTCCAGAAAAACTGCTCATGATGCTAAACACATGAAAATATGTAAACAATCAGAATAAGACATGCATTTTGAAAGTAAAAAAATGTTGCTTAATTTTATGTTTGTAACAAATGTGGTTGGAAAACAAATTGAAGGCATATCCTGCGAAATGTATAAAGAAGTAGTTTTGGTTTATTTTGATTCTTTCAGTAAGGAACTTTATCAGCTGAGTGACAACAAACTAAAAAAGCAGAAAAAAGTGGGAAGCAAGGCACGAGAGCTGTTATTGGAGCAGCAGCTGAACCAGTCTCCCTCCAAATTGTACAACGACACCCAGTCAGCTAAGGTGGAGGCCTCCAAACAGAAAATCACCCATGTCAGAAGTCATTACGCTTACAATAAACCACTTATACCACCGGTGAGAACAAACACTGCAATACAGGTTTTACTTCATAGATTAGAACTGGTTTTATATATCAGTCGAATAAAACTTTTGCTATGAGGAGTATAATGTTAAAAGACACATGCGGTAAAGGTGTTTGTTAAATATACACATAAATTAGAATGAGGGTTGAAATACATAAACATATATCTCTGATGTTCACTTACTGCCTAAAATCTCCTCATTGCATTTAAGTTGATTTTGCTTCTTCTTACAGCCTTCGGTACATAACCACCCCAATACAACCATACTTAAGATTGTGTTTGTGGAGAGATTTGACTACATCATAGCAGCATCAGAGGACAGCAATATATGTCAGTATCAAAAATGATAGGCTTGTGTTATTAATTTAAAGATTAAATATTGTCATTGATTCAATAAGTTGAATTTATTCCAGTGCTAATACAGATTGATTACAGTGATTCAATTGCCTCATCATTTTTTACCTTAACCTTTCTTTTGATCTTTGACCTCACTTCTTTGATATTGATTTATATTGGGCTTCTTGATGTTTGGTGAGCTATCAACATATAAAAGCAATATAATTCAGAATGTGCAAAATCTTTGTAAAAGTCTTTGTGAAAAACTCAGTGATGATTCTATAGGCTGTATTTCCCTACAGATGTTTGGGCATTTGACTCAGATGCAGTGAAAGCATTGAAGGATATGAAACCTATGGATATGGAGAAGTTGGTGGCTAAATATAGTATCCTACTTGACCCTGACTCTGAGCTGTTACCACAGAATAAACCCAACACCCTGGTATGTGTTCACAGTTAACCTCATCAAAAATCACCCCCACCCACAAAAGTGAAATCCAGCCTTCCTACATGGTTTATTCTTTCCCAGTCAGTGTTGTGAAATGCATTTTT
Source organism: Saccostrea cuccullata (assembly GCF_032062105.1). Taxonomy (NCBI): domain Eukaryota; kingdom Metazoa; phylum Mollusca; class Bivalvia; order Ostreida; family Ostreidae; genus Saccostrea; species Saccostrea cuccullata. The sequence continues at coordinate 938,492 of NW_026938254.1, forward strand.
TTTTTAAATGATAAATTTCATTGTTTGAAATCTATGCATGCAAATCTTTGAAAAAGTTATAAATATTTATATATACAATGTATGTGTGTATGCCTTGACATTACATTACTATTAAAGAAGCTTTATCAGTAAAATTTCAATGTTTAAAACTTGAACAATAGCTGTTTATATATGAAAAAATAATCATACTCAGAGCACAGAGTTCTAAAAATGAACGCTGACAATTTTATTTCTTGATAAGGAAGAGGAGGAGACATCAGAAGAAGAAGAAATAAGCAGTGTTAAATCGGTACTCTACATAACCGAGTGCAGTCTCTCTTTTTTTTTTTGTGCCATTAGTTTCTAACTTTTATCTAAAGCTTTCGTTTTGTCATCAATGGGATTTTTTAGCTGACCCACTAAATGTGCCATCTGATGCTGCCATCTTTAAATGCTTTTTCAATCTTGTTTTTTATTAAGTAGGGTAGTCTTTATACAGCTCACAATTAAAATTTTGAAGATGAACTGGAATCATCATGTCTGTCTGTCACCTGGTTTATATGTCTGTCAGTTTGTATGCCTTTCTATCAGTTTGCCTCTTTACTTACTATCCAAACTAAAGTTTTGATATGAATGGATGCAGCTACTACCTTACACTACGTCCAGATAGTATATAGAAGAGTCCTTTTCCTAGGTCTTCTGAATAAAGTTTAGCATAGTATTCTTGTTTTAGATGTATTTTTGCAAAGATTTTATCTGAGTTAAAAAGCAGTGTATGTCTTTTGAACTTGCTTTATTTGATCTGCTCTTCATGGGTCATTAAACCTTAAATTTTAGCAAGGTTTTGTCAGTTAACTTTATTTTTAAATTGCATAATAAATACATTTATTGTTTATCAAAGTATATTTTACAAGATCATTCCAGGTCTCACACAATGGCTATTTTAGATTTACATATTTAATCTTATACAGCTTTAAATTGTGCATGTAGATTTTAAAAAAAAAAATCACTTAAAGTGCTTCTTCACATTTCACTGTATTTATAGTAGAAAGATTTTTTTTGTCTCACAGAGTATTGCTTCAAAATTTATGTACCGGAATGTTTACAGAATGCGAAATGCATATTAGAATTTGTGTGTCATTTTAATGTAGTACCTGTATATTTGAAGATGGAGATTGCATCCTGATATCCACTGAATACTATAAGGTTAAGATGTTTACTTCTGAATACAGTTTACTGACACTATCTGGTTATACTGTGGCACACAATTAACTAAAATACAATGTATTAAATTGTCATTTGGGAAGAGGCATGTATCATATAGGTGAGGAAAGCATTATGAGCCAGCACAACCAAGTATTCTTCAAAGATTATATGTATGCAGTCATGGAAAACATTTTGATAAGCATGCAGTAAAACAGTAGAGTTCCTGGTCTTGATGGTTTTACAGAGATGGGTATTGAAACACTATAGTTAAGAGTGGTGGGAAGGGACATAACTCTTGTTGTCTCTGGTGTTTGTGACAAAATCTCTGGTGATTGGATTCTGTCATTCATGTCTCTTTTGAATATTTCTTCTTAAAACTGGCTGCTTCTTTAAAAAATAAGTTAAAACTTTTTGCTCTCACTGGTGGCTTTATTAACTTTATTAATTAATTGTAGTTTTTATTTCAGATTTTTCAGTTCAATAGGAGTAAAATAGTGTTAAATTTTATAAAATATATGTACAAACCACAAACTATTCCTCAAATTAATTAACAAAATTAATCATTTTTATCAAAAAATATTTTGAAATACAAGTAAGAATCATATTCCATTGTTGAAATAGTCCTTTATTTAGAAAATTAAATTTACCATAGAATTCACCTTGATTTTTCTCTTGAAAAATTGCAATTTGTTATATACGTATATACACAATTTGAGAAGTTATTGTCTTTAAAAGTATTTGCCAGTTATTGTGATATATATATTTTTTATTTTTGGCACTTAGGAAAGTGACTCAGTGACAAATCGAGTGGCAGGATTTGTGTGTAAATTTGTGTTTGCTGAGCACATGAGTTGTGTCACCAGTATGGTCGTGATAGGGAAGGAGTATGGAATGGACACCACATATCTGGTCGGTATAAGTACAGTCTGGTCTGTATAAGTATAGTCTGGTCTGTATAACAACTGTCTGGTCTGTAAAATAACTGTCTGGTCTGGTCTGGTCAAATACAACCAAGTTGACAAAAATCATTTCCAAAGATAAGAGACAAGACACCTCAACTTTGTTAATGTTCAATATTAACTATTTAGGCACTGCTTTAAAAAAAATTCTTTCAATATCTGATGATAATTTTGTTAACTAGTCTATACCAAAGTCTCTTTTATGCAATAACACATGAAATGGTGTGTGTTGCAAACTTGTCAGAGGTTTTCTGATAATGAAATTTTTTTTTTTTACATCCAAATTAATTTACTTTTTCAAGACAATGAAAACTAAGTAAACAACAATGACAATTGTGATTCCAATATATTCAAATGATATTTTAAATTCTTCATATGGATAAAACAAGACTAAGTAAATTTCTCTTTGCATAAAATAAATGATAGGAGTATTGAAATGCAGAAGTAGCTTATATGACATAATGTGAAGACGATGTTTGAAATGGTTAACTCCCAGTTTTGATCTATATTTTTAGAAAGCCCTGCGGTCATAGATTTCTCTGAATCATGCATGTATCATGTAAAGTTGTAATGTAACTTGTCAATTCGTTATGTAACTACGCACTGACAATCAATACGATTATTAAATGTCGAATGCATGTCATGAAAACTGTTTGTTTTTGTCACGTATTTGTCATGTATTTGGCACGTTGTCCCATTTACTTAGCCAGGTATATATCTTATGTGCGAAGAAACTTCAGTTAGATAAAAGTACTTATATATTCATCATACTAATTAGATTGGCAATTAATTATTGACCAAACCTATAAGATCTCTGTTTATCGTTTACATTATAAAGTTGTTATGGTAATGCTTATGGAATTTTCCAAGTCTATGCAGATCCCATTAATCTTGAAGGTCATTATGATTCATATTTAAACGTCAACCAGAGAATCATGAATGTCTTGCATAAAGTACTACAAAATTTCTTAGTCTCCAAACTTTTTGTCTGAGCACTCTGTATTTTACACATTGATATATTTGACCACTATTAAATTTGGACATTGATAATAATATCCAACAACTCTGTAGTTTACACATTTGATAACAATGTATGCATGTATATTGGTTGAAAATGCTTCTAGTTTAAAGTTTAGAGACTTTTCTTCAAATTTAAAAAAAATAATAATGTGTTTGAGAAAGGTTCCATTTTTTAAAGTTCACAACAAGGAATCCCTGCTATTAATAAACTTTTATGTCACATGTTCTTAAATAGCTGTGCACCATAAAAATGTGCTGACAAGTCAAATTATCACCGACTAAATACATGCACACATAAATCTGCATGACTTATACTTATTATGATAAGTGTATGTCATTGTAAATTAAAGTAATAATTTTTCATTCTATGTTCTGTCTCATAGACTGTCATTTTCTTAGCTGTCTGATTCAGCTGTTTCCTACTTACACTAAAATATTAAGGCTGTTGACCCTCACCTTAAATTGTTGACATGATCAACCTATACCTTATAAAGATTACTACAATGTATTTCTCCATTAATTTTTGCTTTAAAGTGTTATCACAAATTAATTTCATTAGTGTTTCCATTTCATTTAGATATCATTCAAAACGGCTATAGGGTTAAAAAAGAAATCGGTATAACATTATAAGTAGAGCTCAACCTCTAATCCAAAGGTCTATTCAACAGAGCGAGCGCTTTATTTTCGCCTCGTGATATTTTACTCTCTCTCACACGTGCAAAAAGTTTTGTTGCATTTTAAACTGGCACTGTCACAGTTCTGTTTAGAAATTGAACTGTGTTCTTGAATTTGCCCCATTTTAAATTTAACCAGTTTTGATTAGGGCAAAGGGGACAAAAATAAAATGAGGTTGAAATTTTACCTGTATACAGTATTACACTATGCAGTTTTCTCTAAAATTCTAGAATTATAATATATTAATTCAAACAAACTGGGGCCACAGGATAACTCAGAATTTGTACGCTGGCCTCATGTGTATTATCATAAAACTTTTAAAATGTGAATCGTTATTATAAATTATGTAAACATGTTAAACTTTGCAATATGATACAAATTATGTGTTATCCGTTATAAAACTTGTGATTTATATATCACATATGCGAAAACTTGCATATATCACTGCAGGAGGCAGAAATCAGGTCATGAGAAAAAAACTGATATTATTTCACAAGTTCATAACTACAGAAAAATGAACATGTTTTTAAGCTATTTCTTAGCCTTAAACTAAATAAAAATACATGTATTTAACTCAGTTGAAGTCCCCGGTTGTTCAAAAGATTAATCCATTTTGAAAGATACGGTAAAATCTCCAAACTTTATATCGTTAAACTCCTTGATATTTGTTTATGTGATTTATCATTTCATATTTGTCGAGTGTCTGGCTCAAAATAAATCGTCAAAATCTTCAAACTCAGTTAAAAAGTCAAAGTCATATTCACTAAGAACGTCCGACATGTTGTAGAGCTAGCTTGAAATGAATCTTAAGTTCATGACACGCTCAATATTTTTTTATTGAATTTTGACACTCTCAATGAAATTTACATCATCAGACATGCGACAAGTTGCTTACGTCATAGATACCTCATACTATTGGTTATATCGTTTTCATGGTGCGTTGAAATCGACGGCTTCTATGATGTAACCTATACAAAACTTGTGATTTATATCTGAAAACTTGCTATTCCTTTTCTTAAACTTAATTGTGATCCATAATACAATGTACTTTACTTTTGATTTATGTTCAATAAGTTATTCATATTTTACATTGGAGAACAAACAATATAGAAATGACATATTCTTGTAATTTGCCTTTTTTTAACATGATGTCATTTTCTGATTGACAGTTGAGTGGAGGTTGGGATAAGAGAATCTGTATCTGGGATCTAGAAAAAGGAACGTAAGTACACTATCATGAAAATCCTTGGACACATTACATAAGAGTGAAAATTCAAAACTCATATTGAGAAAAAAATGTATATAATATATTTCTATGATGTTGTAAAAGGATTGTTTGTTATGTGTATCTATTTTTAGTTTGGAGGGTACTTTCCGTAACACTGCCCCTGGTGCTGCCTATGAGAGTCTGGAATTTGCCTGTGACGGGGTCATCATGGATATGGACTACTCACCAAAACAGTACGTATATATGGTGGCATATTTATGCCATCCACATAACTTTTTGTTATATCATGTCAATTAAGTCAAGATAACTATCTCTTCAAGTCATGATAACTCTTGTTTGTCGACAAACACCGACTTTATATCTTGTCCAGTCAAGATAAGATATCACATTTGTTGCGATAGCTTCTGTAGATAATCCTTATTTTTCACAAGTACTTATTATCGTAATATGGCTCTTTAATGTCAGATCGAAAGAATATTTATTCATGAATGGGCGGTTGATAAAGAGAATTTACGTGGATTTTAGCACCATAGAAATAAAAGCGAGAAATTATATTTTGTGAATGATGCTTCTTGCAAAATTACGCAATAATAAATTCCTCGCATTTAATTAGGTATTTACAGTATCTTGACATGACAAGATAACTTATTTTGCATCATGAATATAATAGCTATCACAAAGATATGAATGCTTATCTGGAAGATATAAAGTCGGCGTTTGTCAACAAACAAGAAAGTTATCATTACTTGATGAGATAGTTATCTTGACTTGGCATAATATGCTATGTTAACAAAAAGTTGTGTGGAAGGCATAAATATGCCACCATATGGATAGTATGCAATAAACACAAGGTATCTAATGTGGATGTTGTGTTTTCTAGGGATGGGTATCGCCAAAAATTTCGTATCGCGATATATCACGATTTTTTCCCCACAATATCACGATAATATCATAATATTCTTATAAGCAGTTTTTACAAAGATTTTATATGAAAGTCATTATTTTTCTAAAAAATATGCTAGAAAAACAAAATTTTACTATCTTGAAATTTTTATGTATACAAAATCAATTATGTTTGGACGGTAAGATGCCGTTCTTTTCACTTTTTAATCATTTTTTATACTTGCTGGAATTGTAATTTGAAAGATTGAACAAATAAATGAATAATTTTTGGATTTTATAATATGTACCTAAAGACCGGTATTTAGATCTCTGTATCACGAAAGTATCACGCAACAAAAAATCCTGATATACCAGTATACCGATAAAATCGCACATCCTTAGTGTTTTCCAAAATCATGTCTGTTAAGAGATAAAAACTTTTAGTCCCTATCAGTAAATTGACTTGTTTTATGTGTAATCTGGAATGTTGTCTAAACTGGCAAATTTCTTTGGAACCAGTGGTCCTGGTTAGACAGGTTTTACTGTAACTGGTTTTACAATTTTTTCCATATATGGATCCTTATCTTTGAAACTGCTTGTTTTAGAAAGAACATGTGAATTGTATTCAATAAGAGCTTTTAAAATTCACTTGGAGATTTATCTTTCTATTCAGCAAAGAATTTGCCTATGCCTCCAGTGACAAAATGGTGTATATAAGAAAATTTTCTACAAATGGTGCTAAAATGACTTTGGTCAACACATTACAAGGTCATGAAGGTGAAGTTACGTGTGTGCGATGGAACATCCACGGAAAAGGATCATGGGTAACAGGTTCAGAAGATGGAACTATCCGAATCTGGGTGAGCACTGTGTTTTGTTGTATTTGATCACTGACTTAAATCATATTCTTGTATATTCCTATATGTGAATAAAATTCCTTTAAATTACAATCTGTTTTCTATAAAAGAGTTTGTATGATTTTTGTAGGCTGGGCATGGTTTAAATGAATGTGAACAAATTCTGGCTGCTCAAGGAGGGGTGTGTTGTATGTGTATTGATAAACTGAATGGAAGTATTGTAGCTGGTATCCAGAACACCATCAGGTAAATGAACAAAGGATAAGAAGTTTTATAGAGTGGCATTGTTTATAAAACAATATGCATTGTTTGTTAAATCACTAATATTTGGTCCATTGAATGAAAGCTAAAACTTTATGTCCAGGTGAGAACATTTCTTCCTCAAGGAAACATGTCAATTAGTCCCAGGAGCATGTGACAATTCTAGAAAATATATAAAAAAGTGTTTGAAGATATTTTTGGAAGCATTTAATTGGCCATCTTGTATACTGTACATAAACAAAAAAATTCTTGACATTAACAGCACACCAGGTTCCTTTCTATGGTGAATTAAATGTTTGTTTTTGCTTGCATGTTTTTTCGCATCAGTGCTTGAATGGACTACAATTACTTCTCCAAAATGTCTTGTAAGCTATTACTGGAGTGAAAAGTCAATCTGTGTGACATTTTTAAGAGACGAGACTATTACCACAAGTCATGAACTGTCAGCCTGGGCTGAGACAGTCATGAGAACTTGGGATTTCTACAGGAAAAAGAACCAAATAAAATCCATGGGTTTTTATAAAAGTCAAAACACTTTTGACTGAAATATAAAGTAAAATAATTTTTGTGAAATATTTCTTGAGATTTCCTTTTAAAAAAATGGTTAGATAGTACAAATGTGCCATAATGGAGGAGAAGGGTGGAATTAATTAAATTTACATAGGTTCACTTATGTTCTGTAGCAGTGTTCCTATAATTTCAGGGTATATGACAGTGAACATTGTCTATAGCCGTGTCGTTTAATTTCAGGGTACAGTTGTATATGAAAGTGAACATTGTATATAGCAGTGTCCCTATAATTTCAGGGTCTATGACAGTGAACATTACCGCCTGGTTCAGACCAATCTTGGACATACTGATGCTGTAAGAAGTATTATCCACATCCCAGAGAGAAACCAGGTCAGCTTCAGTAAATATGGAACACGGATATATTTTTTTCTTCTGTAAAACCAAATGAAATTATTGAGGAAAAAGTTCATACCATTTACCTTTTGGAATATTTATTGTAAATATATCCTGTATTTACAGTATGTCTCTTGTTCCTGGGATCAAACAATCCGCGTCTGGAACGCCTGGAAAAAACCAAAGAGAAGAGTGATTCCGAAAAATGAAAATAAACACATAACCTTGACCTCTGGAGACGGGGATAAACCCGTGTCCGCGGAGAAAAAAGTAGCGTTTTCTGACATCGACGGAGAGGAAGAGATGGCGAAGATCCCTGAGGAAGATGAGGAGGATTTACAAGTCGAGGACGAGGCGTAAATCCTATAAACGAGACCAGTCCGTGCCATAATAGCAAGTGTGATATATACAAAATCCATTCCATGTGATACCATATCATCAAACGTCAGCCATAAAATGTAATATAGGGCTGTATTTCTAATCTCAGATTTGAGATTTTAATAAATGTTTCAGTATTTGTGATCAGACATGATTTGTTCGAGGTGATTTGTGATGGACTTTTATACGGTACTTGTACAAGCTAACTAAGACTTTTGTATATTTTGATTCTGGCTTAGAAGAAACTTTTATTGATAAAATATTTCAGTTTATTTATTACATGTACATGTATGGACAAATATTCCATGTACATGTATATATGAAGATTATTTTATTGTGATATATTTTCAAGTCTATATTTATATATATTTTATTAAACATTTTTATATATTGTACAGTTCATATTTATAAAAAAAAATTTACTTCATATATTTTTGTATCAAACTGTATTTTCTGTACATATTTTTAGTGTCTTTATTGCTCTGTAAAGTCTGTAAACAAGCGGGTTAAATTTTGTTTTTGCTTGTCCCTAGTCAAGTCAGTGATCAATCATTTATTTGTGCAAATTTGTGTTTGTGCATTGCCTGAAATTTATTTCAAATCAAGGTTAGTGAAAATGATAAATTTGAATTTGTTTTTATCATCACTGCCCTGAACTGTCTCAGAACATCTTAATTCTTAATTTGCCATCATCTGGTTTGAAACAAATGTCTTTTTTCCTTAATGTTTAGATTATGGTTTATTTTTCATATTTGTTATTGTATAATAAACTGGCACATATATGTTCGAAAGAGGAAAAAATTCTTGAATTACATAATGCTTTGTAACAAAGCTATAAACTTTTTATATCAATGCAGACATTTCTATTTCAAGTTATTCAGCCTTTTTGTGACAGGTGTATATGTTCGTTAGTTTGACGTAATTATGAATGCAGATAACACTGGTTCATACATGTTTGTCTACTTCTCACTAGTCTTGTCAAGATTTTTCCTCATGTATTCATAAATTATTTTCAAAGTTTTGAAATTTTCTATTTTTTTTTAAACTGAACACCCATACCCGCCTTTCTTTGATGGTCGGTTTTAATGAAGTTTTGTGCTTGTTTGTTCTTTTATGTTTCAGTCTGCAGAAATATCCTGGATTTCTGTTTATGCATATTCTTCTGCTTATTCTCCATTGTGAAATTAAATGAGTGTTAATTGATAAAAGAAAATTAAACATGATGATGATCGGTACTGTGCCAAACTTTGACCATGACCTTTTAACTAAAGGTAATCAGGGTTGTGAAATGTATATTCCAGAACAGTTTGGTGCTTATAGTTCAGTATTATGCACCATTTAGCTTATATTTTTATGGAGATGTATTAGAGCACATACATTTTATTCTTTGTTAAACTGAATGTAAGAAATGAAATCTCCAGAGTAGGGGTTCTTTAAATGTAGGTGTCCTGTGCAATTTTTTATGGAATTTGATTAGAAGTAACATTTTGAAATTTGAAATACGTCATTAATAACAAAATAAAAAAGATATAAGAAAAGTTTTGTTTTGTTTTGTTTTTTGTTTGTTTGATTTTTTTTTTTTTTGGGGGGGGGGGGATGAAGTGTTTTTGTGAATCATGGTAAGTGTGCAAGTCCCATTTATAAAGTATTCTGTAAACTGAAAGGGTTTTCAAATTTTTTTTTTATTGTGATGTCTCAACATTCTGATAATTTTATTTATCCTTATTTGACTATACTGCAACGAAAATGTGTGTGTGTGTGTGGGGGGGGGGGGGGGTTACACTAAATAAAAAGCAATTGATAAATATTAATAGAGCATATGCTGACAATAACCTAGCAAACTACTGGCATTGGAACATAGACTGACTTTATCCTGACAGTTTACAAGTATTGGGGAGTAGAATGACATTTATCTTATAGAATGCTAGAATTGGGCTGTCTTTTTCAAATTCCTAGTATTAGAGCTGAGGATGGCATACTTTAACCTTGCTGATTACCAATCAAGTGGGGATAGAAGATTAGTAGTAAAACAATGATTGTAACTTGTCATCAAGTTAAATGAAGACAAATGTTTTTCATACAAATTGTTTGGCCATATTGTCAAAGGAAATTTTCATCATTTCCCGATCATGACTAGGAACAAAAGTCAAATATGACTGGGGCAAGGGATGCTCTCTCCTCCATAGCACCTGATCCCTCCTCTGATGTTTTGGAGGTCCTTGTATGCTCTGCTCCTGATTTGAATTGTTTAATGAACTTTTGAGCTTGAATACTGTTTGTTATTTCCATATATTTCATTTTTACTAGCCAGATTACTTGTATTAGAGCATAGAATAAAGTAAAGGGCAAGGAAATGAATCTTTATATATGTAATGTTCAACATTGTTAACTGTAATTTTGTTATATGGTTATAAATTTTGTATTCAATATAATTAAAAATTTTATATCGCTGTTCATTACAGTTTACTCAAAAATCCATAGATTTATCTTATGAAGTCACCTTTGGGGTTTTGTTGGTCCCCAGTTTTTGGTCTGGAGGGAGTCTGTAGATTAAAGTGAGGTTTGATGGTCTTTTCCAAGTGTAAGTGCTAACTGCGTCAATCCCAAGGCATCAGTGTCAGTCAATCTGTGTAATGGGAAATATTGCTTCCTTAGAAATCAATACCAGATATTGTCAACAGTGTTTCTACATTATTCCTTGCATCCTTTCTCAAACTGATTTGAATTTTCAGAGAGAAACAAGGAGATGAGATTTTTGTTAACTGTTGTAATGACGATAGATCAATGGAGGATAGAACTGGATGGCATGGCTTGGAAAGGGGGGGGGTAATGGAAAGACTGGTGTACTCAATGCACAGTACCTTACGTGTGGTCTTTTTCAATTTGTTTCATGGTTTGCAAGTGATTTCACCTGATATTGCAGCAATATAATATAAATGTAATACTATAAATGTAAATTTATTTAAATTTTAGAATGAAAAATTCATTCAAGTTGCGCCAATTCTCAGTTGACAGCATTACAAGCTTAAAATTAAACATAATTAAAAGCAATATATCATATCAAAATTAAGATATCATGTATCCAAAGATATATAATACTAGTAAACAAAATTCTCTCGTGAAAATAAGATGTCGCGAACATATAGGGATTTATAGTATGTGGTTTCCCTATACACATTAAATTGCTGAGAGTTTTATAAATACTTTAAATCACTTTTTACTCACAAGAAGTTTATTTTCGCTTAATTACGTAAGACTGTCTGTTTCCCACAACATTTTATGTGGATTTATATACCTGTGTCATGTTGTAAATTTTGAATTTTGAATTTACTGTGTGGCAGTAAATACAAAATACATGACAACTTGTCATGTTGTAAATTTTGTATTTACTGCTACACGTTAAATTCAAAATTTACAACATGACACCAGTAAAACAAGTCAATTCAGCCAGTACAAAAACAAACAATGCATAAATCAGTCTAGTCAAGCGTGAATATCTAAGACTTTGATATCACGTATATATTAATTTTTTGATAGAATGGACAAATTTTTCGCAGACGTATTCCCTCGTTAAGTTTGATACAAAAAAATGACGAAAAGAAAAATATTGAATGCATATTATGCGATGTTAACTTACATACTACATAGCATTAAAAAAAATTCTCTAAATGTGTATTGTTTTAAATGTGAATCATGACATTATGTGATATTTTTACCTGAATAAAATGATATGAATATGCTATTATTTAGCAGTTTCCGTAGAGATTAGATATGATGCGTTGATATCGAGAATATCTTGCTAGCAAGGCAGTGCTTTAATATCTTAGTAGAAGTCACGCATTTGAGTATAAAATATTTGAAATAAAAATTTGAATTTGCAGAAATTGTCACTGCAAGAGCTAACGCCCACATTACTCGCGCTCTTGATTAATGAGACATGCATGACCATGCACTGATAGGAAACATTATTACCTACAACTCTCGTTATTCTCCTATACATTTTTTTAAATAAGCAAGATTTTTCGTAGTATTCTAAATGCTATGGCAGAAACCACATCATTAAATGGTATACCAGAATAATATAACAACTATATAAAGTTAACAGGTTTAAATGACCCATCTCTCTCTATCTCTCTCTGTACATTACTTTAAATAATGCCATGGATATAAAATTCAGAAACCATATTATTAAATTGAACATGACAGTATGATTGTTTTGTTATTAGTCTGATCCGTCTATTTTTTCTCCTCTCCTGTTACAACTGACACCCCCAATATGATTGTTTTGTTATTTATCGATTGATTTACAAATTTCTTATTTTGAAATAATAAAAGTTATCTATGTTAAGAAATTTGAGATTTGTAAATCATGTACATGTACATATGTATTAGTACACATGACATGTAGGATTTACTTGTACATACAACATCGTACCGTCTTATTATCACTGACCTTAGAAACAATCTAGCTTTAATTTACTGTATATAATTATCATAATTATCATGTATACATGTATATAAGCTTACTTTAAAATAAAAAAAAAGTGAATGTTTAAATTTTATTTTGGGCTTTTGAGAATTGCCTTTTCGACGCTTTGAATGTTCAAAAGGCCTAAATGTATTCCATCTTGTATGCTCCTTCACAGACACATGTTGAGCTAAAGCACGTGGCATTGTTTACTAAACTTTATAGTCCGTTTCAGGGCCTCTATTTATTTGCATATGTATCACTTCTGTATTTTATTATCAGATAAACACTATTCGGACGCTCTAGAAATGCATAATATTTTTTCTGCCTTGATAAAATGTCTGTCTTAATATCTTGGAAAGTTTTCATCTAGAAATAACTTAGATTTCATCTTATAAAAGGAATCGGGGCGTGTTTATATTTGCATATTTATCGACCGTGACACTTCTCTACCTTGTGACGTCACATTTAAAAAATGGCGGACCTACATGAGGCACGTAAGCTGAAAGGAAAAGATATAAACGAACTCACATCGAAAGAGACAGGTAACGGAATTTTACAAGAGACGGAATTAAACAATCTTTCTAGAGGAATGAATACTGCTCCTTCAACATCGCGATTTCTAGTGGCTAGAGTTAACGACGATGAAAATGAAGAGACTGATCAGCCGCCAGTTTCTGAATCTGAATCCGAACCAGCGCCCGGGAAACCGGCAAAACAACTCGACTTTCAAATCCTGGATTCACCCAAGTCTCCCAAATCTCCATATGATTCAGTACATTTTTTCGGAGGAACTGTGAGTCCCAATGACACATATGGATATAATAATTCATGTGAAACTCATATGAAAACATTTGGAAAAAATACAGTGGAGGCTATTCCTCATGTTGATCATTACAGAAACTTGCTTTCAGCAACAGCAGCATTGAAGTCGAGGCCAACTCTTGCCGAACTCCACGAAGAAAAGGTATTTTATTTCGTACCTGTCATAGATTTGAGTTTATTGATTTGTTTATTTGTTACACATCGTCAGCAGCAGCAGTCACGTGTAGAGTCTATTAAGGTTGTATATCCGGTAATGGTTAAAAATATTAAAAATACAACTAGTAGTAAGCAGGGATACACATATATACTAGTAAATATGTCCCTGTATCTAGAAAGTTTCCCCTCGATTAGGATATCAACATTTGGATTGTTTCCATTATTTTCATTACAATGCATGGTTGATAATGATTTATTGTCCCTTTTAAATTCTGCAATTCGAAAATAACACAGTTGATTTGTAAGCTTTTACTATAATGTGATATGGATGATGAATTTTAAAGACTGGCCTTGTCAAGAAAATTCTCATTAATTTTAACATGTTCGTTGAGATGTCATGTTACACAGGCGCTTGTTAATTGACCAAGATTTCTTGAATATTTTATAATAAAAGACTATTTATACAGTCGCTACAAATTGCAAATATTTCATGGAATGTGTGAAATCTATTAAATGACACATTGAAAATTGATTTAAGATTTCTTTTAATACAGAACTTTCTAATGCCATGTTCATGTCTTTCTTCATTTGTTTGCTTTTTTATTATTATCTCTTATATGCATTATACAAAAAATAAATATTTCTGATTTGTTCGAATGTCAGGTGGGCCATGCCCTTTATTCAAGGGGAGATAATTAAGAATCAGTGAAAATTTAATGTCATTTTCTCAAAAACTACTTGGTAAGAAGAAATGAAACTTCAAAAAAGTCTACAATACTTAGTGTAAATTCAAGTGCCTTCAAATCATATTGAACCAAGTGGAGGATGGGGTCACAAAAGGTGATCAAAGTTTTACAAGGGAAAATATATGAAAAAAGTTTGAAAATTTTCCCCAAAACAACAGTCATTGATTAGTCATAGAAATTGAGGCATCTTTCAAGTTTGTTCAAATCATGACTCCCAGGGGTAGGGATTGGCCACAATTTGAGATGAAGGTTTATATACTTACTTATGTATCCTCTCCGTGCCCTGGAGGACGCATGAGGCCATTCAAGAAACGTTGATATATATTGGAAAATAGAAAGGGGAGCATTAGCTGATGTTTCTACAAACACGATAAAACAAAACACTTATAAATTTCTGTAAATTAGAGTAAGTACAAAGTATGTACTAAAGAAGACTGAAATCTTGTTAATTCACTCCAAAAGATAGATCTTCTAAGAAGAGGTAAAAACAAATAAAGGACCATGCATACATTACATAGCATCTCTATAGTCTGTGATGTTTTAATTTATTCTGTAAAAACAGTACTACTTTCAATTGATGTCATATGTAGAGAAACAGAAAATTTGCATTAACAAAATAGAAATTGCAGACAGCTAGGAAATTGTTTTTAAAAACTTAGCAAATGTTATTTATTGGTAAAATTAAAATTAAAGCATGTAAGATATCTAAACATGTATATATATTGTTTCCTTGTAAACTAACTATGACATCCAGTTTGGTAATGTGTAAATCATTAATCAGTGGAAATCAATACTAATGAGTCTGCAGAATTTTATGGGTCAACTGAGAATTTCTAGTAATCAATATGGATATCGACTGAACTTCCAAATAATTTAATCCCAGTCAACAAACATTTTGATTTACCTGGAAATATAATTCATGCTTGGTCTCTTTGACCTGTCTGAGAATGGAATAAACACATTTGTTCTGCATTTTAAGTCACCTGTCTCCTGTCATTTGTCATATGTTTTCTTAGGAAGTTGCAGAGCATAATATTTCTCAGCCCAATCATAAAGGGATTTGTAAATTTTGAAGTCCACATTTTACACCACTCTTCATTTTTCTACAGTGATACCCCATGTTTTCTGTAAATACAAATTGTATTTTGTAAATTCCTTGGGGTGTCCTGATAATAGGCTAAGCTGTAACAGGTCTGCTTCCCCAGACTTGTTTGATACTGCCAAAGAATGTCTACAGAACCACAGGGCAGTGACAGGCAAACAGAAAACAATTGTTTTCTCGTAGAAACAAATGCTTTCAAAAAAGTTGGTTTCTTCTGGCTGGTACTGGTTTGTAAGTCATTCACAGTAGAATGGTACATGGCTGTAATGCACAGTATTCTTAGAATCCCTGTCTTTTTATATTTGTGTTTATAGAAATAATATCTGACAGGAATAGAACAGCAAATATTTTGGTGAACAATCCATTTTTATAAATGAAAGCTTTAGAGAATTATGAATAAAATTTTCAACCTTATATCCAAAGCTGATTTTTTCTATCTTCCTTGAAAAATTGTTTGAACATGTTCATCACAGTTATGATATTTGAATGTTCATCACAGTTATGCTATTTGAATATTCATCACAGTTAAGATATTTTAACATGTTCATCACAGTTATGATATTTGAATGTTCATCACAGTTATGATATTTGACTGTTCATTACAGTTATAATATTTGAACATGTTCATCACATTTAAGATATTTTAACATGTTCATCACAGTGATAGAACATTTCATCAACATGTTGAACATTTTTATCACAGCTATGATATTTGAACATGTTCATCACAGTTTATATGATATTTGAATGTTCATCACAGTTATGCTATTTGAATATTCATCACAGTAAAGATATTTGACTGTTCATTTAATACAGTTATAATATTTGAACATGTTCATCAAAGTTACGATATTTGAACATGTTCATCACAGCTATGATATTTGACTGAGTGCTTCTGTTTTAGGAGGAGGAGGTGATTCGGGCCAAACAGAGAGAACCACTTTTGGCATCAGAAGAGAACTTGGTGGAAGAGTCTGCCGCTAATAAAGCCACCGCAGTCAAGTTTGGATGGATCAAGGGAGTATTGGTGGGTTATTTTTAGTTTAGAGGAAAGGGGGGGGGGGGAGTTATATGTGTCATTTAAGTCCAGTTCAAGTTACTCTGTCATTGGAAAGCATTCCAGTGATGTTTGATCAAATATTGTAAATACTAGTGTCAAGGAAACGAAGAGATAAAGTAAGTTGTTTTCAAAATCTGCATTATTTTTTAAGTACATGTATGAAGTAACCTTATACCTAATTAGTAATTAAGCATAGTCTATCATGTTGTTAAAGAATGGTACATGCTTTATGCTTGCGATATATGCTTTTCTTGGGCTGAAATGGCTGCGATAAAACTCATTTTTTTAAAAGTGTATGGATTCAGAAGTTCCCCAATTTTTCAATTTTTTTAATGCTATTACTGATTTTTTAAAAACCCAATCTTGGTTAGTTTTAATGGACTCCCATTACCACTGGCTGTACAGGAAATAAGGGGCAGATTTTACCTGATCATTTAATTGTCAAGCATTAGCTTCCACTGGTTCAACCATGTGTTAATCAGTGCCTGAATTTTTTGGCATTAAAGTCTGCAAAATAGAATAAATAAACATAAAAAAAAATGCAGACAGGTAAAGATAAATTGCAAGAAGACTGCGGCTCTGAACGAATTGAATATAATTAATTTGCAGAAAATAACAATCTGAATATTATAGAGATAAACTCATATCCTGAATTGTCTATATGGAAAAATAAATGTTTAGGAGTTAATCTGTTCTGTGGTTATTGTCTGATAAAAAGTACATCTGGCAGACTGGATGTGAATTACTGCTTTATTAACAATAAGACTCTCATTACACATCAGACTGATAAGATTATTTCCCCCCAGAGTTTGAGACCTGATAATTGATACTGTGAATATGTGATTCTCATATCAATACCAGAAGTTACAACCCCAGTGCAAAGACAATAACCTTCTCAGTTCTGTAAAAATTTGTGATTTTTTTGGTATGAGTTTTCGAAGATTATCTCATGACTATGATCTCAGATATGAATTTTCATTACAGAAAATAGATTTTGCTTTGTTCTGAAGGTTACACCTACTGTTCTGTAGAGTTAGAATAGAACAGGCACAGCTGAAACAATTAACATTCTTTTACTAATACTCACTTGTTAAAGATTTAAGTGCTCTGGAAACTGCACTTCATACCCTGTCTCCTAAGGTCAAGGTCGTTTGTAATAAAACACACTTCCTGTGATAATGAGCCATAATGGTGACCTTGTCCCTTTGTACAAGCTTTAGTGTTTGACTTCCTATATGCTAATGAAAGGAGAAAACTTGCAATTTATTATCTGGTTAGGATGAAAGGAGTCCTGGCATCCCAATTTTACGAGAAAGATTACTCAGCTAATGAGGACATCAACTTATTGATAATACACAAGAAATCAAAGGCTTGTAAAAGTATGTAACATTCCCTGAACTAAGCCAAGACAGAATTCCTTGTCTTCATCATTATGGGTCTTTGGATCAGAGCCTTCTGGTCTGAAAGATTTGATGAATAGGCAAAGGAATCTCATTTTTATTGGAGAGAGGTCCCTGTTAAGTCTGTCAGATGGTGACCTTGAGAAGGGTCCAGAGGCAGCTAGAAAAAGATTAATTGATCAGCAATCAATTAGGACAAATTACCACAGAGTGTGAAATGATAAATTGATGAAATTGATTTCTGTGCAAGCTCAGTTTTAGTGTAAAGAAAGAGATGTCTGAAAAGGAAGGAATATTTGCCTAAAGATTTTTCTTTCTTATTGTGGAATTTGTCTTGTTTGTATTTCATAAGTTCAGTAAACCTATAGTTATATATATGTTGTTTACTCAGCTTGCTAGATTATTCACAAACAAATAACTTCCTTTTATAAGTTGTCCATAGTAAAGTTACATGTCAAGGCAGGAAGCACATAAATATTACATGTGTTTGTATAGGAGGTTCTATAGGGATAATACATGTATATTGTGGGGGATGTCTCAGCAATTTAAATATTGAACTATTGATCTTTTATTTATATACATCAAGGAAATGACCATGTTATTTCCACTGTACAGAAATACTTGACCATGCTTGACCATATGGGTAGTAATTTAAAGACCTGAGAACAGTTTTTGAGAAGAAACAATTAATCTACACTATTCACTGATTGTCTTTTACAACAGTTGTATTAGATGACAGTAGTTTAAAATGACAAAAGCAGAGTAGCTTGTCTCTTAATTTATAAACATTTTATGTCTTGGTATAAGTACTTATTGAAAGAAATGTCAGCACAAAGAATATATTATGTAAGAATAAATGTCACTTGTATGTAAGTTTCATGAGATCAAACTAGAATATATAGTAGGCATTTTATATCCAGTTTAAAATGATTGTTTATTTGATTTACATCCCTTCAAGAATTTTGTTTTGGTGGCACCCATTGACAGGTTGTAAAAGGCTGCCATTTTAGATCAGTACACTTAGGGCCATTGAGCAGTACTATTTTAGATCTTTTTCACACCAGCATGACCTTCGTTCTCCAAATGCAACAGTGTTCTTTAATATCTTTGGACAACAAACATGTTTTGTCTCTCAAAGAACCAAAATTTCTTTGAAAAGATCAATTCAAACAACTGTTTTACATTCATATTTGAATTTATAAAATTCAAGCTGATAAAATTATATGTAATCTATCCTTGTTAAAGAAAAAATGAAAAAAAAGGTCAAATTTGAATTTTTGGAGTTTAAATCATCTCTATTTAAGACAGTTGTGCTAAAGAGGATTTAGCTTTGGGAAATTTTAATGAGGTAGTGAGGCATCTCTTTTATGTTTCTTCTGCACATAGAGTGTGAAGCTGGTAGGTTATCGGGAATGAAGAATGATGATAGATAGAGTAGGTCCTCTTCTTCTATAGGGAATTATTTGCACTTGATCAGTGGAGAATATAATTCCTCGTGTCAATTTAAAATGGTCACCAGTAATGTATAGGCTATGTTTTGTTTTGTGACTGTTCACTGCTTCTTTTTATGTGGTTACTTAACCATCAAATTAACAGACTGAGGGTCATGGGTGCGCCAGGGGTCAATGTTCTGGGGTTTAAACTGAGGAAATGGCTGACCACAAACGGAAAGAAAAGATAACAAGGATTTTATACTGACATATAAAAATTAATTTACATATATTTACCTACCTGATATAATGTATTATTATCTTAAATCTCTAGAAAAGAAATGTTTTTCAAGACTTTAAATATTAGGACTGGACATGTTTATCTCTAGTTTCTAAGTCCTCAAGTTTCAAAGTAAGTTGCTAGAAATGGTTATTAATAAATTACATAAGTAAAGCTGATAGAACTAATATACCACCCATATATTTAATGCAGACTTGTAAAATGTTCTGATGTGTTTTGTTGTACACTTCCTTGTATCCTTCTCTAAGTTTTCCTTAAGACCCAGGGGCTGGGGAATATCCCCAGCCATAAAGATGTAATTATGATATTCCTTCTAAACTCATAATTAAGAGAGGAACCCCAGATCCCGTTCTACTTTCCAAATGTCCCATTCTATTTCAATTCATATGGACAACTATGCTTATGAGCCAGGTAAAATAAAGAGGTCTTAAAAAAACATGATTGTAGGTATACTACACTGTTGTTGTTAATTGTCCTTGTACAGTTTCTGTCAACTTTTCTTGTGATGATCAGAAAGCAGATTAGAGATGTTCTAAAAAGTAAAAATTTTCCCCAATTTTTGTAGGTACGATGTTTGCTGAATATATGGGGTGTGATGCTGTTTATGCGCCTGTCCTGGGTGGTGGGGCAGGCTGGGATAGGTCTCGCCACCGTCATTATTCTCCTTGCTACTGTCGTCACTCTGCTCACATTGATATCTATGTCTGCCATCTGTACAAACGGAGAAGTCAAGGGAGGTAAGTCAGTATATATCGATGTCTGATATCTGTACATCAAATGGGGAGGTCAAGGGAGGTAAGTCAGTAGATATCTATGTCTGATATCTGTACAAACGGGGAGGTTGGTCAGTAGATATCTATGTCATATCTATACGAACAGAGAAGTCAAGGGAGGTAAGTCAGTAGATATCTGTCTGATATCTGTACAAACAGGGAGGTTGGTCAGTAGATATCTATGTCATATCTGTACGAACAGAGAAGTCAAGGGAGGTAAGTCAGTAGATATCTGTCTGATATCTGTACAAACAGGGAGGTTGGTCAGTAGATATCTATGTCTAATATCTGTACGAACAGAGAAGTCAAGGGAGGTAAGTCAATAAATATCTATGTCTGATATCTGTACAAACAGGGAGGTTGGTCAGTAGATATCTATGTCTAATATTTGTACGAACAGAGAAGTCAAGGGAGGTAAGTCAGTAGATATCTATGTCTGATATCTGTACAAACAGGGAGGTTGGTCAGTAGATATCTATGTCTAATATCTGTACGAACAGAGAAGTCAAGGGAGGTAAGTCAGTAGATATCTATGTCTGATATCTGTAAAAATGAGGAGGTCAAGGGAGGTAAGTCAGTACATATAAAGAATGTTATTGTTGAGATACCCATTAAAAATAGATTTAAATGATAGAGTGCATAGCTAAGATACAGTTTATCTGGCATAAAGTAATACTGATTCATTTTGGTGTAATTTGAATGCTTAAGGAATTAATAGGGGAAACTTTGGAAAAATTTATGTATTTGTTAAATATGAGCCTATTTTTTAGGAGGAGCATATTACATGATTTCTCGAAGTCTGGGTCCAGAGTTCGGCGGTGCTATTGGCCTCATATTCTCTGTCGCCAATGCTGTTGCAGTGTCCATGTATGTCGTTGGTTTTGCAGAAACGGTCAGAGATCTACTAAAGGTATCTAATACAGATATGGAGGAATGTGTCATAAAATCCCCATAAATCATATTGTGGTTTATATATAGTGTATACATTAAGATGTGCACATTCTAGACACAGGATAATTTATTTCTCTGCACAGAGAATATTGACAGTGCCTCTTCCCTCTTTGTGACATGACAAATATATTTAATATAAGGCAAAAATATATATGATAAGGTTTCATAAATATAGGGTAGAGAGTATTAGTTCAATAAAAGATTATGTTACAGTTCAAACATGTCAAAACACCTACACTTTGTCAGGCTCTCAACTGATATCTATACTATTATGTCACACATATATAGTCACATAAGAGAAGAGAGCTCTTTCAACATATATATAATCGTTGCATATACCGTTATGCCACACATAAAGTCACACGAGAGATTTTAGGGACTAGGTCTTTCAATTGATATATAACATTTGTAACTATATACTGTTATAAGAGAATACTTTTCATCTTGTTTTATTATGTGGTGGTACAAATGCAGGCTCATATGTATACAGTATAAGCATGAAATCTAATGTATTAGAGACAAAAACATCAAATCCTCCCATAAACTTTAGAAATCTGCTGCCTATTAAAAGACTGTGTAACCACAACAAAGACCGTAAGATGTGTCTGTCAGTAGAACAGATCAGGGCTGTGTGACTTGTTAGCGTGCCTATACAGTTCTGTTTCAGCAGTCAGATCTAATCCTCAAGAATTGGCAGGGAGAATTAATCAATAGGTACTTCTGATCTACCACAGCATTAAAAGGAGCAGAAATTAGATACACGAGGGAAAATCCACAAAGTCTCTGTGTAACATGCAGAAATGCTGCAGGGTTAACAGGTTTAATGGAATTTCTGGCAGCTTTTGTATGGTTAGAGTGTCCAGAATTCCACATTATTTTGACTGGTTATTCTTTTTAGACAAAAATTTCAAACAGAAATAATAGGTTTTAAAGAAGAGGAGGGTTCAATCAATGGGGTTCTCTGAGTTGAATACCAAAGGATAAGTAGGGTTTAGAATCAAGGTTTTATTTGAGGCAAGCCATTAGTTGTATGAATGTTTGTAAACACAAAGAAGGACTGCAAGCAACCTGTTTAAGGTTGGACACTGAAATCAATTTCCTGAAAGATTTGTTAAAAAGCCAGTAATTATTTGTTTCCTAAATTTTATTTTAACAGTGTTGTTATGGACAGCCATGACAAATGAAAATTCCACATTACAGTCATGTCCAAAGATTAATTAAATAAATCAAAAAAAAAAAAAAGGAATAGTTGGTGATTCTAGGAATGAATCTTCCTGATGGTTACACTTGAGAGTTAAATGTAAACAACAAGTGTCAGTTGTAAGTTCCACCTTTCTGTTAAGAGGCAAGCAATCTTTGTGGTTCATTTTAGTTCAGTTTTATGATTAAGAACTCATTAGGACTAAGTAAACCTCACACAGTGCATAGAAAATTTGGAAGATGAATTGAAAAATCTATCATCACTAAGTAAAAAACAACTGAGTTAAACTTTGCTTGCACCTATCATGCTTATCTGAAGATGCTATAAACCAGTTTGATTTCTATTTTTTAATCATTTTCTAGTAAAAAGGCAATTTAAAAAATTGTTTCAAGTTTATTACACACTTTACATATTTTACTTGGGGCTCAACAAAAGCTCTATTCAAGTTTGTTCTCAAATCGATTGTATGGCTAGTGTACATGGCTAAAACAGATATCAGCTTTATTGCATGGGACTATAGTATACAAGATGTATTGCATGGCAATAGATGCATGCACACACATCAGATATATTGCATGACTATCAATACAAGCACCCTCCATATATTGTATGATGCTTCAGCAGGTCCAAAGTTGCAAACACATCAGGATTTCTCACTGTATAACTAAGTACAAGCACACTCAGTGGAACTATTTCATAACTGTCACTTGATCATCAAATCTATTGCATGGTTTTCAATACAACCACACTCATTATTTAGCTCTTCCTACATATAAATCCATCTATTAAGGATTTTTTGCTTTACTCTTCATCTTTAACTAGTTATTCTTGTTTTGGTTAGTTCTAATTTTTTAAGTTAATGTTTCCTTCCTGGCTTAGCTTAAAAGATCCCCCTAAGAATCAGGAGAACAGGCTCATTAGACGGAGGATTTAGTGATTTATAAACTTATTTTTCAGGCTAATGATGCTCTAATGGTGGATGAAACTAATGACATTCGAATCATTGGTGTTCTGACAGCCACACTGTTATTAGGGATCGCCATCATTGGCATGGAATGGGAGGCAAGGGTAAGTAACTCCTGCAGAATCTGGCAAATAATGTAAAAATACAGAGAAAATTCTCCTAAGCCAAGACCACTGTGTAGAGTATGAGATATTAATATATATTCCATGAGGTTTTTTGAACCTCTGACAAGAGAGATAACTCATGCCTGGATGAATTTATACTCAAATTGTGTGCACTTAGATTTACTTATATAGTATATGGGGATGAAAGGGGAAATAAACTTCAAATTTCAGAAAAGTAAAGAATTTGTGTGTGTGGGGGGGGGGGGGGGGTTGGAACTTTGATCTCCCACTAATACACATCATTCTCAAATTAATTGTTTAACAAATTTGAGTTTTGTTTTATCTTTACAGGCTCAAGTTGTGTTACTGGGTGCTCTGTTAATTGCCATATTTAACTTTTTAATTGGAACCTTTATTCCTCCAAGTCAAGAGAAAGTCTTAAAGGGAATCACAGGTTATCAAGGTGAGAGAAACCAATCAATGGTCAAGAGGTATAAATAGACAAGCATGTGTCAGTCTGATGCTTCAGAATAAGATAATGCCACATGTTTCAGAGGAAGCTATCAATGCCACAATTTATTGATTACCTCCAGTAATAACATTTACACATTAACCTCCATTTCTTTATTCCAGGGACTGTCTTTCTGGAGAACCTAGGTCCCAAGTTCACCGAAGGAGAAAACTTTTTCTCTACATTTGCAATATTTTTCCCTGCAGCTACTGGGATATTAGCTGGTGCAAACATCTCAGGGGATCTCAAAGTATGGAAATTGTCTCTCTGATCCATTGACAATAGATATTTATAGAAGCCTTTTATTTATTTTTTACCTTGCATTGTAAGGTAGAGAATTATCTGAATGCTATTAATAATTGAAGGATACTGATTAGATGTTTGTTAGATGTCTGAAAGGAACCTGTTATTCTTTTTTTATTCAGATAAGCAGGAATGTTAAATAAGCTCACCTGAGTCAAAGTGTTCAATGAAGTCTCTTGTATACTTCAGTAAACCTTTTACATTTTCAACTTTTTCTCAAAACCAGTAAGTCATAACTAAGATTGTCACCAAGCATTCTTGGTATGAGATTTTTTCTTCAAATGAGCCATTACCTTTTCAAAAGGATTGGAGTTGAGAAACATTGAAAATATGTTCTCAAGAATCACTGGACCAGAAGAGACACAAGACAGAGACTAAGGTTGAGTGTGGGGTGGGGTCACAATTCAGGGTCCTATTTTTATGCCCCGCCATGAATATGGCCGGGGCATATAGTGTTTGCCATGTCCGTCTTCCGTCCTTCCGTCACACTTTGCGTTTAGCTCTGTTCAAAGCTAAGTTTCAAAGAAACTATCCAAGATATTTTCATCAAACTTCATATGCTGATAGATATTGATGAGAGCTATGCAACTGCATCAACATTTTTTGATCTTGACCTTTCCTTTGACCTTGACCTCACTTTTCTTAAATTAGTGTTTAGCTCAAATTTAAACATACCATTCAAGATGGTGTTATCAAACTTCACATGTTGATACAAACTTGCACGGATGATGCATCTAAGGATGAACACTACCAGACTTGCTTCGGATGCTGGATCTGACCTACATTTTCCAGATGAGTGACCAGGTTAAAGTTTTTGGAGCAGGTCCATTCCTAAGGAACTATAAGCTCTACTTGGACCAAACTTGCATGGATGATGCATCTAGGGATTAACACTACCAGACTTGCTTAGGATGCTGGATCTGACCTACATTTTCCAGATGAGTGACCAGGTTAAAGTTTTTGGAGCAGGTCCATTCCTAAGGAACTATAAGCTCTACTTGGACCAAACTTGCATGGATGATGCATCTAGGGATTAACACTACCAGACTTGCTTAGGATGCTGGATCTGACCTACATTTTCCAGATGAGTGACCAGGTTAAAGTTTTTGGAGCAGGTCCATTCCTAAGGAACTATAAGCTCTACTTGGACCAAACTTGCATGGATGATGCATCTAGGGATTAACACTACCAGACTTGCTTAGGATGCTGGATCTGACCTACATTTTCCAGATGAGTGACCAGGTTAAAGTTTTTGGAGTAGGTCCATTCCTAAGGAACTATAAGCCCTACTTTGACCAAACTTGCATGGATGATGCATCTAGGGATGGACACTACCAGACTTGCTTCGGATGCTGGATCTGACCTATATTCTCATTCCCAAGTAACTATAACCCTGCCTGAACGAAACTTGCATGGATGATGCATCTAGGGATGGACACTACCAGACTTAGGGATGGACACTACCAGACTAGCTTCGGATGCTGGATCTAACCTACATTTTTATTCCCTAGTAACTATTAACCCTACCTGAACCAAACTTGCATGGATGATGCATCTAGGGATGGACACTATCAGACTTGCTTCGGATGCTGGATCTGACCTATATTTTCATTCCCAAGTAACTATAAGTCCTACCTGAACCAAACTTGCATGGATGATGTATCTAGGAATGGACACTACCAGACTTGCTTCGGATGCTGGATCTGACCTATATTTTCATTCCCAAGTAACTATAAGCCCTATCTGAACCAAACTTGCATGGATGATGCATCTACGGATGGACACTACTAGACTTGCTTTGGATGCTGGATCTGACCTACATTTTTATTCCCAAGTAACTATAAGCCTACCTGAACCAAACTGATCAAATTTTATACACAAACAAATTTTCATGTTGCTCTGATAATAATGAACAGGAGGGCAACAATTATTCTTATTAATAATATACCAGGTATATATAAGTGCTGAACGATGTTTGTTTGAAACGTGGTCTTAGGATCTAGGAATGTAATAGAGGGTCAGAGTTATCAAAAGTCAATTTATAAGAAACATTGCTTAAAAGAATTTCTCAAAACTCTGCAGGACCTCATTCAGTTGTAGATCAGATCATAGCTTTGTGTGAGGATATATTGGAATGTAATCTAGGATTTCTACAGAAAACCAGTAAGCAATATCATAAGTTATTGAAATAGTGGTCCTTAAATAAGGACAGCGCCCCAATTGAGGAACAAAGTTTTATACCAAAACATATTTTACATTTTGTGGACATAATTCTCCTTGTATTCTAAATCAAAAATGTTGAAGTCATGTATTTCAATTTGTTGACCACAATGAGAGGTACATTTACTTGTGTCAGCAGGTAGAGAATGGTGACTCAGGTGAGCAATGTGGCCCATAGTCCTCTCTTTAAAGATGTTGATGAGTGCCAACATTTTTTTGCTTTGAATAATTTTTGTACTGTGTCTATGAATTGGAATAATTTTTAAACAGTATTTATTCTAGTAATTTTTATGTTCTTGGAAAGGATTTTTTTTTTATTAAGCTTCTGCTCACCTTATCCCCAAGCTATTATTTTTTGCTATTATTATGGCATACTAAATGTTTTAAAATTATGTCATGCTGAAGGGTTATGAATATTTTTATGGTTAATCTACATACTGTACTTTCAAAATTGTGCTTATTTAAACAGATTTTGCATAAAAATGTGAAATAGTTATGTGAATCTGAATTATGGTACATCATTTGAGTTATTTATCCACTGTTTATAGAATGCACAAAGAGACATTCCAAGAGGGACGTTCCTGGCTGTTGTTATATCCTCCATTACTTACATTGCCTGTGCCTGGCTGATGGGATCCTGTATACTGCGGGAGGCTTCAGGATTTGAACCAGTACATGTGACAGCCCTGATGTATAACAGTACTCAGAATATGACAGTAGACATTGTGAACATAACACTAGATGTCGTGAACTTGACCAGTGGGGTGGGGGTCAGTGTGATTGATCAGGCCAGGAACTGCAGTCTTGGGAAGGGTGGGGTCTGTACCAGAGGACTGCTGCATGACTTCCAAGTAAGAGCTCAGAGTGCAATAGATTACAAAATGAAAACTTTGGATTTGCTGAATTTTAGTTTTTCATATTCTTTTGTGTCAGCTAGTGATAAAATAAATATAAAAATCTGACATTGGATGAAATAAGGTAAACTTAAAGAAAACAGTGTTTATGTGTCCCTGCAGTATGTGATAATTCTATTTTCAGGCTATGGAGCTGGTTTCTGCCTGGGGCCCCCTACTCACCGTAGGAATTTTCTCTGCCACTCTATCCTCTGCCCTCGCTAGTTTAGTTTCTGCCCCCAAAGTCTTCCAAGTAAGAAACTTTTTAATGGAAGCTTCATACATGCAATGCACTATTCTTGGGCATTGAGAGTTCTTATCAATTTTTACCTCAGGTACATGTACTTGCATCGTCGCAAACCACGGCCAAAATGTACACTCCTCTCCCATCTGGCCGTGGTTGAACGAGGAGAGAATTCTTCGTAGCTCATTAAAATATTAACCAATGCGAGTAAAGCATAGTCGGATGATGAACTTTATTGCGACCTTTCAATATCCAATCGCAGTAAAGGAAATATTTCCTGTATACTGTTGACGTCAGTTGTTGATTTCGATTGCGATGGAAACAAAATTTGCCACTGACTGAATATGACATCACAATTGAGAGGCGTAAATATTCAAGATTACGACACTTTTTGTGATCAAGCAGCCACGGGTAGGAGAGAGCTATATATGCGGACTCCGGACCGTGGCTTGAGACGATGATGTACTTGCTGATATTCACATTTCCTGGGAAGTTTTCCATAATATATTTTATAGGACAAGTTTATAAAATGATCTACCTTAAAGGTTTAGAAATAATTCTGTAGAAACATGTGTAAACTGTGAAGTTATGTTACTACATTGTATTTTTATTTACATTTAAACTCTATTGGGTTATGAAGTTAAAACAAACAAATACTGCACCAACTTCATGTCACTGAATTGTGCCTTTGAGAAGTAGATGCTCTGTGTCTGGCAAATTACTCATACATAAAGAGCCTAACAGTTCTGCTACTTATTCTATATACACAAATAAAGGTACCTTTATGAAATACCTAAAAAGAAGAGTAATGAATGCCAATGCATAGTAATCCTAAAATATATGAGCATTTTAACATGTATATTGTTAAGTAGGCATGTTTTCAAAGTAGGTCTCAAATCTTCACATTTGGTTAACTTTTGGAATAAAAAACACCAAGTATATTTGTATTATGATATTTTTTTTTGGTTTTACCTGTGTTGTCTCTGTTTTACAGGCTGTATGTAAAGATAGAATTTTCCCTAAGATACATATCTTTGTTTTACAGGCTGTATGTAAAGATAGAATTTTCCCTAAGATACATATCTTTGTTTTACAGGCTGTATGTAAAGATAGAATTTTCCCTAAAATACATATCTTTGTTTTACAGGCTGTATGTAAAGATAGAATTTTCCCTAAGATACATATCTTTGCCAAAGGTTATGGTGCTAGTGAGAACCCTAGGCGAGCCTACTTTCTAGCTTATTTTATTGGAGTGGCATTTATATGTATAGGTAAGGATTTCTTTTTAGCTCTACTGGTCAGATATAAGTATTTTTTTCAAGAGATGATGAATGATAATTTATAAGTATTTTTCTGGCTGTTTACAGGTGATCTGAATGCCATAGCTCCAATCATCTCTAACTTCTTCTTGATGTCATATGCTCTAATCAACTACTCGTGTTTTGATGCCTCGCTTGCCAATTCCCCAGGTAAGTCTCACACATAAACATGTACTTGCTGGAAAATTACAAAAGTCAGGAGTTAAAGATTAAAAATTATAATAAATCATATTTTAGGATTGATTTAATAAGAAAGTAATATACAATAAGCTGATATAAGGAATATGTCCGTTGAAGTAAAACAAATTGAGAATATTTCATTCATCAATTTTCCTTTGATTTTTCCTTTGATTCACATTTCTCATTCTCTAAATTGAACCGATTTCTTTTGTAAAGGTTGGCGTCCAGCTTTCCGTTATTATTCCATGTGGTTGAGTTTAGTTGGTGCCTTACTCTGTATAGCTGTGATGTTTATTATGAACTGGTGGACCGCCCTCATTACATTCGTTATTGTTTGTGCTCTTTTTGTTTATGTCCATTATTCAAAACCAGGTGAGATATACAAGAGACCACATGAATCCTTAATGTAGGACTATTTTTGAATTATTATGAGTAATATTGTTTTTTTCTAAATTAGTTTATAAAGAAACTAGAGAATAAAATGTTTTGCAAAGAATACTTTTGTTATTGCATTAGATATGTGCTAAATACCTCTGGTAGAGACAAGTTATTAAGTATCCACCACCTTAAATTGTTGACAGGTAAATGAATTTTCTGTTCACTGTCTTTAACATTGCAGATTAATATCTTCTGTGTCTTTTTAGATGTAAACTGGGGATCCTCCACCCAGGCCCATGTTTATAAGAATGCTCTAAACACAACACTCAAGCTCATCTCTGTGGAGGACCATATCAAAAACTTCAGGTAAAATCACCTCTACAAGTCATCTTTGTGTTTTTGATCTCTAATACTGTCATCTCTCAAATTTTGCTTACCCACAAACCCTGACCCCATGATTCCTCAGTAAATAATTGGACTACTTGATAATCTCCCTTTATGCTCTCTCTCCTCTATAGACCTCAAGTGCTGGTGTTGACAGGTGCCCCGTGGACCCGGCCAGAGTTAGTGGACTTTGTTTATTCTCTGACACACAAGATCAGTCTGATGGTCTGTGGCAATATCATCGTGGTAGGTACAAGTTTCTCAATATCTCCAAATGTTAAGGTTTTAATTGTGGCAATATCATCATAGTAGGTACAAATTTCTTCAAATGTTAAGGTTTTAATTGTATACCACCTGTAGTTTGAGATCACTTTGTCTACTATCTGTCTGTCTGGGAGGTTACATGTGCTTTCACCATTAGCATAAAAAGTTACATTTTTAATTTCTCTGGATTTGATACATGACTCAGATTTTTAAAATGGCCAAACACCAAATGGAGTTTCAATGGTCAGTACATATTTAAAATTCTTTGTACATAGTAATGGAATTTCAAGTGACTAAGAAAACTTTAATTTCTGCTGTACTAAAAATTCTCTACAAGCTTTTAATAGGTATAGTTTTAGACATGTTTTGGAGAAAATCTAAAATTAATTCTCTTGATATTATGAATAGTGCACATGTAATTATAAGTACATTTCTTTGGAGAACCAGCAAGCAACACGTGACCTGTTATTCTTTAGTTTCAATTTCTCATCCAAGCTATAGTCCAAATTATAGACAGTAAGTAATTTTATGATTATACAATCATAAAAAATTATCAAGACAGATTCTTTTATTAACTAAATAAATTGTATACAAATTGAAAAATCTTCCATCTACAGGGAGATAACTCTTGTATTTAAAAATCTTTGTAAATTTATCTGTAGTGTTGTAGGAAAGCTACAATGCTTTTATGCACAAATAATTTAATTTTAGTTGTAACATTATATTGTATAACATAAGTTGCCTACGTCAAGTTACGTTAATTAAAGTGCATTACTTCGCTTGACCTTACTTTTAAAATATGTTCAATTTGAAGCCGTTTTTGGAGGAAAAATTGTCTAATTGTCTACACTGAAATTAAATTATAAAAAATGAAGCTTATTTTAACAGTTTAATGTTATAACATAATTTGGGGCAGTTAATGCTCTTTTTTACCGCTATGTGATTTATCAAGCATAAACTGCCGCAAGTTATGTTATATTGTATTATACACTACTTTGAATAAACAAGATAAAATCAGCATTATGGTTTGTTGGATAATAAATTCGGGAAGTATTTTTTTCTGTGATAGGGCACCCAGACCGATAACCTTAGACATCTCCATGGCAGTCGTCCCAAGGAGGCCTATCGCTGGTTAAATCAGAGAAGGGTCAAGGCCTTCTACACTTTGAATAAACAAGCATTAAGGTCAGTCAGACTCTCTGTATACCCTGTATCCAATGTACTTCTACCAAAACATAAAGCAGGCTTCAAATATAAACATGAACAATGATTGGATAGTATAGTCCTGTAACACTAAGATACCCTATAAGCAAGCAAAAAAAAGCCAGTTCTTGTGTATTAAAAGAAAGTAATATAAAGTGTAATTGCCATTTCAGAATGTAGGTATTGGTAAGCTGCGGCCTAACATTCTGATGATGGGCTTCATGTCTCGCTGGAATGACCCTGATGTTGACCAGTGTGAAGTGGAGGAGTACGTCAACATTGTTCAGTGAGTACTACTTCAGGTGTACACTAGTTATACTGTAGTTGCTGTGGACTAATTATAATGTAGTCACTGTTCTGTGTAACTCAATTCAATGAATTATTTACATGTATCTATATAAGGAAAGTGTGATTCACTGCATACAGTATAGGGTGAGTTCACCATGCATCGGACACATACCTTGCTTCGGACAACTTTAGGCAATAAACTCTCTTTCAACTCAAGAGTTCTGTGTATTTATTTGTTTCTGTCATAAAGACAAAGATTTAAATTTTTTAATAATACCGATTGTGTTTATCATGTTATGATAAAAATACCCCGAAGATGGCCTTGAAGTTACGTCATATTTTACATCATCAAAGGGGAATAACCCGAAATTTATGATTTTGCAATTTTTAGAGTTATCGTTCTTTTAAATTCGACTTCCACGGAAAAACTTTGGTGAAAGGGATTTGTAATTTTACATAAATTATAATTAAATTTTACTTCAATGTTTGTTTAATTCTTATTAGAGCTGGTTTTTACTAGTATGCTATTTTCACCGTACATCGGACACAAATTAACCATGCATCGGACACTTTTCGATGCAAAGGTAAGCACTATCATTTTCATACAGAACCCAGCTGACAGCTGTTTTTTGCGGAAAAGGAAAATAAAAACTCTATATTTTCAGTCAAAATACAAGTTATCGATATATTGGAATTTTACTCAATTTATTTCTACAAACCAGAGTATGATAAACCATGAGAAAAAGGCGCGAATTACGGCATTATAAGCATTTTAAAGCATTTCTAAGGCAGAGTGAGGTATCGAGAATCGTTCTACTTTTGTGCAATAATATCGTCGAATAAATTAAAGTTGAGGGTTATTTCTTAGATAAAAGATGAAAATAAATCCATTTCAAGGATTTTAAAGCACTGTGATAAAGGTATGATAGTCTATACTGTCCGATGCATGGTGAACAATGTCCGATCCATGGTGAATTTTCAGTTTTTCCTAAAAACTCGATTTTTGGGGATATTTTCTCAATAAAAGGCATATAATTGTGTCCCAAATTGATATTTTAATCACAAACTAAATGTTAAACTCCATTTTGATAATTTTCCGTCGGTAGCGATACCGCTAGAACTTGTTGAAGTACAAGGGTATCCGATGCATGGTGAATTCACCCTACATGTAATTTGTTTAATCCAAATTCTGAGTACCCGGTAGTCCAGAATTTTGACCATTTTGGCTTTAAATTCAGTTCTGTGCACTTCTTTCACATCTATAGTTTAAGAATTCTTTGTAGTTTTGATCCTCTCTTTTCTGTAATCCACTCAGACAGCTGTAATGGTCCCAACTACTCATAATTAACAATTATTATTTCTTTTAATCTGGCCTGAATCAATTTTTCTATCAAGAAACTCATATTTGAACCATGTAGCACATGATATTTGCTTATAAGTAAACAGATTTGACCCTGCCCTTTACAGCAGTATATTGTTGCATTCCATTTGTTTGTAGTGATGCCTTTGACCTGGAGTATGGAGTGGGAATTCTGCGATTGAAGGAGAGATTGTCGTGTGAGACGGACCCTAATGAGAGCGAACCGATCGAGGACTCGGTGCATCATGAAGGAGACCCGGACGGTACGTATAGAACTGAGGATAGGACTCACAAGCTTAATCAGCAGTAATTAATGTTAACATACATCTAATAAGAAGGACATTCAATGATGAATCTTTAGGTATTTTGCTAGATTTTCTTCTTTCATGAATATTATCAATTTTTAAAACAAAATTAGAATGTCTAAACTGAAATTGAGATCTAAATTGTTTAAGCAAGGAAATATAATTTTACCTGTCAAATGAATTAGATCTATTCTTAGGATATCTGCTTGAAACACAGAGATAGACTATGGAATACACAATGTACTTTGTTTCAGGGAATTAAAATAATGATAATTGAATAATGTATAAAAGCCAAAACTTTGATTCTATATATGAATTTCTTAATCAGATCGACATCCAAAAGTTAGGTTCAAATTGACAAGAAAGCGTAAGTAGCCTCACTTTCAACATAGCAACCATCTTTGAAATTTATAGTGTTTCGGCACCTCTTACAGCACCTGGGTCTTTACAGAAAGTTGATTTTTTTGTTGTCAGTGGTGTTAGGAGTTGCTGATAAAACAGATTGATTTACCTCTGATGTCCAAGTAGACATGTAATGACAGAAATAGAATGTTTGATTCAGGTTTTGTTCTTCCTTTTCAATATTTTAGTAATGAGATATTATCAATAGTGAATTGTCTTAGTTGGGAATTTTATAGTTGAATGGGTGCCTAGTTAGCTCACCTGAGCCAAAGGCTCATGTAAGATTTTCTAATCAAAGTTTGTCATCCATCTGTCTACCTATTTGTTTGTCAGTCCACCAAAAATGACACATAGAGTCCTCGAGTAAACTGAATTTGTTTGTTCTAATGTAGGGTCCTGCTTCCCTCCTTTCCATTTGGAAGATTTTCATGAAAAGTAAACAAGATGTCAAGAAGGGTTTTATAAAAATCCTCTTCTCCTAAAAACACTTGACCAGAATATTTTTTTTTTTATAAAAGATTCTTTCATGAGTGAAGATTTTAATTTCTTTAAATCATGGACACAAAGATAAGATGGGGCCATAATATTTATAATAATAGAGTTCCAGTTTGGTTTAGTTTTGAGCCCTAGGATGGAGCCACATACCCCAGTAAGAATATAGAGGCAAACAAATCTTGCTCAAATCTGGAGAAGCAAAACTTAGATTATGATTTTAGCCTATGGGCCTCTTTTAGCTTTTATTTTGGCAAAAAGTTATACTCTTTTAAAGGCTGCAGTCAAAATAGACATATTCTTAGCTTTCTAAGATATTTATCTTTGCCATGTAAACAAATTCTATCAATGCTGTTTCAAACACTGAAGTCTGCAGTTCTCCAAAAAATTAAATTAAATGCTATGTTAACATTTCTGAAGGTATGATACATACAAAGGCTTAAGCATGTAATTCTGAAACTAGATTTATAAAAATTAAATACTTCTACATGAACAGCATGTTTCTTTGATTCCAAATCACATTAACCTATTACAAATGTATTTTTGGTTAAAATTGTTTACAACATTAAAGAAGAGGTCACTATTGCCATGATTACTGATATTAAACTGTACAAAATGTATGGAATATTCTTCACATAACAAAATCACTTGCCACTATTTATGATAACAACTGTATATAAAAACAGTGGGTTTTTTTTTAGTATTAATGATATTCAATAGGCGCACTTGTTTCAGACAGCCAGGGGATGAACCGGTTCACTTTTATCACATGACATATTGACCCGGTCAATGTCGCTGAAACGAGTGAAAAATAAGCGGGAAATGGCTGGTATTGGTGTTGTTGCTGTAAAAAATTCTCTGAACGCACGAGGACATCGATTTAGTGGATATATTTCGTTTTAATATTTACTAGATCCATTCAATGTACAATCTGTGAATTTGGAGCATATCATGCATATATAGGGCCTCGTTACACACAAAACTGAAAAGCAGCTTTAAAATTAAAAAAAAAGAAATGGTGGTCGTGCAAATATAAACAAACATGTTGTAAAAGTCACTTATTATCTCAGTACTGTATGTTTATTGACTCTCAGACTACGGCAAATGATAAAAAACAAATATTTTACTATCAAGAACATTTCTACCTCCGTTTTCGGCCATATTGCTTTTCATTTGGCTGCTCGAAGTTTTTCAGGCGATCCGGGCTACTTTCTGACCGCCTGGCGGCTTAAAAATATTTGAAACAAGTGACTTGCCCGCTTCCGAAATATTAACCGGCTTGACCTGGCTAATGAAACAAGTGCGCCCAATATTCTTATCCACTCAATAAAGCACAATTTTGATGTTGATTGTGGTAAATCATTGAATTTCACTAAGGAAACACTAACAAACAGAATTGTTCACAGTACATGTAAATCCATGTACTTTCTAAAGCTTTTAATTAAACGTACATGTACATTACCAATTTTATATTTTACTTCTAGTAATAAAATGTACATATTTGATTATGGCAGATATAAAATGTTCTAAAGCTGTAAACCAACTTTTATTCGCGAGAAATTTTTGCAAGGTTTGCAAGAACCTCATCACCACGAATATTTCTTGCCACGAACCGGTTCTTAAAGTCTGTATCTATAAACAACAGATCCAAAAGAAGTCTTGATTGCAAAAATTGATCATCGGGAACTAGTTTACCCCGGTAAATCAGTTGTCGAGAGTAAAAGTTGGTTTAGAGTATAAGATAATGAAGAATTGCAATGAGCTGATATTTGACTGTAAATCTTTTAGATGATGAGGAGGATAAGCGACCTAGTTCCCCCAGCAGTCCCACCATGCTGCGCCGCGGAAGCTCCAGCTCCGGTGACAGTGAGGCAGAAGAGAAGGACGTGGTTGTAGATATGCCAGCGGAGGTCAAACCCAATAACTTCAAACAGAATATCAGAAACCGCTTCGCCAAAAAACAGAAAAAAGGAACCATTGATGTCTGGTGGCTCTTTGATGATGGAGGTGTGTTACTTAGTTTTAGGATAAATCATATATTTTTATTCATGCTATTAAAATGAAGCTATCTATTGTAAAAATGGCTAAACCATAATGAAGGATCAAGTACAAAAGAGAACTGAGTAAATATTAAGTTTCAATATATGTAATGAATGTACTTTTCATGTTAATATATGTAATGTAAATTTTATTGAGTGAAGCCCCTGTTTTGTAGGGTTGACCCTTTTACTGCCTTATATCCTGTCCACAAAGCAGTACTGGAGAAGCTGTCCACTGAGAGTGTTTGCTGCAGGAACCAAGAGAGGAGAAATCGACAGGGAACAGAGACAGTGAGTTTAACATTAGACAGACACAAGGTCATATAGAGGTCAAATAGGGAACAGAGACAGTGAGTTATACCTTAGAGAGAAGGGCTGACACAAGGTCATATAGAGGTCAAATAGGGAACAGAGACAGTGAGTTATACATTAGACAGAAGCACTCACACAAGGTCATATAGAGGTCAAATGGGAAACAGACAATGATTCATACATTAGAGAGAAGGGCCTACACAAGGTCATAAAGAGGTCAAACGGGGAAGATAGGACATTGTGACAGTAGGACTTACACAAAGAAAAACACAGGATGGGGGGAGATAGGATACAGAGACAGTAAGATGTATAAATTTTACAAAAGAAGAGGGGAAAATAGGACAGACAGTATAACTTACAATTTTTAGCTCTTCTGAGCCAAAGGCTCAAAGAGCTAATGCTATGGCCATTT
Source organism: Saccostrea cuccullata (assembly GCF_032062105.1). Lineage (NCBI taxonomy): Eukaryota > Metazoa > Mollusca > Bivalvia > Ostreida > Ostreidae > Saccostrea > Saccostrea cuccullata. The sequence continues at coordinate 975,830 of NW_026938254.1, forward strand.
GTGCGTCGTGCGGTGTGCGGAGTGCGTTAACTTTTTAGAAAATGGGCCATAACTCAAGAACGCCTTGGCCAATCAGTGTCAAATTTGTCACAGGGTATCCTTGGCCCAAGGACTACCATTTGTACTAAAATAAGGGTTGGGACCCTTAAACAAGGGGAGATAATCAGGAAAACAAAACCAAAAGTACTGATTGCTAAAAAATCTTCTTCTCCAGAACCACCAAGCAGATTTTCACCAAACTTACACACAAGGATCAGAATATGTTGAAGATTAAAAATTTTTCAAGGCATGACCCTGGGGCAAAGGGCGTGGTCTCAAGGTCACTTCAAAGTTGACCTAAATTTACAATTGATAAAAACGTTTATATTTCGCTTACTATAAGGACTAGGATCATCAAATCTTGTAAGTTGATGCATCTTAAGACTTCACATAGTTAAATCAAAAGTAGGTCACAGTGACCTACTTTTTTAATTTTGCGGGCATTTATTTTCAAATTGATTTGAAGGCATATTTTGGACACTTTAAGGCCTATGATCATCAAACTTTGTTAGTTTATGCATCTTGGGTCCTTGAACAACGTCAACTTAAAAGTAGGTCACCTTGACCTACTTTTTGAACTTTATGACTTATCCTTTTTAAAACATTTAATTCCATTATTGCAGACACTGAGAGGGTTAGAATCATCAAATCTTGTAAATTGCTGCATCTTGGGACCTTAAAACATATTTATAAAAAAGTAGGTCACTGTGACCTACTTTTTGAATTTTGCAGGCATATGTTTTCATATTGTTTAAAAGGCATATTTTGATTACCTTCAGACCTACGATCATCAAACTTGGTCAGCAGATGCATCTTGGGACTTTGAAAAATGTTGACTAAAATGTAGGACACGGTGACCTACTTTTGACATTTTATGGCTTTATTTTAGTATCTTCGGTATTTATTGGCTAAGAATCATCAAACTTTGTGAGTTGATGCATCTTGGGTTTTCGGAGAGTGACGACCAAAAAGTAGGTCACAGTGACCTACTTTTGACATTTTATACCTTTATTTAAGTATCTTAGGTATTTATAAGCTTAGAATCATCAAACTTTGTGGGTTGAAGCATCTTGGGTTTTCGGAGAGTGACGACCAAAAAGTAGGTCATGTTGACCTACTTTTGACATTTTATACCTTTATTTAAGTATCTTAGGTATTTATAAGCTTAGAATCATCAAACTTTGTGGGTTGATGCATCTTGGGTTTTCAGAGAGTGATGACTAAAAAGTAGGTCATGGTGACCTACTTTTGAATATCTCGGATACATATTGGCGGAGAATCATCAAACTTTGTCAGTTGATGTATTTTGGGCTTTCGAAATTCGCCTACTAAAAATTAGGTCACAGTGACCTACTTTTAACATTTTATGGCTATAATTAATTATCTCCAGTACTTATTGGCTTGGAATAATCAAACTTTGTCAGTTGATGCATTTTGGTTTTTCCAAGAATGTAGATGAAAAAGTAGGTCAAAGTGACTTACTTTTGACTATCTCACATACTTACTGGCTTAGAATCTTCAATCTTTGTCTATTAATGCATCTTGAGTCCTCAGAAGACTTCAATCTTAAAGTAGGTCATTGTGACCTACTTATGTTTTTTTTTTATAGCTTTATTAAAATATCTTCAGTTATAATTGGCTAAGAATCATCAAACTTTGTCAGTTGATGCAACTTGGCTCTTAGAATACTTAGGGTTAGAGGCTTCAAATAGAAGTGATAGGTTGTACAATTTATCAGAAGAGCGATTCAAGGCCCTTGGGCCTCTTGTTATTACAAAAGAGAAGGAGCTAGATAGGAAATACAGAAATTAGGGCTTACACTTAAAAAAATATAATGGAGATTTCTTATTTGGTGAAATAAAACTTTTTTTTTTCCAAATACCGTAAAATCCCGTGTATAGAGTGCAATGTTGTAAAAGACGCACCCCCCAACTTTGGGGGTCAAAATCCTGAAAAAATCGCTGGTCCTAAGTAAAAAGCGCATCCCAAAAATGCAGAATTTGGATGTGACATTACTTTTTCTAGTACAGTAACTTATAATGAAAAATTTACAAATCTCAAACAAAAGTAGAACGTCAGTTTTTTCACTTTACACATTCAAGTGTGCATGTGTGAACATTTTAATTTAATCTTTGTAATAGTTATCTAACAAGAGATAATAATACTTGATTATTTTCTTTTTAATTAATTCCAAGCCAAGCGTGTTATCAATTTATGCTTACCAGTAGAATGCATATATACAAAGCGCGTGTCAGTATGTACGTAAACAAAACTGGGTCATACCCAAGCGATATTAATGTCGAAAATTTGGCTTTTAGTAATTAAACAGTTCTTGGTATCCATTGATAATTTTCTTGAATGTAATTGACTGTTTTTACAAATACATTTATATGTGCTTACACTGGCTAGTGTTTTAATAACGCAGGTTTTGAAGTGATAATTGTTATATAAACAATGGTCATGGCCTACGTATCAACGGGCCAATTTCATTTGTCACTGATCGGCGTACGCCGAATTGCGCCGGTCATATGACCAGCGTAAAACGGCTAAGAGGCAAATGAAGTAAACTGGCGAAAACATTTTTTAAAAGTGAATAATCACGCTAAATGATAATCAATTAATTGAGTTTTGTCCCTTTTTACATTATGTCTTTGTAGAATTATTCGAAATTCAATTTTAAAAAAAACCCATGGACCTCATAAAAATTTTATTTTTCAGAAAATAAAAACATATTTTGAATATACGAATAGAGATTTGCTCAAAATATGCAAACAAGTAAAGAACATGTCGATTTGGTAAAAAAGTATCTGCATTTTCACAGTTGTTTTCTCTTCCCGCCATAATTTTAAGACTGGCGATTTCCTCGCCGGTCATTTCAGACCGGCGCATTCGGCGTACGCCAGTGAACCTTCCCCGGTCAAATGAAGTAAAAAGCCGGGTTACGAAAGGTCAAGCGGCGCATTCGGCGTATGCCGGTATGACAAATGAAATCCTACGATAATAGACTGAAGTTAAATATAGCAATGACGCGGCAATAGAATCCCTAACGATTTGTGACTGGAATTACATATCTAAAATTTAAAAAAATAAAAATAAGTTATAGAATTGAGAATAATTCAGAAAACATCAAAAAGATGATAGCTGTTGACTCATTTATAGGTATTAATTAAATACATATATGTCTTAAGCGACATGCATTTTGTTGATGATATAAGCGACGGTAGTTCAAAATGGCGGAATATGCAATGGAAATAAAATATAAACAAAGATCGTTTTTCATCAGAATTTAATTTTAGAAACGGTTTTCTTTCTTTCAGCACTAAGGGTATATGTTTATTTCTACAACAGATAGGGCCAATCTGATTAAAATCAGATCCTCGATCCTCTCCTTTGTTTTTTTATTGTCGCTACAAGTGTAGCGACAATAAAAAAACAAAGGAACGGACCGAGGATCTGATTTTAATCAGATTGCAGGTAGGGCTTACGTATATAACTCTCTGAAATTAGAATAACTTTGACGTAAATGGTTACAAAGGATAATCAACTCAACTCAAATGGATCAGGAAAATGGTCCTCGGCACTGCGAATGTAACCTGAAAAAAAGGGGGTTGAATTTTGTTCCTATGTATTGAGCGCATCCCTACTTTTAAACAATTTTCTGACGAAAAAAAGTGCGTCCAATACAAGGGATTTTACGGTATTTACAGTGTAACATAACACAGTACTTTTGACTCTTTCATAACCTATAATTGGAATTGTGTCTCAGTCTTAAACATTAAATAGTGCTGTAGAAATTCTCTCCTTATGTTTTCAGAATGGCGACCTTGCTGAGTCGATTCAGAATCCAGTGTGAGAAGATGACGATTTTGTCAGACATTGGAAGATCTCCGTCAGAGGAGAGGTGAATGAAACAAGTCAAAAGGCCACAATGGACGATCAAAGTTTTATATAGGAATATATAGGAAAAATCTTTAAAAATCTTCTTCTCAAGAACAACAATGCCATGATTGGTCATATTTATATGGAAGCATCCTATTGTAGATTCAAGTTTGATTAAATCCTGACCCCTGGGGGCAGGGTGGGGCAAAAATGAAAGTTCAAACTTATAAGGAAAAAATCAGTAAGTCGAAGAAATACATGTTTGTAAGCATCCTTTGTAGATTGAAGTTAATTCAAATCATCTCCAAATCATTGATTATGATTAATATGATTTGATAATTCAAATCATCCCCCACTTCTTCCTTTTAGGGGTAGGTTGGGACCACATGCATTTAAGCTTTTCAAAACTGGATTGGGTTTTGCCTTTTTCATAGCCACAGTGCTTAAGTGAGCGATGTGGCCAATGGGTGGCTTGTTTAATCTATAGAATCATTTGTCTTTTAATTAAGAATAAATAAAATGAAACCTTGCGCAATCAACTGCTATTGCCTGGACATACAGATAGGTCTTAGATACTGGTATGGACATTTTTAAATTTACTGAATCACTTAGCTGGCTAACTGATTTAATGAACTTCACATCATGAGCAATAAAATCATTTATATATTATTTTTAATTCATTTCTTATATAAATGTTTCCTGTGATAGATCCATGTAATGCTCACAGCATGTTTGTAGGATACGGGGCATCTGGAACAAAGGTTGTACCTGTTTTACATTAAGATAGAGGAAGGGTGTTTTTATATCTAGTTATAGAGTGATGTAGGGGCTTAAGTACAAAGCTTAAGTTTTACAAATTAAAAGGGATGCTTGTGTACAAAATATGTATTATTTTTACAGCATGAAGAATTTTGAGAAGTTACTGGAGGGTTGGATGTTGGATGAGGATAATGGGGAAACTTCAGAAAAATACCCCTGGAAAATCACAGAGGAGCAGAAACTGTTCTTAAAGGATAAGGTAGGATACATGTACAATCAATGCACGAATCAGCAGGACAGTCGGATTATAAAATGGATTCCTTATTATACATGCAGTAACTTGATTTGTAATGTCACTTTTGGTTTGATTTTAGACCAAGAGAAATGTCCGTTTGAGAGAGTTGTTGTTGGAACATTCTAAAGATGCAGCACTTATTGTTATGTAAGTTTTTGTTTTATTCAGAACAATCTATTTCATTGTTAAAGCGGCAATACGGCTGCAAATCGTGTGCTTTTTCGTTCAAATTTACCCAATATATCATTCAGGAATAAGGTAAAAAGTTGAAGTAAGCATTTTGAAAAAAATAAAAATTTTCTCCTCATACAAAATTAACGTAATCAGAATCTGCAGGAAAATCAAGGATCGTACAACTCAGATCTGTTTACTTGTACCACGTGAATTCTAAAATGGCACGTGCATACAATGAAGGGTTTACAATTATAATGGAATATTAGGTAAAAGCAATTCTCAGAATCAAAATATCTTAAATCTCCGGTAAATTGATAGTAGCTAACATTTTTAGTCTGCATTCAGACAAATTTAACATGATTAAGTACGAATGTTGACGTTTTGTGTATTGGGGTGCAGGAAAGGAAAATCCACCAAATCATTATACGTCAGCGCGGCAAAATGTCAAACAAAATATCTTTCTGCAGTTCCAATACAATTTGCACTTCAACTGGCAATAATTTTTATATGTCATAAGTGCATTTTTTATGTTGAGTTTACACTGAATTCTTTTTTCTTTGAAAGCCATGGAGATACGAGAAATGATAGCATGTATCAACAAACCTGTAGGGTAGAACTTCGCGAGCCCCACGTGAATGTCGCCGATATCCCGTTTCTTCTTCATCCAATGATTATATTAATCTCCCAACTAAATTTTTGTCAGGAAAGTTGGTTTTTAATTTCAAGCCCTATTTTTTGTTTTGTTTTTCGTTTTGGTCGACTTTGTCAATGTAGCAGGCCTACCGGGCTTCCCTCTCTTACCATGCTGTTCTGTTTATGAAAACTATACGCATGCGTCTATAGCATGGAATGTGGAAACTCGAACACGTTGCGATGTATACATTTATGTACCATAAATAATTATTAATTTTAATGAAATAATCAGAATTATTTACTTCTGAAATTTGTAATTTTTGAAAGTGTATACATTTATGAGTATGAAAAAAAATCCAAATCCTATAGGAAAATTTTAACAAGTCTGTTTTTGAAGAGGTGCGCCATATTGTCACTTTAATATTCTTTAATTCTCTCCAATATGCTTGAAGTTAAAGAATTAAAGGTTTCAATACATATTTATTCAAAGAATTCCTGGTAAATGCTTTCATTTTTTTTAAATGGGGAAAAATTGATGAGGCATTGCAGGAAAAAGACACATTCTTAAAGCCATAACTTATACAGGAATTGTAATCCCATTACAGTAAAACTCGGTTATAACGAAGTCACTGGGACTTATGAAATCAATTCGCTATATCCGTAATTCGTTATATCCGTATAAGGAATTCATGAAATTCATAGAGTTTGGGATCCAAAATGACTTCGCGTTATCCATGAATTCGCAATATCCGTGTTCGTACTAAACGAGTTTTACTGTACCAACAAAAAAAATATATGTAGCCATTTTATTTTGAATATTGAGATCTGTCTTTAAATTATTTATTAAGAGTGGGTGAAAGCACTGTATGTATAATCTTGTATTATTGGTACATACATGGACAAAAGAGCCATAAAACAGTTAAACTTAAGAAACCAGGATGTAGCTAAATTATTCATGGTCAAAGATAAACAGCAATTGATTTTCTTAAGGAATTAAGGAGAAAGCAATCAGTGGATGTAAACATAAAAATTTCCTTACTGACTTTCAGGACATTGCCCGTGCCAAGGAAGAGTACGTGTCCAGCTGGTTTGTACATGGCCTGGATAGAGACACTGACCAAAGATATGCCCCCCATCTTACTCCTGCGAGGGAACCAGTCCAGTGTTCTCACGTTCTACTCCTAACCTCTGGGACCAGTTCCTGACCCGGTCGACCTTAAAGTCACAGAGAGTAGATAACCTATGTCTTATTTGTGCATAATAGTATAAGCTGCTATATTCCATTTAATTATGATGCTCAGGTTGAATTTCAATGTTTATTTGTTATTTTGGAGGAATGGTTTTATTTTAAGGTCACCTGAGTCACACAAATGACCTATTGCTATCTGTCTTTGTCTGCTGTTGTCCATCGTGTGTGAACATTTCATTGCTGACCTTAAACTCTGGAAACCAATTTTGATATAAAAATAAGTATTGTATCTGGGTTTAGGAGGAAAACATCCTCACTTCATTTACCCTAACATTAAATTTAGTTTCATTATGAGAAATAAGCTCGTTTCTGTAGAATATGAAATAAAATAAGCTCTTTTCTGTAGAGTTATGAAATACAATTTATATTACAGTTAAGAAAAGGGTTCACGATATGGTTAAGGAAATTTGGTCATCTTTTTTGAAAAATATTTCTTAATATATTTTTTTCTCTGGAACTTTCCTTTTCTCCTGGACTTCTGGGTTAACTTTGATAACAGTGAGCAATAAGCTATAGCTTAAGCAGGTTTTGTGAATTTAAGACCCAGGGTAGGGACTGCTTAACATTGATGCTTGTGGACATCATACTTGTAAAATCACATTACAGGTCCCAGGATCATGAAACAGATGTGACTTAAGTCAAATTTATAATCGCCTGTAAAATGTTTATTTATCATTGAATGAATCTCTAATTTTGCAGATAACAACACTTTTGTAAAGCGATATTAAAAAATATTTTAATTTTTGTCTGCTTGACTTAATTAAAGTTCTAGCACAACATGAATATTTTGACTTAAGCTTAAGACGTTTCATGATCCGCGGGGCAGGTGTTTAAGACTTTTTCTTTAGTTTAACAAACAATTTTGAAATAGTAGTAAAGATAGAGTTCTTTTCTTAGCTTTGCTTAAAAATACAGATATTGATTTATAACAGAAATTGCTATTTTTGACCCTAAACGCTAACCAAAGCAACCTGAAGAATGTTCAAGACACACAGTTAGCCAATTTCATTAAGGGTAGAACTACTTTGATACTCAGGTGACCTTCTATACCCATCTAGAGCCTCTTGTTGAATCATATGTGAGCTTTAGTGTGTGTTATTTGTATATAAATGTTATGTGTATATGATATTTGATGGAGTTCCCATTGCCAGCAAAAGGTTGTGATACGATTTTCAACTGCCATATGCATTATATTCATGAGCTCATCTTAGACATTAAACAATTCAAGTAATAAACAGGCACAAGAAGAGTTGGTTCATTACAGGACATGAGTTTCCTACATGTAGAACTGTGATTATTACATGCAATTTAATACATGTATTTACCCTCAATAACTGCATTACATTTTATGCTAAAAATTTGCTGTACAATTTTATTTGTTAAAGTTTTGACAAAAGGCATTTCAAGTTTTTTTTTATCAAGATATTATGGAATCTCAGTGAATTCAGATTCTAGTTGCTTTATTGAATAGCTGTATTGTGATGAACTCCTCCTAAATTGAGTTTTCCTTACCAATGATAAATTTTTTTTCTCAATTTTGTTTCAACTATTGTTTTGGTACGTATTTGTCTCATATGTGTGAATTTTCAGTTTGTTGACAAATATGTCTCATTTAATATTGGGATTTTTCAGTAGCTACAAATTGCACATACATGTGAAGAATTTGATTGATAATTTTTGTATTTGTACATAAGAGTATTTTGATTTACTTAGGGATTGTTATAGTTTATTGTTAAAAGTTGAGCTTTTATGAACTGTCTCACACATGTTCAGAATGACTTGCTATTTATAAAATGAGCTACGATTTTGTCGTTGTTAAAACTGGTGATGGGGAATTGCTGATTCTATGAAATCATATGTTTGATTGTCAGGGGGACATCATTTGTTTGCCAACACACAGAGAGTGTCAATTAAAAAAGTAATTAATTCAGAGACTCTGAACAAGACAAATTCAAGTAAGCAAAATTTGATTGACATCAATTTAATTTGGCAGAAGCAGTGCAATACTACCTGGTGTTCAATGTGGTTGTCATAAATGTAATAATAAAAAAAGTTTAAGGACAAAAAAAAAATAACGTAGGGACAGTGGCATTTATGAAAGGCATTAAAGGTGCGTATTTATTTATTGTTTTTTAAGTGTATAATTTCTTTCTTGTATAACGTTTTATTTGAAAAAAACAAAAATACTGTTAAAGATCAAAGTCTTATCAAGAGAAAGATGAGGTACGAAAGCTTTAAATACTAAACATGTTAGATAAATACATGTAATAAAGTTTTTGACGTGATAGTTTAAGTGTACTTTTGAATGTTATCAAGTTAATATACAAACAAGTTCAAAACTTTTTTTAAGCTTTCTCAGTACAGTGTTCAATGTGTAGGTTTAATATGGACAACAATTCAACAGGTTTGCATAACTTTAATTTAAAATACATTTACTGCTGTATCTATTTTTAAAAATGGTTATTTAGTTATAATTCAAAACAAAAAACAAAAACAGAAGAGTAATGAACCTGGTAGACCTTTTTTTTAAATCTGCAAAACATCTCGTGGCATGGCATTTATTTTATCACAAATATGATATTAAAAAAGATAACTATTTATTTAAAAAAAAAAATGTTATGTCCTTATTAAGTATGATACAGAACTTCTTTCATTTATCACCTTGTAATAATGGTATGATGAGTTAACATATATATACATGTATTGTTTATTTATATGTTTAATTTTGTATTATTGGCCAATGTTTTTGATTGTCTCATGTCTTCAAATTAAAAAGACGATTGCAATGTGAATAATTTAAATTGGTGCCAAAAAGGGGATTTTTTCTTTTCTTTATGCAGTAAGTTATGTCTGATCTTAGAAAATGTTACGTTTGTAATTATTTATGTGGAAGCATCTGTATAAAAATTTTATACTATTTTGTACTTAAAAACCCAAATGTTAAGATTTCTTTAAAGTCACATAATGTCTCTATATAAATGTTTTTTTTTTTTTTTACATTTTCTTTTATTTTTACCTCTTAGTGTTAAAGATGACAAGTTAAATAAAAACCCACAATGAGCTCTAAATAGCACACTTAGCTCAAATTAGCAAAAAAGAACAAAGTTAAAAAAAATTCTATATCTACTCAGAGCTCTATAAACCAAGGGAAATAAATTCTACACCTGTCCTCGGGTATAAAAGGCAATGGAGAACAAGCAAAACTTTCTAAATTCTGAGCTCTAACTAGCTTAGGGGGATGAACAAAATTATATACTTACCTTAATATTCATATCTCAAAGGTAGTACATGTATAAACCCAATTTTTTCAATCTGTTACATGTGTAAATAAATGATCTGCTGTATTTAAAAACTAGAGCAAAAGTGATTTTTAAAATTCATATTAAGGATAATTATGCAACAATGATTTGTTTTGCTTGAGATTAATATTATCTGATTCAAGTTACACACATTCCATAATTTTGTATAAAAATGACATTTATTTTTTGAGGAATTTCAAACTTTTGTTCAAATGCATAATAATGGTTATATTTGATACTTGCACATACCATATGGTAGTATAAGACACACCTCTTCAGTTAAGTACTAGATCATATTAATTTTTTAACGAATATTTTTAAAGCCTTTTTCAGTGGAAGGACTCCTTTGTTAAAATGTATCAATATCATTGTTTGTGTTCTTTTATGTTGCAATATTAAGACCTGCAATTGTGTATTTTTTAGCACTCTGAAGAAAACATGTGTTCATTTATTAAAAGAATCTCACAAATAATTGTTAAGAATCTCAATAAGCGTATAATTTATAAATTTGGTAAATAAAATGTATAAACTTGTTGCTTTGAGTGATGCTTTATTATATTCAGGGTAGAGAAATTTCAGAGGTCGTCAGTTTTTGCTATGATGAAGCTCATGGGCTTTTGATGTATCATGAGTTGTGAAATATCAGATGTCTAGCTTGTCAATGTATTATGTGTCTGGGCGTCTGTACTGTCAGTGAACTGCCAGTGTTTCCATTGATTTTAGGGCTGTTTGTGTATCATGTCTGGTGTGCTGTCAGTGTATCGTGTCTGGTGTGCTGTCAGTGTATCGTGTCTGGTATGCTGTCAATGTATCATGTCTGGTGTGCTGTCAATGTATCATGTCTGGTGTGCTGCCAGTGTATTTTGTGTGGTGTGCTGTCAATGTAATGTGTCTGGTGTGCTGTCAGTGATCATATCTGGTGTGCTGTCAGTTTATCTTGTCTGGTGTGCTGTCAATGTATAATGTCTGGTGTGCTGTCAATGTATATGTCTGGTGTGCTGCCAGTGTATCTTGTGTGGTGTGCTGTCAATGTATTATGTATGGTGTACTGTCAGTGATCATATCTGGTGTGCTGTCAATGTATAATGTCTTATGTGCTTTCAGTGTATCATATCTGGTTTGCTGCCAGTGTATCATGTCTGGTCTGCTGTCAGTGTATCTTGTCTGGTGTGCTGTCAGTGTATCATGTCTGGTGTGCAGTCAATGTATTATGTCTGGTGTGCTGTCAGTGTATCATGTCTGGTGTGCTGTCAGTTCATCAAGGCTGGTGTGCTGTCAGTGTATAATGTCTGGTGTGCTGTCAGTTTATCATGTCTGGTGTGCTGTCAATGTATCGTGTCTGGCCGTCTGTACTGTCAGTGAACTGCCAGTGTTTCCATTGATTTTAGGGCTGTTTGTGTATCATGTCTGGTGTGCTGTCAGTGTATCGTGTCTGGTGTGCTGTCAGTGTATCGTGTCTGGTATGCTGTCAATGTATCATGTCTGGTGTGCTGTCAATGTATCATGTCTGGTGTGCTGCCAGTGTATTTTGTGTGGTGTGCTGTCAATGTAATGTGTCTGGTGTGCTGTCAGTGATCATATCTGGTGTGCTGTCAGTTTATCTTGTCTGGTGTGCTGTCAATGTATAATGTCTGGTGTGCTGTCAATGTATCATGTCTGGTGTGCTGCCAGTGTATCTTGTGTGGTGTGCTGTCAATGTATTATGTATGGTGTACTGTCAGTGATCATATCTGGTGTGCTGTCAATGTATAATGTCTTATGTGCTTTCAGTGTATCATATCTGGTTTGCTGCCAGTGTATCATGTCTGGTCTGCTGTCAGTGTATCTTGTCTGGTGTGCTGTCAGTGTATCATGTCTGGTGTGCAGTCAATGTATTATGTCTGGTGTACTGTCAGTGTATCATGTCTGGTGTGCTGTCAGTGTATGTTGTCTGGTGTGCTGTCAATGTATAATGTCTGGTGTGCTGTCAGTTTATCATGTCTGGTGTGCTGTCAATGTATCATGTCTAGTGTGCTGTCAGTGTATCATGTCTGGTGTGCTGTTAACGCAGAGCTGCCAACCCTTACGATTTTTGCGTAAGGCGTACGAAACCAGCGTCTAAAATACGCCTTACGATTTCTCTCTATATTCTTCCGATTTCAGTTTTTTTCTCGTTCCAAGTTTATAATACCGGTATTTTCAGGTCTCATAGCTAGCAGTCTATAGTTTCTACTATTATAATATATTCATAATTCTTACAACGCTTGCTTGTATCATCGTTTTGGATTTAGAAGGCCGATCACATTCATGTCAACACTTGCCTGTATCATCGTTTTGGATTTAGAAGGACGATCACATTCATGTCAGTGTTTTAAAGTAAATAAACTGGAAACATGCCTCAGATTGCATGTCCGTTTACAAAACATCTTCAGCGGCAGGGGGCCTAGGTGGTCCCTAGACCCCGCCTTACTATTTATCATTTCAGAATGTTGGCAGCTCTGTCAACGTATCATGTCTGGTGTGCTGTCAATGTATCATGTCTAGTGTGCTGTCAGTGTATTGTATCTGGTGTGTTGTTTGTGTATCATGTATTGTGAAGAATACAGTTTTTCAGAATGTCAAACTCCTATGTAAAAATCTTTGATACCCAAGGGTAGGTCTCGTAAAAGGTGAAATTGAAAACCCTAGAATCAACGGTTAAAATTAATGATTTCAACCACGATATTGTAAAAGGTAATGAATCACTCAATCCTGTTAGTTTTTTTTAAGATGCATCCAACATTAATCTAGGTACTACATGTATGCAAGTACATGTAAAATATTGAAATATGCATGGATATTAAACATATAAATTTTCAGTTGGAGGTTTTTATTTAAGGTCTATCTAAACAAACATAACAAAAATCACATTCCAAACTGAGAGAAAACAATTCCAGTGCCTATGGTCCCAATAATTACAAACATATAGAAGGACAATCTGTCCACAACACACGCGAATTTCTTCCAGTCATCCTGGTATATCCTTTTTGGTGCCGTGTCGTCAGGATCTTTTTCTGACACAGGTTCTTTTTCTTCAACAACCACAGGTTGATCGTATTCCATCAAATGTAGGGATCCTTTTGTTTTCTTTTGTTCTGGGCGAACTTTATGTACTGAACCCTTAACCATAATGGTTTTCACTGTATTTTGTTTCTACAATGAAAAATGAACCATAAATGTTACGAATTTCTAAAGTGATGTTTGCAGAGAACCAACGGTCATGCAGTCTCGCTTTTTGTGGATTCTCTTAGAGAACGGTTGATTGGGTTTCCGTCACTAGGATTACCACAGAAGGTGAAATAACCGTATAGAAATAATTGGTTTTTTTCCTCGTAATTTCCATTCTTGACATGTTACTGATCTTAGAAAACAAATACTCGTAATTGTAAACGAGTATCTTAATCTGACCTACCTCTTCCTTGACTGGTGCATTGTTCTCTACATGAACAAAGGTGATGCAAGATAATTTGATCAAACCATACTTGTATAGCCAGTCTGGCATGCGTCGGTTGCCTTGGTAATGGATTGCCAAGACAACCACTGCCATGAGACAAGCAAGACCCACCAAAAATAAGGAAAAGTTGAAGTAGGTAGCTGCAATAGAAAATAGATGTTTGAACTGAATCACTTTATGCATACCTTGAGCTCACAGACGACTCAGTAACTTCAAAAGATCAAAATATGGGAATATCCTATTACTTCATCAAACATTCTCCCTACGACATTGAGAAAGACCGACTTTTCGAGGCTTCCACAGGTCTCTAAGCAATAATGTATGTACGCAGAATCTAACCATTGAATTTTTATAAAGCAAAAAAAAATTATTACACCTTTATATTAAATACCGGTATGTCAAGTTGTGGGGAAATCGAAGTGCTGACGGACAGACAGACGGAGTTGGTAATTACTATTACTAGGCGACACTTATATCTTAATAGCTGAAGTTTCTCTGAAAGAGAATATGCTCAACAAAGGAAATGAATGTTTGAAAGTTTAAAACCATGCTTTGATTCTTTGCTTCTCGCTAGACATCGCACCAGCGACTAGAATCGTGTCCTCTGATGGCCGAAGTTTGTCTTCACTAAGTTTTCGGCATGTTGGTGACGATCTACAGTCTACACGTACTCTACAGGTCAGGGTATAGTATTGATAAAACACCATGATATCTTACCAATGACAGGCGTGGCGTCTGCTGATGGCGGGAGTTTGTCGGCCACGAGAAGCTGGAAGACGGCGAGGGACAACATGACGGTGATCTGTAGGGAAACCTTCTCCCCCGACTCCACAGGGAGATAATATCCTAAAGCAGCCATAACTGTAATCAACATGGACGGAATAATTAGATTGATGAGGTAAAATTTGGGTTTCCTCCTTAGTTTCAGATAGTATGTGACGTCAGGGTAGGGCTCTGGACAGCAGCCGTAATACAGCACGTGTCTCTCCGCCTTCATAGAGACGTACGTCCACTCCACGTTAGTGACAGCAGACGACAGGTCACCTTCTGGATTTTTATTCTAAAAAATTATAAGCAGTTTAATTTAATTAAAAAAAAAGAGCAAAAGACGGGTTGCGAAATGTTTTACTTTTGAAATTTGATAATAATTTACCTGTAAGTCTAGGTCGTATCCATGATAAGCCCAGGATCCAAACAACAACTTACAGGTTTGCTCGTCGTACGGAAACTTTTCGACGTCAACAGTGCAAAGACTTTCGAGTACAGAAGGAAAATTATAGTAAACCGTGCCATCTGGATAAATGTTTGGACGGTATTCCTTGAGACCAACAAACTCACCCGAAACACTGAAATGACAATAAGATCATTAACAAACATTCGTCTCGTTGTATGGCCTCTGGGGAATGTTGGACACGTTCTCTGATCCTCTGTCACGGAAAAGTCCAGCTTTCTCTATAAGTACATAAAAAACGTTAAAATGTCACAGAGAGTGCGATGCGAAATAACATTTTGGCGACAGACTCCTTTTTCGATCAGTGATTGAATCTTTTGAGTCTTATCTTAACTTGAATACATGAACAAAAAATCGTCAATGGCAATAACTTATAAAGGAAGAGAGCAAATACAAACATGCGTAGTTAAATTATGAAAAAAATAACTGATTCGGATAACTTAATATAAAAATACTAAATTGGATGCCAGTCAGGAATATGTGATAATAAAGCTGTTGGGTTATACACAAAAAGGACATATCCCGCCAAAATATGGCTGAAATAATGCCGACTCGGCGTTAAACAATATACAATCAATCAATCAAAAAGGACATAGGGAAGGCAGCATTGATATACAGGGTTATCGTCTCCCCGTGTTATACTCGCCCTTTCATATTTGCATATAATTTTGTTGCTTTTTAAACTTGCCCAATCACAGTTCTGTTTAAGAAATAAGTACTGTGATTTTTTTGAACTCGTTTCGTTTTAAATTCGCCCGACTGTGTAGGGCGAATGGAGCAAAATTAAAACAGGGGCGAAAAATCTCATATAATTTTTATACAGTATCTATGCTTCATTCGTATTGGTCAGTTGCACCCCTGAGTGACAGGTGCATTTAATATTCTAATTGCTGATTGGTCTCTTGTGGATGGTGTTCTGTAATTAAACAAAGTGATCACGTTCAACCTCTTGTACATGCTGAAAACTCTCATTGCGATCGGATAGGTTTAGCGATTCTCTGTATGACACCTTAATGTAACAGTCGTGTTGCTAGGAACCTTGACACCCTTGAGATTTTAAGCACTGTGGTCGCTAGATTTATCGTAGTCGTACTGTTCGTGTGAGTTATGAATCTACGAGTTACGGCTCTGCTTTCTCCTAGTGAGTTATAGTTAAACAGTCTGTATATTTACAGACCATCTGCATGATCAAAACTGGTAAGATATACAAATATGTACATGCATAATCATTTCTTGAGTTACAAAGCTACTATTGTTAACACAATGTCATACTGATAAAGTCTATTAAAATGAGAAAGGAGGGGGGGTCATGTTTTTTGTCAGAAATAACATCTAAGTATCACAGAAGTTCAAATATATCATTCTTTAAATTAATTAAATTAGATTATAGAAATATTGCTGTTTTTTTTTAAGGTCAATATCATGATTTAGACACCTGAGGAGTACAATATTCACTGAGCCCTTGTTGGAGTTTGCTATCATTTAATCATATTATAAAACACAGTTATTGCTTTATTTTGCGGTCAAAACGATGATTTAGCCACCTTCGAAGTACAATATTCACTTCGCCCTTTGCAGGTCAATATAAGGAATTATTGTAGGTCTATATTATAATAATGAATTATTCCTGTTCCATTTCTCCTGCTACAATGTTTTTGTTGAAATTTCTCTCTCGTTAAAACTTACAATTAAAATCACTGAATATTCTTTATAAAATTATTGTAATTCATTTTTACAAGTACTTTGTTCATGTTGTTGTATTATAACTGGCATGGCAAATATCTGTCCAATTCTATTTTAATGACCATAGCTTTCATAAGGAATAAAGGAAATAATATTTAGTGGATATGAATTCAATAGCAGTATATCGAAAAATGTGTATAACATGATTGAAAACAAAGGAGCATCACCTAGCCAATAACATACTAGTATCTATAAATATAGGTAGCATTCCAAACCAATCCCGATGCAAATTATGTCAATACCTGGCTTTTTGCACAAGTATAAACTAACAAGCGCACAAACTAACACACATCCAAGCGCGTTACTAAAACCCCTCCATGTAACTCTGTTGCGAGGGGATATAAATATCTAGACTACCATGAGCTGAAGAATTCCAAAGCTAGAAGCAAAGTTGTGCGTGTTTGTTTATTTCTTTTCTAGTTTTGTTTTGTTTTTTTGTATGTTTTTGCTGCATTTTGTTGTGTTAGTGAATGATGCTCACCCTGTCCTTGAGAAATAGCAGGCAAAAGACAACCATTTCATTTAATTGAATGACATAATAATATTCAGAGATTTACACTGATATTTCCCTGAAACTTAACATTTCAACCTACCTGTCGTATAACGTAAGATCTGGTATCCAGATGTATTTGTAAGGGACAATAAAATTCCCGATGTTACCAAAGCTGGCGGGGGTCCATGTAAGACGACAGTCCTGCCATTTCTGCGCCATAAAACAAACGGAGAAGTGAGCAAACAAGTTAACAGCTAAATTAACACAATTTTATAAGTTAGTTATATTTATATTTAAATCATAATGAAAGAATAAGAAACATTTAGAAACGTCGAAAACATATGTACGTCTTCCCATGTGTGTCTGATTGTATTAATAATATAATAATAATAATGATTGGTTTTATATAGCGCCTTTCTAGCATAAATGTTACTCAAAGCGCTTTACAATACATTATTACTCCAACAGATCGACCATAGCATTCCAGAATCTTTCTCAGTGCAAGCTGCTGTTAAGGCGCTAGAACATTAACATTCTGACAATATAGTTCACTGTCTATAGCCAGGTACCCCTTTTACTCTTGTGTGGAGTGAGGAAATTCGTGTAAAGTGCCTTTCCCAAGGACACAACGTCGACTTGTCGCGGCCAGGATTCGAACTCACAACCTTTCGGTTTGGAGTCCGGCACCTTGACCACTAGAGTACCGACGCCATTGTCCGATGCAACACCCTACATCAGTTTACTGGTTGCAATTAGGGGTTTAATTTTCAATTTTCCATCGTGTGCTACATTTGCATTTATAACAGTGATTCAGGGATAATGGCCTGCAAGACCTTGAATTAAACCATTTAGAAATAAAGGGTTTTGTTTGTTAATAACCGCCTTTTCCTCCAAATCATGCCTGATGGGGAGTATACCTATTGTGCGTCACTTTCATAAAGTACCACATTCACCCCGTGAAACGCACTTGTCCTAAGTCTTAAGCGTATTTTTTCTTGTCAAAAATCTTTATTCTAAAGTTTAAAAGGTGACCTGTCTCATTTTTTGGACCAGAATAGTGTAGATTCAAGTTTTCTCTAGACAAGACTCCCGGGGTAGGGTGGTGCCACAATGGATAATCCAAGTCTTACGTAGGAATACATAAGGCAGCTGACTATGGGAGAAATATGCTACTCTTCGATACCGGTAACATTAAAGACACAGACAAACTAGTAAAATAAATTAACGTTTCAGTAAATGTTACATTCAATGTTTGCAGAGAAAAACACAAAACCTACAGACAAATGTAAATATGTTACCTACCAGTCGTACCCAAACATTGATTTTCAAAATCTGCTGGGGCTCGTCCTACAATAAACAATTATAGATTGAGAGCCTGTGGACGAGAATTTCTCTGTAATAATTGTTAATGCAATGCATGTCAACACATGGACATGATAAATGAATGCATTACTAAAACAAAAAAAGTATATTTCAGTGATAAAACATAATTTTATTGATAATTTGTCCACTAACTTTATCAATACATGTGTCAATATTTTATATGATCTATAGAACCATAAGAGAGTTTTCGAGCATTTAATGGAATCAGAATTGGACTTGGTGAAAAATGTGTAAAACACGTGTATTTTTACACTGTACTGAATTATTTTCATTCATCGGTACTAATTCTGAGTAAGGTATTAATTACTGAATTCTCATAACTGTGCAAAGTCGGAGCAAAAATGCATAAAATTGGTCTTCATGTCTGATGTACATCTAAACTGGATGAGTAAGTTGGTAATTCCCCAAACATTCTCTCTCTCTCTCTCTCTCATATATGAATTGACTTGGGAAAATGTATAGAAAAACGAGTACATATTGCGAAAGACAATTAAAGATCAATATACAAGAAAACTTAAATAGGTCCGTGAGAACCATTGTATCTGCTTGGAGTTTTGCACGATTTTAAAAGTACATTTTGCAACGTGTTTAATTAGTAGCATAGCAATCAGGAAAGTAATTACAAATTATAGATTTTCATTATATATAAAATATCACTTAAAGGTTGACATTATTCAATTTCCTATGCTTTAAAGACATTCTTATAACTGATTAATTAAAGTTGTCACTAATTCCAAAACAAACACTATTTTGTATAATATTGACAGGACACGCTGTTTGCAGGTCCTCAAACTAATATCATTGTTATGTATTCAAGTTTTTCTTATTCCTTTCATCTTTTGTTATTATACAAGATAATTAAACATCATGTCAGTTTAACTTGTCTCATTTTCAGCAATTAAACAAAAAACATTGTAAAATATTGACCAGATCGATGACTTGACGTAGAGCCATGTCTAGGGTGACATTGACGGACCCCCCGCAGTATGGCTTCTCCCCGGCGTCGTACGACGTAAACAGGTGCGTGTGTAACGCCTGCTGATTAGCCGTGCTCTGAGTAGCTACTTCTGAAAAATTATAAAATAAGATTTACAGTATTGAGATCGATTATTATTGAGATTATTATTCTGGGAAACATAGGGAAAAACACAAATGAAAGTCAACAATATAGATTCTCAGAAGATAGAATAATACATTTTATTCTCTAAAATGACAGATAGCTTATCATACCTAGTACACTGTATCACTTTTTCTTTGCGAGGGAGGGAAAGATAATACGAGTACATGTAAATTACAAGACTAAAAGGCTGAAATTCCTCGAGCCATTTATCTTTTATCCACCAATTCAAGATGTTATTTGATCAAAACTGGTCAATCACTCTAAAGTGGACAAAATATTCTAAAATCCAGAGGACTGATATGGTTGAAAAACCAATTTCTTGAAGATGAACTGAATTTATAACAAGAAAAGAAATGAAGCCTTACATATCATGTTAACATTGTCAATCTTATGATGACTTTACTCGAGGTAATTTCCTGCTAGCGGTCTTGCTATAACAAATTCTTTTTGTGTTAAAATTATGTCTTTATTTCGATTTTAGAAACACAGGACCGGGTAGCTAAACAAACGTGTTATATCCGATACCTCGCGTTGTCGGATGTAATTTTTTTTTCTAGTTCTCTGTCCCGAGAATTTTTATTAAAAAGAAATGGGTTACTTGATTGATTTGATTCACAGTCTGATTTCATTGCTGGGAATTTGGAACTACATTGCTTTCACTGTTTAATATTCAAATAGTGTAGTACAATGAAAAACGGAGATACACAACGACCATTTATCAAATTTAAGAGCATATTGTTACAATAAAACTTAAGAGCAGATAAAACGAGCATCAGAAGAGGGACCAGGTGCCACGGAGGAGGAAGCATCCCCGTTCTTTGACATTTGTATTTTAAATAATGTTTGGTAATGCTAGCCTGACGTATACTTTATTACCGATTTTCCTATGAGACTTTGTGGTTTGAACATATTTTATTGTATAAATACTATATAAATGGTTTGAACACAAGTTCTAACAACTTACTAGGTTCTCACCATACAACTGTCAATATATATACATAGGGAAAATAAGTGAAAAAGGAATATTGATGTACTAAACATGTTTGTTAAATTGAAACATGCATTTGTTACATATGATAAATATATAACTAATATATAGAGTGTAAGTGTTAGGCAGTAATAATTAATTAAATCTACCAGAATTTCTTATAAATGTTTGAACTGACTGAAAAATATATTTATTGGTTTCTACATTTTGAGACTTTGTCTTTCAGAAATGAGAACCATCTGTTAATGTACATCACTCTATACTGTTGGATGTATGTTAATAACTTGAACTCTGTGTTCCTTGAATTTGTGCTCAGAGTATATACCTCCACATTCCATAATTAACCAAGCGTGTCGTCATTACACTGATTGTTTGATTAATTTATCGATTGATTGATGCCTTTGGTGACCCTATGCACTGATGCCTTATCTAGTCATCTTCATTGGTATATTACTGATTCGTTATTATAGCATCAGCGCGGCTGAATGCTCGATTGTAATGTTTTCACATTATAGTCATATTGTCTGATTTATTGCAATAACAAATTGTGTTTGTACAGCTATAATAATTAAAGTTGTTGATTCTCTGCGGTACTGAATCTCGGTTAATACGAGAAGGCGTTTTATTTAAAACTTCATCAGAGGATATTCATAATTTACAGTTACTGTAGTTTATTATGAGTAAAAATACCCACAGAAACAAGTCGTGAATAGTATTTATAA
This sequence comes from Saccostrea cuccullata, assembly GCF_032062105.1. Lineage (NCBI taxonomy): Eukaryota > Metazoa > Mollusca > Bivalvia > Ostreida > Ostreidae > Saccostrea > Saccostrea cuccullata. The sequence continues at coordinate 997,309 of NW_026938254.1, forward strand.
GCAGATTCTCAGAACATAATTGTGTTTTTGATTATGATTTACTTGTATAATTATTTGTTTTGAAATGTTTTGTTTTATTAACCGATCCAACAACCCAATTTGTTATTTTTTTATGAAAAAAGATTCCCATCAATTGGTTTAATAAAAGAATTCAATTGTGTATTGGCCTCCAAACAGTTACTAAGATTTGCTATTGTGTATACAGTATATAATGAATGTTGGTTATTCTTTTTTCTACAGGGCATTTTTGTTTTATCGTATGATATTGTACACTTGTCTGCCAGATTAAATGTAAAACATGTCTCTTTAAAGACACTCAAAGTTTTTATAAAAATATTTTTGATTGTGTTTGTGATCTTTAAAATCCTACTTTACTAATCTACATTCAATATATTATTCCAAATAGTATGGAAAATAATTAAGATTTTACACATTTTAATACACTTGATGATGATTTTGATTTTTGTTTAATCGAGGTGCGCTGCTGGGATGTAGCTCTATCTTGCACAGCTTCAAAGAAAAATTAATATGAGAACACGATAAAAAGCCTGAAACATATACGAAAGCCCAGATTAGATATTGAATGTCGAATCTGGAATCTCGTTTGAACTTTCTGGGCTTTCGTAGATTTATTATAGACAACCCTCTCACTAATTCTTTTAAGTCTATGGACTTTCATGTAATTTGAAGGTTAAATACCGGTGGCAGAATGATATACATTTCACTATGCAGTTCTTAATCATATATCTTGTCCTGCATCATAAAACAGGACGCGGTCCATTCAGGCGACAAATTCCAAACACTCTATATCACGTAACTGAATTAAGAGATCACTTTGCTTATTAAACACTGGAAATCGATCAAAATTAATTAAGAAATTACTTTATAGATAAAATTAGAGCCCTGACCTGTGTTAATTTCACGATAACCAATTAAATATTTCCTACCTACAATTAGTCCTTCCGACTATTGGATCTAGTTTCTATATAATGAATACATAATGTCCAGATAATGGAATTAAAAATGTTAAATACTTTTGTCTTCTTAGCACAGAGAATATTTAAAATAGTTTCAAAAAAAGTAAAAACGATTTTGTGATAAAACATATTTATTTTAAAGAAGTGTTCACTTCTATATATCTAAAGTTGTCTTTATTCTATGAGGAAGAGTACACAAAAAAGTACGTAAAGAATCCGATCCAATAAAGCGGGAATTTCTGTGAGTACACTGACTTTCTGATTAAATGATTGTACATATATGTAAATCAATAATTAAAGTAATAAATTATCTTTTGTTACTCTTAAAAGAGGAATTTCAATTAGTATTTTGCGTTTTTTAATTGATTAAGAAGTATAGTTAGGAGACAATGGACGAAGGATGACACTGAGGGGAAAATTCTCTGATAATTGTTTTATATTATAGCAATGATAAAACGTTCAAATTGACTGAGTTTTAGCGACATATTTACTATTTGGGGGTGGGTGGGTTGAGAGAGAGAGAGAGAGAGAGTACTAATTTATTTATAAATTTATTAAATTTATAATATTTATTATAAATTAATTTTTATTCTTCTTTAGTTTTATTTTAATTTTTATTGATGTTTCCCAATCAGGAGATCAGAGTCAAAGCCGTGACAATTTTTGGAATGAGATACATGTACATGGTCCACATGGCAATTATTTACTGTAGAAAAAGTCAAGTTTACATGATTGATTGATCTACAAATTAAAAAAAAAATTAAAAATTAACAGGACATAATCACCCGCCCCTCCGCCTAAATATAATAAAACATATTCTTACCTATGATAAATGATAAAATCAACGATATCCATGCGGAAACAGCTCTTGATACATGCATTAGTAATTAACAGATGTCTATATGATGTGTGTGATCTATTTCATCCAGTGTCACCCCTCAGACAAAGTAATACTATTGTTGTCCAACAATGCGCTGTCCCACTTTAAATCGCTCTATAAGTTCATAAATAAGAAAAGAGTGTTGATTTTAAATATCTTCTTGGTCACTGCATGGCATATTTGTTTTTCCAACAGTTTAATGATTTTCTATTTGGGATTTTCTATCATTGTATATTCCATTTCAAAGAGTCTCAAACAGCCTTTGTTCTTGTATAAAAATTGAATGTTGAGTTCACGACAGTGTTATACACCGGTTATCCCCTGAAGAGTTCTACCAATCAGAAATCATAATGAGGCGGAGAATGAAACAACGGTCACATCACTGTTTTCTCCGCAGCGATTGGTCAGGGAATTACATCGTGAGAATTAATTTAGATGCCTGCATACGATTTCGTGATAAAGTTTTTGGCCCAATTTTTGGGAAACAGTTTTATTGAATATGATGCTTATATTATTATGATTTTTTTAAATTATGATTTTCCCGTGGTTTGAAACCATCAAAGTACAGTGGAGTCGCCAATTCCGGGTCGTCTCCAATTCCGGGTCACTCGCGTGTATTTTATGCCTAGTGTTAAAATTTAAGCGCAAAAAAACCTTAATGAATATGCTGGTCGTGAAGAACTGGTCTTTCTGTATGTAATTAATTACAAAATTTTGAATATAAACTTTAAGAGAGCATCCGACAATCGAAATTCTGAAACGCACGCATTAAAGATTTGAATGTTTCTGCTGCGGTGACGGGCTACTTTCGTTTTTGTTCGCTGTAGAAAGGCTGGTATAAAGGTTCTAGATAAGTAATGATAGCTTGAAAGTATGACAAATGCATTTAGTTTTAACTCAGAAATCAATCATAATGATCGCTGCTCAAATAAAAGTACAATTATTATCAAATGAAACTGTAGTAGTTTCTCCAATTGCGGGTCACGCAATCTCGTGGCATGAACATGTCAAAATTCTATGTACAAAACCAATCGACAACCATGTATTTACCTTGATTATCAAAAGTATTCTAACTGGAAAATATTTTTTCTAAAAATTAAAATCGAGTTAACCTTTCAAATGCATTTTTTTAATAAATGAATTTAATTGTATTATTTTTAATCCTAATACATTTTTTTAATTCAGCATGTTTTGTTGTAATTGTTTTAAAAATAATTTAAACATATTTCTGTGGTTGCTTTACTTTTTTTCCAAGCTGCATGAATTGTTTTATTTTTCAACATCATAAAAATCGTGTTCCGAAACGTTCCATGAATATTACACCACCGTAAAGTCATATGACCCGGAAATGGAGAAAATGATTCGTAACTGGGGAAGCTAGGCCTTGCTGAAATACCCCTGTAAATATTGTTCCCGTGCAGCTATTTTGAAAACGAAAAGGTGTTTGGATGACTCACTATTTGTCCTTTAATACACATATTGCATAAAATATAAATTGAACAGATTTGCAAAATATCAAAGAAACACCCTGACGTGACCCGGAATTGGCGACTTCACTGTATTTGAATTGAATTTAAATATGCGTTCTCAGCAGTTGTAGATTTTCAGCATCGAATAAATAAGAAATGTTCCCATTTTAAATCACCAAGAGAATACCTTTACTTTGAATGGAATTAACCAACTATGGCTTTCAGAGAAAGAGAGTAGGATGCCATACTCTCCTTGTCCAAGGTATAATATATCAGGACGATGGAGAAACTTAACCATAAGTAATCAAAGATAACAGAGCTCACCTCAAAACAAGTCAGGCAAAGTCCCACATATTTGATTAAGACATCAAGTCTCCTATTTACTTTCAATTGTGGTAACATTTTTATTTATCAAAAATACCACTAAAAGTTTCGAAAATTAAATACTAATTTAATTTAGACTAGTAAGATCTTGACCCCTGATCCTAGCAGGTTCGAATCCCACTGTGGGACGTGGAGACCGGTCTTTCGGATGAGACCGTATAAACCGAGGTCCCGCGTCACAGTAGGTGCTGGCACGGAAAAGAACCCTCACTGCTCAATGGCTCTGAGTGCCGAGTATAGGAAAAAATTTGTAGCTCTCCACCGGCAAGTAGTGGCGTCTCCATATGAGTGAAAAATTCTCGAGAGGGACGTTAAACGTTAATATACAATCAATCTACGTTGTCCAGGAATGGAGTCAATTTTTACTTAGTACTGGTATTATAATATTGTACACAGTAAACCAGTATTTAAGAATCTGAATTTCAGTTTTACCGTGTATATCCCTTAATTAACAATGAACGGCTTCCTCTTGGGTACGGCGATCTCGAGAACATGAAGACACAGGGTGTTTGTTAAAAATCGATTTTTGAACAAATCTCATCTCGAGTTTCCATGTCCGAGAACAAAAACGTCGAATATATAGCAATTAAATATTAAACACTCTCTGACCATGGTTTTCCATTTTCCTATACAACATATCTGAAGAGGTAGAACTCAAGCTTTAGTAAACCAGCAATAATTATTTTTACGAAAGCCTCGTAAATATTGTATGATTGAACTTTTCTCTAAGAGGTAAAAGTCATATATTATTGGACGAAATTGCCAGGTCTTAGCCATCTTACAAAAAACTCATTTCATAAAGCTCTATTAATAATTTTATTGGATTTTCAAAGTATATTCACCGTCACACCCCATTACTATTAATTCAGTAAGGCAAATTAAACAAGATGCCCATGAACCACAATACTCTCAAATTAAAAAGTTCAAGTTCAATATATTCTCTCAAACCAATTAATGATTAATAAGGTTTTATGTAAAATATTTACAAAAACAATTTATAAAAGATAAACGTGAAATGGCGGAAATGGTTTCATTTTATAAAATAAACAAAAGAAAGAGGGCTTGACTTTTCATTTGAATTTACTTGAATACCCTTGACCGAAGACTGCTTTGTAGGAAATGGACTAGTGATTCGTGGGAAGATTGACTGTATATTGTTTAACGTCCGTCTCGAAAAATTTTTACTCATTATTATGGAGACGCCACCAGTTGCCGGTGGAGAGCTGCAAATCTTGTCCTATACTATGAGCCATTGATTGAGCAAGGAGGGATCTTTTTCGTGCCAGCACCTACTGCGAAACGGGACCTGGGTTTAAATACGGTCTCATTCGAAGGACCTGTCTCCACGTCCCACAGTGGGATTCGAACCCGCGACGTAAGGGAGACATTTGCAGTCGTATGCCAGCTTTAGCTCAGGTGAGCAAAAAAATGAATACGATGCCCATGGGTCACATCACTCACCTGAATACTTTGAAAAGCTAGGAAAAGCAGAAATCGGTTCAGTATTAGAGGCAAATTGGGCTACAACGCTCACCTGAGTAACTTTAGTCCTCCTATTCTTCACCAGCTTTCCCCAAATGTATACCCCAAGATGCTTCAGCATTTCTGACCCAGTGGTTCTTGAGGAGTTTTAAAAAGATAATTCATTTAAATTTCAATGTAAAACTTGGATTCCACCCTAAACCCGGGGTCATGATTTGAAAATTTAGAATCTACACTACCCTTGATTGATTCCAAATAAGTTTCAGCTTCCCTGGTCCAAAGGGCATTGAGAAGAAAAAATTAAAGATTTTTTTCTATATATTTCAATGAAAAACTCCCTATTATGGCCCAGTACTACCCCAGAGGGTCACGATTTGAACAATTTAGAATCTTCACTGCCTCAGAATACTTCCACATAAGGTTCATCTTTTCTGGCCCTGTGGTTCTTGAGATTTTTTAATATCCCCGCCATATCTTTGTGTTTTCTTTATTATTACCCCTTGTAAAGGGGGTTTGGCCCTTCCATTCAACAAAGTAAACTTCACTTCACCAGGGGATGGTCTCAGCTCAGGTGAGCTAATAAGAGGCTCAAAGGTCTTAATGGTTATACGAGTATTAAGTTTTCAGATGAAGCCCACTTGAAACTCTCTTAGTCTAGCTTACATCACATACAGTGGCCATTTGACGGACCCCCCCTCCCCCGCGGAATTTGCAGTTATTGAATGTATCTAGTTAACCAAGTAAAAGTTACCTTGGACACCCCCTCTAGCGAACCCCTCCTCAAAAATGCAGATCTGTGTAATAAATTGGTATAAAAAGTCCTAAGTATGAAGCTTGATAAGTCAACGACCCCCCCCCCCCTTCCCCATGAAATAGGTTTTTAACTTTTGGGAAAGGAGTTTACGTTTTTTTTTTTTTTTGCTTGTCGAGAAATTTGTGTCACAATTTTTTCTTTTTGGCTGGGGTGGAACCCCAGGGAAAAAAAAAATCTGGATCCACGCATGTTTTAGCTCATCTAAGCCAAAGGTTCAAGTGAGATTATCTAATGAAAGTTGTCCGTTATCTTTCATTGTTGTAAACTTTCACATTTTCATTTTCTTTTCCATGACCACTGGACCAATTTCAACCAACTTTGCGAAAAGTATCACAAGATAAAAGTGATTCAAGTTTGTACAAAAAGAAAGTCAAGCACTCCTTCTAGGGGACATTTTTTTTAAAGTTAATATTTGGTGGCATCTTTAAAAAATTTCTTTTCAAGAAAGACCCAAAGTTGAAACCTTTATAAATGCATCAAATTTATTCAGATCACGACCTCCAAGTGGTAAGGTTGGGGCCAGGATTGGAAAGCCAAATATAACACAGGAATAATATTGGAAAATTTTTTTAAAATCTTTTTTTCTTTTTGAAAGCCATAAAAAGACAAAACTTTGCTGTACATGTCAATTCATTTTAAGCATGTTCTCTATAAGCATGTTACACTGTCTGGGTAATGAAAATTGTTTGTTTTTTTTTAAGATAGATTGTATGAATTTTTAACTTTGACCTCAAAATCAATATGGGTCTATTTTTGGCCATAAGGAGTTGTGAAAAAAAATTCACAGCAAAAGCTCTACAGCCTTTAAAGACATCACTTGGAAAACATCTCATACACAAGCATTTTGACCTTTATGACCTCAAAATAACTAGGAATCTTTCATTGGCCATAAGTTGGGATATAAAATTTCATTCCAAAAGGTTAAAAGTTCCTTGAGATATCATCTGGTAACAAAACTGTTACATACTGACAGAAAGGGATGAATGGACAGACAGACACCTAAATTATTAATCCTCATTTTCAGTGAAAGCTGGGGACAAAAAAATTATTTTTCCTACCAAATGACAATTCAAACTACAATTTTTTTCTTCAAAGCTTTAATTCAACAAAGAGAAACATTTTAGCACCTAGCTCTGTTGTTTTAACAAATTCCAGAACAGAAAACAAGATGAAAACAAATAACTCTTTCAAGAACATCTTGGCAATAACTGATAAATCTTGTTATAAATGTAGTCCACAACTTCTAACTTGTTCCTCATTTCAGCAATATTTCTCTTTGCCTCCTCAATGGCAAAGTTCAGAATAGCTATGAACACCACTAAAACTGTCCACTGTACCAGAAATATGTACAGGAAGAAAAAGACGGGGCCCAGGTATCTGTTGGCTTGCTGAAGTGAAGGAAAATCTGATTCTCCCAGGGCTAGTCTAAACAGGGTGATGAGGGTCTTTCCCATGTCCATAAATCCCTCAATAGAAGGTCCAAATGCCAACACCGCAAAGTGTCCAAATCCTACTACCACTAGGAAGATTATCACGCTAAAGCCAATCAAGTTTGCTCTGGCTATAGAAAGGGTCTGTGAAAGTAAATACATTCTTGCATTAAATTTCAAAAATTTGAAAAATTTCAGAATCACCAGCGCCACAAGGAAAGCCATGACATAGTTTAGTATCATGTCCCAAGAAATGGCGGTGTAGAAGCTGACAAACTCAGTACTGGTGAGGTAGTCTGACAGTGTACTAGATACCGAGACGAATCGCTGGAAAAACAGGCCAATCACACTGAAGGACAAAATAATCTGAATGATTTCCACAAAGCTCCACGGATCACTGAAGTACTGTGTCCTACCTCCATAGTACAGCTTCCTGATTTCTATATATGAAAACGTCAGAGTAAAAATGACAAAAAATACCTCACAGACCGCAGTAAATATTTCCAGACCATTATCATAACCGTAAAGTTTTGTAGTAAAGATCTGGTAGCTTGGAAATATGGCTCCAATATTGGAGAATTCAAAGAGAATCATGATAACACTGAATAAGTTGACATTAGCATTGTAGGTTGTGAACTCGATGAAGACAGCTCTGGTTCTAAGATCTATCCAGTCTGAGTTTTGTAGGTTGTGTATCACAGACAGAGATTGGGTTACGTTCCCAGCTAAGACCACAGTATACCCCCCACCACTGTAAGTCGCTAACCTCCCCTCGTACGGTATAGTCTTCAGTTTCCAGGAGGACTGGTGGCTCCAGGTGTCAGGGATGGACTTGACTTTGTTGGGGAGGGGTTTCCTCCAGGTCAGGTTATAGTCCCCTGTGTCTTCATCCCCCACCCAGTACTCCCCTGTACAGTCCAACGAAATAGAGAAACTCTTCCTCAGAACATCTGGGAAATCACACGTGTCTGCAAATATCAAGATTAAAAATTCTAAATGATTTCCACACAAACAAAATCTCCCTCAATAAATTTATTCTCTTCAAACTAGAAATCTCCCTCAATAAATTCATTTACAGTAAAACTCGGTTGTAACCAAGTCACTGGCACCTATAAAATTACTTTGCTATATCCGTAATCTGTTATATCCATAAAAGGAATTTGTTAAATTTATATAGCTGGGGATCCAAGATAACTTCGCTTTATCTGTGAATTCGCAATATCCGTGTTCATACTGAACGAGTTTTGCTGTAATATTTGTAATAATTGATTTAATACACAATATTCCCTAATGAGATTTGACACCTTTAATTAGGAATAGTTCTTACCTTGTTTTATCCGGACTTGTCTCAGTCTATACGATCCCAACAGGTAGTATTCACTGATGGACGTGGCTACTGCAGAATTCCCCAGGGACATCTCACCAAGGACTGGCACTATACGCTCTTCAATGTAGGACCAAAATAATTCTACATTAGCCACCTGTAATCAAAATAGAGGAGAACTTAAAATCAATTTAATTTTTGGGGGGTTCTCTCATTCACAATACTTGTCAATAAAGAAAAGAAATTACTTCAATTTTTATATATATAAGGTGCACAAATATCAAATGCAACAGAATCCTTAAATTTGAAATTCATGTTTTAACACAGTTCAGGTTACCATTTTTCCTAAAACCCATGAAATTATCCCAGACTTACGTTGTCAAGTTCCAAGATGTCTGTGGAATATCCTGAGCCATCGATGTAGATAGGAGGATGTCTGGGTTGTACAAATGTATTCTCTAGAAATTTATGCACCCTGTATGAATCGCGGACAGATCGATGTCCATGAGCCATAAAGATGATACATATTATAAAGGTTAAGTACAGCATGATGTCCCTGAGTGTGGCCTGAGTGGCCTCCTCTAGCTTCAGCTGTCTGCGGATTCGGTTCATCAGCCGCTGGGACAGCGGGTCAGGGACGTAGTACCCCTGCCTCCTGTCTATGTCCCTGTACTGCTCCTTCTTTTCTTCTGGAATATTTAGGTCAGTCATAAGTGATTTCACATACCACAGGTACTAGATAAACTAATATTGTATAACTTCACATTGGTTTGGGAAAAAATGTAAAGGAGGCTTATTGAAATACTAGAACTGTCCAAACGGGACAAAATAACCCCCTCTGGGTTTTTCAGAGATAAGTTTATCCATAAGAAAGATATGGACCGGACACAAATTATAAAATTTTTCTTCCAGTGACCTTGAAATTCCCCAGTTGACCTTGGGTCAAGGTCATGACACACTCTTGGGTCATGGACAATCTTTGTGTGAAATGAGAACCTACCAAGTTTATCCATAAGAAGATACGGACCCGACACAAATTATGAAATTTTTCTTCCAGTGACCTTGAACTTCCCCAGATGACCTTGGGTCAAGGTCACGACACACCCTTGGGTCATGGGCAATCTTTGTGTGAAATGAGAACCTACCAAGTTTATCCATAAGAAAGATAAGGACCGGACACGAATTATGAAATTTTTCTTCCAGTGACCTTGAACTTCCCCAGATGACCTTGGGTCAAGGTCATGACACACCCTTGGGTCATGGGCAATCTTTGTGTGAAATGAGAACCTACCTACCAAGCACAGGCACCTGACGTTACTTATTTTTCTGTTAATAAAAAAAATATACACATACCGAATAATAAACAAGGTACCCATCTAAACCCGCCATCTTGGATTTTTGAAGTAGGTCATCACTTGTATTTTCGTCTGAAACTCCATCAAATAAATTCCCTGCAACCATATTCTTTCTGTAGCCAGTCTTTCGAGGTCTAAACTTACGGACACTGCAGCCAGAAAGGCGCATTACACTTGCAAATATTGAAAATCCCTCGTCAAACTCGACCTACTGCTTCAACATTCCGAGAAATCGCCAAAAGGGGGCAAGAAGTTTACATCAATATGCTAATGGGAATTCCGTATTTGTCAGTTTTGTGGTGGATCTAAAGCGGGGTGTCATAATTACTTTGAAATTTTAATGAATATTTCGATTATAGAAATGGAAAAAATGCAAAATGGGAAAAATAAAACACTTCTTATAAATATACCTGTAAAATATACTATATCAATCTATACAGGTCGTTGCGTTCGAAACAATTTTGAATAAAAGAGAGGAGGGGTGCTTAAAAAAAAATCAATAACAAATCATCTAGAGTTAATTGAATCGTTTTCAAAAAACAATAGACTGCAAACCATCTAGTTATATATATGTATACATATATACATGGCATATGCTTAATTGAAAAAGGAGAAGGATCACACTGAAAAAAGGATATGTAATGAAATCAAATATAAGCCTATGCGACATGTTTATGTATAATCTGTCACCAAGAAAAAAATAAAAATGTCGCCATGTCACTACTTTATTGCAATACATAAAATTGATCTCAACATTCCCTGGGATAATTTTAGTGTACAGCTCTCACACACGTGCGTACATACTTATAAAGTCAATCTTCTGCACGGATAGCGCTCAATCAGGGCATCAATAATGACAGTGTTATTAATTATATTTAGTGCATGTAAGTAGGGCCTTACAACCAACTCAATTTGTCTCGAAAATGTTCATTGATCAGCTAGCATGATCAGGCCGATCTTCGACATTTACAAAATATAATCGCTTTATTAATCAAGATATATCGAAATTATTTTGAGAGAAATAAAAAGAATGTTCTTACATGTATATTACATTGTATTATTGTCTGAAATATTGTTTTTGGAATAAGTACTAACTTTCGCCGGTTATTTTTAAAAATAAATCGCACAAATATATTGACCAATCAAAAAAGGGCTTTCCCTAAGAATTTCAAGTAGTATGTAAACTTCCGGCCCCCTTTTGGCGATTTCTCGGAATGTTGAAGCAGTAGGTTGAGTTTGACGAGGGATTTTCAATATTTGCAAGTGTAATGCGCCTTTCTGGCTGCAGTGTCCGTAAGTTTAGACCTCGAAAGACTGGCTACAGAAAGAATATGGTTGCAGGGAATTTATTTGACGGAGTTTCAGACGAAAATACAAGTGATGACCTACTTCGAAAATCCAAGATGGCGGGTTTAGATGGGTACCTTGTTTATTATTCGGTATGTGTATATTTTTTTTATTAAAAGAAAAATAAGTAATGTCAGGTGCCTGTGCTACCAAGTTTATCCATAAGAAAGATATGGACCGGACACGAATAATGAAATTTTTCTTCCAGTGACTTTGAACTTCCCCAAATGACCTTGGATCAAGGTCACGACACACCCTTGGGTCATGGGCAATCTTTGTGTGAAATGAGAACCTACCAAGTTTATCCATAAGAAAGATATGGACCGGACACGAATTATGAAATTTTTCTTCCAGTGACCTTGAAGTTCCCCAAATGACCTTGGGTCAAGGTCATGACACACCCTTGGGTCATGGGCAATCTTTGTGTGGAGTAGTAGATTCTAATGTTCCTCCGTAAGAAAGATATGGACCGGACACGTTTGCACAGACAGACGGACGGACAAGGTGATTCCTATATACTCCCCAAAACTTTGTTTGCGGGGGGTATAATAAATGTAATTTTTTGCATTTCCTACATTAATCTCTTTTTTCTATTCACTTGTACTGGGTTTGACCTGTATCACACTTTTCCTGTTTGGCCCCAACCAATACTGACCTTTACCTGTATTGAACTATGTATTGTATTTACCTGTACAGGCCTTGACCTGTATCACACTTTTCCTGTTTGGCCTCAACCAATAATGACCTTTACCTGTATTGAACTCTGTATTACCTGAACTGGTCTTTCCTCCTTGGATCTCAACAGGTTTCTTCAGAATCATTGTGAATATAAGGGATATGGCTATAACTTTCAGGGGCTGGGTGACAAAGGCACTTTGGAAGAAAGCAGTGAAGAATGACACAAGCCACTCCACACTCTTCTGATAGCCAAACTTAAGGCCGTACAGCATTACAAAGTAAGAGGAGACAACTGACAGAGTGATGACCAGGGTCCAGGCAATGTACACTGTCCACCATGGCAAACTGAAAAACAGTTACTTTCATATCAAAATTTTAAAACAAGAGGCCCATGGGCCACATCGCTCACCTGAGAAGCTTTGACCATTCTGTTCTTTACCAGATTTCACCCTTGTTATACATAATGCATCCCCACCCTATCCCACTGATCATAATTTAGACATTTTGAAATCTACACTACCCCATGATCCTTCCATGGGCACATATGTTTCAGCTTTTTTGGCCCAGTGGTTCCTGAGAAGAAGATTTTCAAAGATTTTTCCTATATATTTCTATGTAAACTTTGATTCCCTATAATGGCCCCGCCCTTCCCCCGGGGGTCATGATTCCTACAATTTAGAATTTACACTACCCCAGAATGCTTCCACATAAGCTTCACTTTTTCTGGCCCAGTGGTTCTTGAGAAGAAAATTTTCAAAGATTTTTCCTATATATTTCTATATAAAACTTTGATTCCCCATTGTGGCCCCGTCCTTCCCCCGGGTGTCATTATTTGAACAATTTAGAATCTACATTATACCAGGATGCTTCCACATAAGTTTCAGCTTTTCTGGCCCAGTGGTTCTTGAGAAGAAGATTTTCAAAGATTTTTCCTATATATTTCTATATAAAACTTTGATTCCCCATTGTGGCCCCGCCCTTCCCCCGGGGGTCATGATTTGAACAATTTAGAATCTACACTATACCAGGTTGCTTCCACATAAGTTTCAGCTTTTCTGGCCCAGTGGTTCTTGAGAAGAAGATTTTCAAAGATTTTTCCTATATATTTCTATATAAAACTTTGATTCCCCATTGTGGCCCCGCCCTTCCCCCGGGGGTCATGATTTGAACAATTTAGAATCTACACTACCCCAGGATGCTTCCACATAAGTTTCAGCTTTACTGGCCCAGTGGTTCTTGAGAAGAAGAATTTTTAATGACCCACCCTATTTTTGTCTTTTCTTGATTATCTCCCCTTGCGAGGGGATATCCCTTCATTTTAACAATTTAAATTCCCCTTTACCCAAGGATGCTTTGTACCAAGTTTGGTTAAAATTGGCCCAGTGGTTCTTGAGAAGAAGTCGAAAATGTGAAAAGTTTACAGACGGACGGCCGGACGGACGGACGACGGACAAAATGTGATCAGAAAAGCTCACTTGAGCCTTCGGCTCAGGTGAGCTAAAAAAGTAACACTTTTTGTATCAATATGAAAATAATAGTTTTTTTGCATAGTCAAAGTGATTATAAAGTAAAATTTATTTTTCTTCTCAAATACCTAACATTTCTGAATGCTTTGTTTCTGTGTAACAGTGTAATGTCTTACATTCCATTCTCCTTTGCGGGCTCCATCTCTTTCTCTGAAGTCTGATCTCCCTCACTAGTCCCGACACTGACTACCGAGTACTTCTCTCTCCTTGCTTTCTTCTTGACTTGAGCCCCTCCCCTCGGTTTCCTCTTAGATTTCAGAAACAGCTGAATGATGAGGATATTTACAGGAAACATGATCAGCCCACTCTGGACCCCTATAACAAGGTCAGATAGAGATACGGTTAGGTATCCCACCTTGGCCTGGTCCGCAGGGTCATCGGTCGGAATTCCGTGAAACATGAGACTGGTCAGCATGGTCATCAGAAGTAGACAGAGGGCACAGGACAGTCGCTGGACACGGGTGAACGTGCTGTAGGAGGGCTTGGACGCAATACTCAGCCAGAGGTGGGAGTCCCGGAGGTCTCGACTGGACTTGAAGAAGAACTGCTGGTTCTTGTGGGACATCAGCTCCTCATCAGAGCAGGACTGCAGCGTGATTTTGAGGGAGACAGACCCCCTGTCCACAGAAATCCAATCACTGTAAAGGAACGTCCATGTCTTCTGGCTCTGTAGGTCCTCAATGAGTATTCTTGATAAGTACCTGATGCACAAAAATTTGCTGCTGATTCTTTGAACTATAATTGATATTGCTTTATTTTGTTCAATATTCTAATATGCCCTAGCCTGTTCCCTTTAAAGGGGCAATGATTTGATGACAAAATCTGAATTTAACCTACCTGAGGATTCTTACTTGACTTGGCATGGCCTTGGGGGTCCTCCATCCCCAGGGTCATAATTTGAACAACTTTGAAATTATATAAGTAGGGAAACTTAAGTTTGATCTTTTCTAGCTTAGTTGTTTACAAGAAGATTTAAAAAAAATAATAATTTGTATTTTCTTTATTATTTTCCTTGAGCATGTTGAGAAAGTGAATAATCTTTATAAAGACAATTTTTGAATTCCCACTTTTCAGGAAAATTCTGTAAACAAGGTTCTGTTTATGTACCATGTTATAATTTTCTTAGCCAATTTCTTAAAAAAAATCCATTTTAGATGGATTTACATTTTGTGATTTCCTGTTGATGCTGGTTTAAGTGCATATTCAACAAAATTTAATGATATGATGTGGATAATAAATAACAGAAATGTTTACCTAATGTTAAAAAACCCCAAGTATTGAAGTAAAGCTTTGTGAATTGTCTTATCCACTAACTGTTAAATTTTTTTTAATATTGAAAACTTTGATTGGTTTTACTATAACTTACCATGCCGGAGATTTTCCTGAGTTGTCATGCCAGACAGACAGACTCTTGATGTCCCCTAAGCTGTGACTAGTGGTAATCAGAAACCAGTCCTCAGACCCCGACATGAAGCACTGTCTCCCGGGTACCGACTCACTCAGGCAGTGCCTGGCGCTGTGACCCCGCGTCCCAGAGAACGATAGACTGACGTTAGCCGAGGTCCCAGCGTCCTTCCACCAGCCAGTGATTACACACACCAGGTAGGCATATCTGTTGTTTGGGTCATTCTCATGGGCAACAATTACTCCTCCCTGCAAAATGTTAATTTAAACATACTTTGCCCCAGACACACTTTGATCACCCTTAAAAAGGGTAAATATTAATTGGTTTAATTTAGAAAATTTTAGAAATTTGAGTTGAAAGCTTACAAATGAAAATCATCCCCCTCCAAATAACAGTACATCTATATCTTTTTAATAAGAGATATTTTTCTTATTATTAAGAAATCACCAAAATTCTTGACGTAAAATACCTCTGCTTCTAAAGATGAACTTGAAAAATTTCAGCAGCAAAAAAAAAAAATCCCCGTACATATCTCTACCCCTTACCCTGTACATGTCCCTTCTATCCTGTTTTGTGGCCCAGGTCAGAAGTGTGAAGTAAATCAACCAGATAATGAGGACTGTGGACACCACCACTGGGTTAGAGAAAAACGTCAGAAATAGGGACGCATCTCCGAAAGGGTCCACAAAGTTAGGCGCCACCAAAAAACTACCGGAGAAAGCTGTGAGGTGATTACACTCACAATGTATAGTCTCAGGAGTTGTCTGTCTTCCTACCTGTAAATACAATAGCATGTCTCTATGATGAGTTCATTTTAAAACTTTGGTTTAAGGGACTCCGACCCTCAGCCAGGAAGGACAACTCTTTAATTTATAATTTAATTCAAAAAGCCTTTAAATGAAGCTTGAAAATTAAATATTTTCATGCAACAATTTTCATTACATGCCTCTCAATGTGCTTGAAGGTTCTTTGCAAAGCTCCATAAATCACTTCTAATTTCATATCATGTTAATAAACATTGGTATCTAAAAATACTTTTTCAGGATAAAAATTTCTACTTTTAATTAGACCTTTCTGAGAAGTTCAAAGAACCTTGAAGCACATTGAGAGGCATATAATGAAAATTGTTTCATGAAAAGATTTAATTTTCAAGCTTCATTTAAAGACTTTTTGAATTAAATTATAAATTAAAGAGTTGTCCTTCCTGGCTGAGGGTCGGAGTCCCTTAAAACAACTAAACCAGTTTAAAATGTATTTCAATTAAAAACCAAATATTTGCATGAAACTTGCACTAATTTGTTCCATTTTCCATAAAGAGACTTTTGAGAATGTATAAGTTAAGAGAGTAGATGTAACACTGGACAAAATCTAGCTAAGACCTGTCAGATCATATTTTTTATGAAACTGTTTGATGATCAATAAATCCTGTTAAGTATCTTTTTACCTGACATCCACCTGAAGACCAGGCATCCCCGGACACATTCCAGTACATACACACAGCAGAGTAACCCTGGATCTCCAACGTCAAGGTCAATACACATGATGTCAAGGACAAACATCCTTTGTTTAATTCCCTATAGTTATCCATTGTTTGATCAACACAGAAACCTATTGCTATGACTCCAGATGGTAAGGAAGTAAAGATGTGAGTAAAGTTGTTAGCTTTATTGAGGGAAATCCCCGCTGATGTGATGTCATAATGACTCACATTAGTACCATTTTGTATTTCCATTGCACTGATTGAAAGGTTAAATGTCAAAGGTTGTATGGTCAAAATGTTGGATCTTTTTTTAGTGACATTTAAATTCAAAACCCGGCAAAGATCATCAGGTGTGCTGTTAAAACTATCAAAACTTGCGGCATTGATGGTAAAATTCTCTTCAGATTTCTCTGCCGTTGGATCTGTGTGATAGAAATGTTTGCTTAAAACAGTTCTGAATAAAATGAAGAGTATGACTTTTTCACAGAATAGTTTTCTTGTTCAAAAGATTCCAAAGTATGAATCTAAACCAAATGAATTCATTCCCTTTTAAACCATTTATTAACATCCATTTCCAACCCATTTTATGAAAAGTTTCTAGTTCTCACAAATAACACATGGTATACTATCTATAAGTATTTCATAAATGCTTGAAATTGAGCTTAGTTTTGCACATTTTGTCTTAAAGCTTACTGCATAATATGCAATATCAATAAAGCCCTATAAAGAATTCTATGGTACTCACTGGTGTTGGAGATGAATATTTGTACTGGATCCGTTAGATCTGTAACATTTACAATTTGTTGTTGGTCATTTCTCAGAGTCATGGAAACCATTGGTGTGGTCAGATTATCAGAGGAAAGGTCCCAGATGAAAGGATTTTTCTCAGTTAGCATTACCTACCAAACACACAAATATGACTAAAAATATGTAAACCATATACTGTAGATCACTAAATTTTCGCGACAACTTATTTTTCGTGAGATTGTAATTGACTCTTTGTAAGCGAGACATAATTTTCACAAATAGTTGTTATTCCTCTATATAATTGTAAGGAATACTTTTATACGCGAGAATTAAATTTTCGCTAACGCATTGTCTCGTGTAATTACTCGAAAATAAAGTTCTCGCGAATAAAAAGTGATTTCAGTACATGTTTCACAATTTTTGTGCTAAGAGAGGTGAATTATTTTTATGTAATAACACTTAAGAGAAGTACAAGATTGATCATGTGAGAAATTACAATCAAAAAAAGAACCATCCATAATGTTTTAAAACCATGTCAAGTTCATGGTTAGTTGATTACCTGAATGCTTGCATACGATGTATTGCTCAACAAGACAGACAACTTGCTATCTGCTGGAATTGTGAAATCACCATAGTTATTCCCCCTACTTAGGTTTAATTCCTTCATTGCTAACTGTGAGGGTGAAGCCTTGGATAGAGCTAGGTTCATTTTACTGGTGGTAAACACCGAGGGATTAGCATCAGGCTTGATAAACTCCATCATTACGTCAGTGATTGTATTTACAGTCCCAAGTAGCTTCTCTGCTGAACTCTTTACCTATAAGATCAAAGCAATTATTTAATATTTATATTGAGAAGAATATTATGAATGTTTTTCAACTATCCTGAACACAAAACAAGTGAGGTAAAGGTTATTTCGAGGATAAAGGTTTGAAAGTTTTGACAAAGATGAATAGCTCTGATCAATTTGTATTTTTTTCTTTCATGAAGATTGATAAAAATTCCATGACCAGATTCAATTCTTGACCAGTTTCATTGAAAGCCAAGTAAATATAAAACAAAAGAGGTTTCAAGGTCTTAGGAAAGGTCAAGGTCAGATTAAAGGCCATAAAAATAATTTAATAACCTTCATCAATCAACCTCAACTCACCTTTCTAGTGTAATATTTGATTGTATAGACTAATATGTTCATACTCAACTCACCTGTCTTTCTAGTGTGTCATTTGCTGGTCCTGAGTGTAATGCCTTGTACCCTGACTTAGTCTTGGTGTCCAGTAACATGGTAATTCCTTCCAACAGTAACCTGGATTATTATGTCAAAATCCAATATATATCAGTCTGAATTTTGATTTAAATATTCAATAGTGTCTTTGAAACTGAGCTTATCACTATATGTGATAGACAGAATAACAAGAGGCCCAGGGGCAACATCGCTCACCTGAGACCTTACCTTAACTGAAAAGTTTACTGAAGGGGGGGGGGGGGGGGCGGCTTGAATTTTAATACTACTTGAGAATGCCTTCATAATAATATAGCATATGGCTTTGCTTTTCTTGATAAAAAGATTTTTTAAAAACATTTTCTTCCTATATATAACTTCATAATAATTTGAATTTGATTCCCCATTGTTTCCGTCCCTACCCCAAAGGGCCATGATTTGAATAATTTAAATCTTCAATACATGAGGATGCTTACATGTCAATATGACTAAACAAAGCTTTTCTGTTCTTGGGATTTTTCCCTTTAATTGGCTTTATTTTTCTACACTACCCGAAAATGCTTCCATATAAATACTAGTATCACTAATCATGGCTTTGATATTCTTGAGGAGATTTTTAAAAATATATTTTAATGTAAAACTTGGATCCCCAATTGTGGCTACACCCAATCCCTGGGGGTCATGATTTGAACAAACTAGAATCTACACTACCTCTGGATGATTCCATATAAATATCACTAATCATGGCTTTGAAGTACTTGAGGAGATGATTTTAAAAGATTTCCCTATCTAGTCCTATGTAAAACTTTGATCAGCCATTTTGGCCCCACCCTACACCCGGGGGTCATGATCTGAACAAATTTGAATCTACACTACCTGAGGATGATTCCACATGAGTTTCATCTTTCCTAACCCAGTGGTTCTTGAGAAGATTTTTCCAATTTTTTCCTATGTAAAACTTTGATCGGCCATTGTGGCCCAACCCCACCCCGGGGGGTCATGATTTAAACAAATTTGAATTACACTACCTGAGGATGATTCCACATGACTTTCATCTTTCCTGGCCCAGTGGTTCCTGAGAAAAAGATTTTTAAAGATTTTCCCTATACACTCCTATGTAAAACTTTGATCGGCCATTGTAGCCCCACCCTACCCCCAGGGGTCATGATTTGAACAAATTTGAATCTGCATTACCTGAGGATGCTTAAACATGAGTTTCATATTTCCTGGCCCAGTGGTTCTGCCCCACCCTACCCCCGGGGGTCATGATTTGAATAAACTTGAATCTACATTACCTGAGGATGCTTCCACATCAGTTTCATCTTTTTTGGCCCAGTGGTTCTTGAGAAGAAGATTTTTTAAAAATGCCATTAATTTCTAACTAATTCATAATTATCTCCCCTTGGAAGAGGGTGTGGCTCTTCATTTGAAGAAACTTGAATCCCCTTCAACTAAGGATACTTTGTGGCAAGTTTGGTTAGAATTGGCCCAGTGGTTCTTGAGAAGAAGATGAAAATGTGAAAAGTTTACAACGATAACGACGACAACAGACAACGGACAAATTTTGATCAGAAAAGCTCACTTGAGCCTTTGGCTCAAGTGAGCTAAAAAGGATGGAATTTAAGACAGATATGTCAAACACTATATCCCCAACCATATACAAAGCTGCCATTTCAAGGCATAATAAATGGATTTTATTTAATAATGAAGTTTATAACTTAATGTGTGTATTATGATAAATGGAAAACAAATAAACACAGTTAAAGAAAAAAATTAAATTTTTTTTTGAGTTTTAAGCTTGTCAGTGCTACCCTGCAGTGGTTTCAGCAGCACTCTGTGTGACGTTGACGGATTGTGTAGAAAAAGCTGTGGTCATTCCATCATATAATTCTACTGCTTTGTCCTAAAATCATACAGATATTTGTGTACTGTTATATTCTTAACATAAATCTGTGAACATTTTCAGAAACTGGAATCTTACTGTTTGCTAATGCTTAGATTCTGGTTACTGATAATTTCAACAAAGAAGTTATACATTTTCCCTGAGTCTTAACTTTTTTTATTGAGTCTCTGATTTTTCCTCACTTTTGGTCCAAAACAAATATTTCATTTCTGTATCCCAGACCTGAGTTTCCTCTGACAGTTCCTCCTGAACCTCAGTGGCTGTGTTGAGGACACTGGTGATAGCGTTAATGTCGATACTTTCTGGGGGTCCCGAGGAGGAGTTGACAAGCACCGCCACAAGGGCACCACGGATCTGAAAGAAAAAACAATTACTAGCACCATCACAACACATTTTTATCTAAAACTGTCCAAACGGGACAAAATACCACCCACTGGGTTTTTTCAGAGGTGAGTTTTTCCATAATAAAGATATGCATCAAACATGAATCAAACAATTTTTCTTTCAGTGACCTTGAACTTGCACAGATGACCTTGGGTCAAGGTCATGACACACCCTTAGGTCATGGGCAATCTTTGTGTGAAATGAGAACCTACCAAGTTTATTCATAAGAAAGATATGGACCGGACACGAATTATGAAATTTTTCTTCCAGTGACCTTGAACTTCCCAAATTAACCTTGGGTCAAGGTCATGGGCAATCTTTGTGTGAAATGAGAACCTACCAAGTTTATCCATAAGAAAGATATGGACCAGACACAAATTATGAAATTTTTTTTCCAGTGACCTTAGGTCATGGGCAATCTTTGTGTGAAATGAGAACCTACCAAGTTTATCCATAAGAAAGATATGGACCAGACACGAATTATGAAATTTTTCTTCCAGTGACCTTGAACTTCCCCTAATGACCTTGGGTCAAGGACATAACACATCCTTAGGTCATGGGCAATCACTGTATGAAATGAGAACCTACCAAGTTTATCCATAAGAAAGATATGGACCGGACACAAATTATGAAATTTTTCTTCCAGTGACCTTGAACTTCCCCAAATGACCTTGGGTCAAGGTCATGACACACCCTTGGGACATAGGCAATCTTTGTGTGGAGTAGTAGATTCTAATGTTCCTCCGTAAGAAAGATATGGACCGGACATGTTTGCACAGACAGACGGACAGCTAGACAGACAGACAGATGGAAAAGGTGATTCCTAAATACCCCCCAAAACTTTATTTGCGGGGTTATAATGAAATCGTTTTCTGAATGAAAGCAGTACATTTTCATCCATTCAACTTCTTAATTAGAACTGTCCAAACGGGACAAAATACCCCCCTGCTGGGTTTTTCAGAAGTGCTAAATCATGAATATTTTATGGATCTAAGAGAAGAGAGAAATGCTAAAACATTTTTAGTGCAAATGTAATTGCTCATTATATTTTTTTTTAAATGAAACGAAGGCGCAGCCTAATAAAAAAAAAAAAATAGACTAAATATACAGACCAGACACGAATCATGAACTTTTTCCGTCAGTGGCCTTGAACTTGCATAAATGACCTTGGTTCAAAGTCATGACACAACCTCAGGTCATAAGCAATGTTTGCGTGAAGTAGTAGATTCAAGTTTTTCCATAATAAAGAAAGATATTGACTGGACAAAAATTATGAAATTTTTCTTCAAGTGACCTTGAACTTCCCCAAATGACCTTGGGTCAAGGTCATGACACACCCTTAGGTCATGAGCAATCTTTGTGTGAAATGAGAACCTACCAAGTTTATCCATAAGAAAGATATGGACCGGACACGAATTATGAAATTTTTCTTCCAGTGACCTTGAACTTTCCAAAATGACCTTGGGTCAAGGTCATCACACACCCTTAGGTTATGAGCAATCTTTGTGTGAAAGTAGAACGTACCAAGTTTATCCATAAGAAAGATTTGGACCGGACATGAATTATGAAATTTTTTCTTACAGTGACCTTGAACTTCCCCAAATGACCTTGGGTCAAGGTCATGACACACCCTTAGGTCATGGGCAATCTTTGTGTGAAATGAGAACCTACCAGGTTTATCCATAAGAAAGGTATGGAACGGACACAAATTATGAATTTTTTCTTCCAGTGACCTTGAACTTCCTCAAATGACCTTGGGTCAAGGTCATGACACACCCTTAGGTCATGGGCAATCTTTGTGTGGAGTAGTAGATTCTAATGTTCCTCCGTAAGAAAGATATGGACCGGACAGGTTTGCACAGACAGACGGACGGACAGCTAGACATACGGACAAGGTGATTCCTATATACCCCCCCAAACTTCGTTTGCGGGGGTTATAAAAAGATAGATTGCTTTTTACCTGAGAAGCATTAATCACTTTACCTTTAATTTGTCCAAGGTCAAATGTTTAATGCCTCTCTCATCAGTTTAAATAAGGCAAAGATCCATTACACATTACTTTACCTTTTTCCACCTTTAAACAAATAGTTAAAGGATGCATTTAAATGTAAAGAGTAACATTTCAAGTACTCAAAACCTAGTTGTGAAGTACTAGAAAATTTTAATAAAAAAGATAATATACCAGGTATGTCCAAATACCTTTTTTTAGATTTTAAAATATTTAATAATTTGAAACACTGAAATGGGGGAGTGAATAAATTTCATCCACATGGCCAGTCAGTCAAGTTTACATTATAATTATATCAGTGTTTATACCTGTGTACGTTGCTCTTGTCTGTGTTGATCTCCTGGACTTGACTCTACATCTTTGTTTAAAGTCACTACCGAGGACCTTAGGACTTGTGTTACAGCTGTTCAAAAGTTCAATAGTTCTGTTTTAATTCAGATGATACAGTAAAAACATCATCAAAGTCACTACCATAGACCTTAGGACTTGTGTTACAGCTGTGCTAAATAGAGATGGCTTTGGCTACTGAGGTCTACACTAACTTATATTTTGCATAGATTGCTTAAATAAAAAGATTTACTTAATCTAATAGGAAACAAAAAATGTTTACTCAGTGAAGATGCAATAGGAATTGTAAACTTAAGTCTGCCTTCAAAACAAGTAGTCAACTTTTACTTTTTTTAATTGATATATCATTACATTATTGAAAGTATAGATAAAGTAGTGCTAATAAAGCAAAAATTTCAAAAGTCAACTTGATATTTTTTTTTCAGATATAGTAACTTTGTTATTTTTCTGACTGCCACATTACCTGACTGTTTCCCTGCAGCCAGAAGATCATTAAGGATGCCGGCAGAACTGGAATTTCCCAGCACACTCTCAGATATCACATCTATAACATCCAAACTCTGTCCAGGATTGGCCTCCAATGGCTGTACCTAAATTTGATAATTATATAACAATTTATACACAGTAGGAATTTGTATTTGTCAAGAAGACAAAAAATCACAATTATCTTTTCTATTCCAAGTAATCAATTCAGTGGAAACCTCATTCTGATTCCAGATAAATATATATATGATTTATTTCAGATTTTTTTCTCATGCTTTTGATTTTATATATGCATATGCTAATGAACTTGACCTCATAAACTGATACTGAAACAAGTCTTATGGGCTACAATGCTCATTTGAGTCAATATTTTTCAACATTACCTAAAGATGCTTCAATATAAATACTGTAAACCAACTTTTATTCGCGTGCGAGAAATATTCGCGAAGTTTGCGAGAGCCTTGTCATCACGAATATTTCTCACTACGAACCGGTCCTTAAATCCTCTGTGTCTATTAACAACAGATCAAAAAAGACCTAATTGCGAAAATTAATCGTTGCGAAGTAGTTTTCCCCTGGTAAATCGCGAAATAAAGTGATTGTGAATAAAAGTTGGTTTACAGTATGACCTAACATATCACTTTCTTTTTCTTGAGAAGAAATTTAATGACTTTTCCCTTTATAATTGTTAAAAGTTGTTCCCTCATTGTGACCACAACCAACCCCAAATGGGTCATGATTTGAAGAAACTTGAATTTACACTACTTTCATTATCAAAATGACTAAATATGGCTTTGTAGTTCTTAGGACAAATTAAGACTTTCTATGATTTTTTCTGATATTCTAAATTGTGTGCGGCACTGTTGCTTTTTGCAGTACAATAGAAAATACATATTTGAATAAAGTTTAAATATTTGGTTAAAAACATATGCTGACTACATCCTTTAGTTGTTACCTGTACAGTAATGGGTGTGGCTGACATTAGACCTTCACTGTCTATACATCTCACACTCAGTCTGTTACCTGTACAGTAATGGGTGTGGCTGACATTACACCTTCACTGTCTATACATCTCACACTCAGTCTGTTACCTGTACAGTAATGGGTGTGGCTGACATTAGACCTTCACTGTCTATACATCTCACACTCAGTCTGTTACCTGTACAGTAATGGGTGTGGCTGACATTAGACCTTCACTGTCTATACATCACACACTCAGTCTGTTACCTGTACAGTAATGGGTGTGGCTGACATTACACCTTCACTGTCTATACATCTCACACTCAGTCTGTTACCTGTACAGTTATGGGTGTGGCTGACATTAGACCTTCACTGTCTATACATCTCACACTCAGTCTGTTACCTGTACAGTAATGGGTGTGGCTGACATTAGACCTTCACTGTCTATACATCTCACACTCAGTCTGTTACCTGTACAGTAATGGGTGTGGCTGACATTAGACCTTCACTGTCTATACATCTCACACTCAGTCTGTTAACTGTACAGTTATGGGTGTGGCTGACATTAGACCTTCACTGTCTATACATCTGACACTCAGTCTGTTACCTGTACAGTAATGGGTGTGGCTGACATTAGACCTTCACTGTCTATACATCTCACACTCAGTCTGTTACCTGTATAGTAATGGCCGTGGCTGACATTAGACCTTCATTGTCTATACATCTCACACTCAGTCTAATGGGTGTGGCTGACATTAGACCTTCACTGTCTATACATCACACACTCAGTCTGTTACCTGTACAGTAATGGGTGTGGCTGACATTAGGCCTTCACTGTCTATACATCTCACACTCAGTCGCTGTGTGTAGTTATCCTCCCCTGGGCCTTCACTCAGATACAAGGGAGAAATCACAGCCTCATCAGACTTCATTAGCTCTGTCTCCTTACCTATATTGTAAGTACAGTCAGTTTTTTTTTAAATACAGCACAGTCTTTACAAAGCTCACCACTATAAAGGCAAGGGGAGCTTATTAAGGTTTTTAAACAGAGCCAACTCCAATCCCAAGTAATTTAAAATTGTCCGTAGCACTAAGTCCCAACTTGCATGAATGTTGCATCAAGGGATTGACACTTAATCAGACAACGCTTTTGTTGTGAGACTTTGCCTTTATTGAGGTAAGCTTTGGAAAGACTTGATTTGAACTGGCCTGTTTTTAAAGTAAAAATGCTATTATTGCAAATATTGCTTGAAAGTATACACTACAACCAAAATAGTGATGCATTGTGTTATGGCACTATTGAATCTGACTGAAATACAATTGTGAAATCCAAATCCAAAGAATCTGCCTCCTGCATTTTTAGAGATCTGGCCAAATTCTCTGATGTAAATTGCTGAATAGGTGGACGTCAAACAACACAACATTAAAAATGGGCAAAAATTTGTGCTTACTGAGCTAAGTATTAACTTTTCATGAACAAATGCAATTAAAATATTCTCAAAAGATTGTAGATCCAGGAGGTAATTGCAGAAAAAAAGTTCTCTAGATCAATGTCCACTCTTCTCCTTTTAAAGGAGATTCTAGACAAAAGAAGTACAGTAAAACTCAGTTATATAGAAGTCAGTGGGACCTTAAATACTGCTATTTTAAGAATGGAATTCTTGAAACCCGTATCATAGAACATAGGGAAAAGTATTCTATGGAAATCATTAAAAGTTCTCTTTAAGTATAAGATTTCCTTTACTGTAACTCTTACATGGTCTATTTACCTGAAGGCTGTCTCTGATAAACAACATAAGTCAAGGGGAGATCTGGGTCTGTGAACCCCTGACAGGACACATTAAATGCTGTCACCAGGGAGTAACCAGACTGGGGGGTAATGGTGCAATTCCCCGGGGTAGGGGGTAGGTTCACAGTCAGATTATACTGTACTGACTCATTCCTGCCACTGGGAAAGATTCCTAATAAATACAAAATATCATAAATCATTTACCTATTTAAACAGATGTTGTCCGATTGAGAAGAGTTTGATTGTAAAAAAAAAAAAAAATACCCTTTAGAAAGTGATAACTTTTCTTTTTACAACATTTCAATTCCTTTTTTAACATTTAAGAATGATTAATTTTAATCTTCACCTGGATCAAACTTATAACATCTGACTGATATTAAAAAAAAGAAATGTTTGTAGGATCTATTACAAACTGAAGTCTATAAATTGCATAATTATAAGTACCTGTATAGAATATTTCTTGATATTCATAGCTCTCATTAACAGAGATACTAAACTTAGAACCATTCTGTGGAGGGTCTGCACCAATCAGCACGTCACACTGAGTGCCACACCCATACACAGTCCAGGCATGAGAAGTACACGGAACACACAGACTCTGTAGTACCAGGGTCTGACCAGGTACAGCCTTAACGTCACAGTTAGACAGGCACCTAAAACAGAATTCTGATAGGGCTAATAAAGACATTTAGACAAGGTACAGCCTTAACTTTACAGTTAGACAGGCACCTAAAACAGAATTCTGATAGGGCTAACAAAAGTATTAGATAATTCATGTGAAATTGGGGGCAGGGTATGAGTATGAGTATGTCAACCAAAAATAAAAAAAAGAATAAAATTAATTTTTCTAGACCAAAATTTTTTATCAATTTTCCGAACTTACTTTAGCTGGAATAGTGCTTGCTCATTTGTTATGTTTGTTGCGGAATTTAACGAAATATTTGTTTGCTCATTTGTTGTGTTTGTAGAGGAATTTAACAAAATATTTGTGGCTTCTTGCTCCAGTTCCCAGAATTCTGTTGGATGGCTATAATTCCCTCTGGTAACAACTGACTGGCCTTTACAGTGACTGAAATAAAGTAAAATAAACTCAGTCTTAAGTCTCTTTTACTGTGCTGTTATTAAACATGCATTGGAGAAAAAAGCAGAATAGCCATAGAAACGGAGAGAACTAGCAATTTCAATGACACCTTCCTCCTAACACTGTGCCATGCAGGCCTACAAGTTTGTACTTATAACAAAGGAAAAATGCAAAAGCACTTGGTCTTAAAACTTAATTTGCAACAGCAATAAAATAGAATAATGATGCTTGGTTTGATCTCTTTTGTAGCAAAGTCTTTGATATCAAACTAAACTGAAAGAGGAATATAGCCTTTGAAAGAATTTTGCAGAAATTTTTAAACAGAATTATGTACTTTTAGTATAGTCTATTAATGTGCCTAGTAATATTTAATTCAGACCAAAATTGTAGAAGGAGCATCATTATGAAAGTTTTTTTTTACAGAAATTTATTTCAAAGTAACCATGGCAGCATATTGTTCATTGAAATCATAAAGCCTTTTATAGAATCATGCATATTAGTGTAGCCTTCTTGAGTGCCAAGTTATATAGAAATCAGACGAATTAAAACTGCAGGAGTAGCATTTCGAAAAAAGTTTTACAAACAGAATAAGAGACAACAACCCGGTAACCCCTTACTCTTGCGTATATATTTCTGGTCTCGGACCAGAAGAGCTAAAAATGAAAAGCATGATTGTAATAGCAACCCACGGGACCTGAATGTGTTTACCTTGTATTTGACAGTTTTGTTGAAATCATAATGTCATGTGTTATAATATCCTGAATATATGAACAGTCCTGATCCCGGACGTTTGTTACGTCACTACATCCTACCACAAAGTACCCCTGTAAAAAAAAAGTAGGCAATCACCAGGCACAATGTATAAATCTCTCTCTTTACACACAACACATACATGTCAGCAATGTTTTCTTGACGAGAAAAACTGTAAGATAGGATAAAATACTGTAAACCAACTTTTATTCGCGTGGGAGAAATTTTTGCGAGGTTCGCGATAACCTCGTCATCACAAATTTTCTTTGCCGTGAACTGCCGGGTCCTTAAACTTTATGTGTCCATCAACAAAAGATCCAAAAAAGGCTTGATCGCAAAAAATTATCGTCTCAAGCTATTTTATCCCTGGTAAATCGCAAAATAAAGTCATCATAAGTAAAAGTTGGTTTATAGTTCATGCAGGATATCAAAGAATAAATGGACTTAAAAAAAATACACAACTTCATTATTAATACTGTTCAATTCAAGTGATATGACTGTTGTATAAAACATAAGATAAAAACAAACCAGTACTGTGACCACTGTAGCATTGATTGCTGAATTGAGGACTACAGTAAGGTTGACTCCGTACACCCCTAGGGTAAGATCTGCCTGCTGAGACCCCACTGTTAGAGTCAGGGAGGACCTGTTCAGGGGTGTTGTGGGTAAGACCAGAGACTTGGAGAATTCTGATATTGTTGTAAATAATCCATAGAGGTAATGAACAGTCTGGAGACAAAAACAAAATTAGGGGCATTATAATCTAGTTTTTCATAGACATGTAATCAAATACATGTGTATCAATACATAATATAGAATGTAGCTCCAAAAGAAAAATGGTACAATGTAATTAGTATACTTTAATTATGTGTAAAGTTGAATTCTGTTATCGAAAACACATCTAACTCAACACCATGGACATTCCAAAGTCCCAATCATTTCTTAAAGTAATTTAGACAATCTAAAAAAAAAAAATTATTTGTTTGCCCTCTCACGACGAACTGACTAAATATGCCCAACTAGATATATTTTTTTTAATTCCATGATCCAATCTTTTTTTCTTTTTATTCTGCTTATCCAGTCAACAAATATCTTGAAATTTACTGGAAAAAAGATTTTCCAACCTAACTGTCTCAGCAAATTTCCACAGAGTTAAGGAGAAGGCAAGCAAACATTATTTTATGAATGAACTTTAAACCTCCATTTTTAGAACCTTCAGATATCTTGTGTGTTTTTGGCCACATTAAGATAAAGAAAACAGGCCAAAAATGATCTAAACATACCCATTGACAAGCTATTTACAAATAAGTAATGAAAAGCTATTGATTTTCTTATAAATCAAACATACCCACTGATAAGCTATTTAAACATACCCACTAATAAGCAATTGACAAGCTATATAAACATACCCACTGATAAGCTACTGACAAGCTATATAAACATACCCAATGACAGGCTACTGACAATCTATATTAACATACCCAATCACAAGCTATATAAACAATACCCATCATTAGCTATATAAACATACTCACTGATATGCGACTGACAAGCTATATAAACATACCCACTGATAAGCTATATAAACATACCCACTGATAAGTTATATAAATATACCCACTGTTAAGCTACTGATAAGTTATATAAACATACTCACTGATAAGCTATATAAACATTCCCACTGATAAGCTACTGATAAGTTATATAAACATACCCACTGTTAAGCTACTGATAAGTTATATAAACATACCCACTGTTAAGCTACTGATAAGCTTTATAAACATACCCACTGATAAGCTTTATAAACATACCCACTGATAAGCTATTTGAGGATCTGAGGAACAGTTGCGTATGAGCTCAGCAGTGATGGTGACCTCTGACCCCGTCCAGTGACACAGCTGATTCAAGTTGTCTGTCAGGTTCCATGCAGTTAGGGTAAAATTACACAGTTCTGTCATATCACAGCTTTCTTCAAAACACATTGTCAAATATTAATTATGCATGACATTGTCTAATATTAATTTATGCATATGCACGTTAATGTGCTTTATATGAAGGAGTGACTGATTTTCCATACATGGATTTTTCTGACTGCTTCCAATTTTCTTTTGTTCAATTCTATATAGTTCAAATTTTGAAATATTAATTTTAAGTGAAGTTGAAACTTGAAAGAAGAAAGTACAGTTTGGACTGTATTGTGCCCTAAAAATTTTATGTTCTTAAAAAGTTATTAAATTGGCTTTAACATGATTTAAAGAGATTAATATGATAAAACATTAAAGAATTTGGCATGATTGATGCCCATTCTGGAAATATGATGTCATTAATATGGTACATTTCTAATTCTAATGTAAAAAAGCCTCAAAATGACTCATTTCTGAGGTTATTTCATTTTATTTTTTGTAAATACATTTATTCTGACTTCTAGTATAATCAACCTGAAGGAAAGATGAACACTGTAAAAAATTCATTAATTTTTAATCTAAAAGAAAGGACTTTATTCGGTAATAACCAATATTTGCCCCCAAAATCAAACTTTGACGGAGTAATATTTCATTATGTTCTTAAACAGGGGGATACATGCTGACTTCAAAGCACTGAATATTTTCATTAGCAATGATGTCATATGATTGAAATGACGTCAGTAAAACAACGTAAATTTAAAAATTCCATGATTTCTATAGAAAAATGTAAATATTGCGTTGATATTTTAAGTAAAAATCACCAAGCGCAGGTCTGCGCAGGCTCAATATTTTCAAATATTGTGTAGAATGATAATATCAATTAAATATGCAAATATGGTTCCTGAGCAGACCTGTGCTCTATCAATTCTATAGCTAAAATTATGGGAATTTGGTCCATTTTGTCCTTCTTCTAAAAAATAATGCAAAATCAGACTAGTTTGTGACGTCATAAAAACAAAAATTGTGAATAATCTACTTTGAAATGATAATTATGTTCTGTTAATTTATATTTTTCATACAATTTATACAATTCAACACATTTTAAGAATTTTTCAAAATATGACTTTCGTGGGGGCAAAGATATGCAATGTACCGAATATAGATCTTTCCAAATTTATTTTAACAGATGAACAAAAAACAACAGTAACAAAAAAACCCAGAGTAACATTAAGAAGACTGCAGAATTACTTAGAAGTCCTCCCCTCAGTTTATCTACCATCACTGTGTCCAGTGACAATCTGTACTCTTTGTATAACTGTATTGGGAAATGTATGAAGCCTTTAGAATGAGATGTACTGACTTTTTATCAAGTTAATTAAAAAAAAAATCTTTTTTAGGTTTGCAGAGAGAAACTGTAAAACTTGTTATAACAAAATCCTGGGGACTTTTGAATTTACTTTGCTATATCCATAATTCTATAAATCTGTTATGAATTCTATAAATTAAGTATAGGGAATGAGCAATACACAATGACATGTTCCCATGTAGGAGGAATAAAGACAGACACCTAACCAATTATTGAATAAGCTGTTCTGGTGGTCTCTAACCAGCAGAGCTAAAAAAACACTAGACAGTCTTTAACTAGAACTGTCCAAACGGGACAAAATACCCCCCGCTGGGTTTTTCAGAAGTAAGTTTTTCCATAAGAAAGATATGTATCAAACATGAATTATGAAATTTTTTTCCCAGTGACCTTGAAGTTCCCCAAATGACCTTGGGTCAAGGTCATGACACACCCTTGGGTCATGGGCAATCTTTGTGTGAAATGAGAACCTACCAAGTTTATCTATAAGAAAGATATGGACCGGACACGAATTATGAAATTTTTCTTCCAGTGAGCTTGAAGTTCCCCAAATGACCTTGGGTCAAGGTCATGACACACCTTGGGTCATGGGCAATCTTCGTGTGGAGTAGTAGATTCTAATGTCCCTCCGTAAGAAAGATATGGACCGGACACGATTGCACAGACAGATGGACAGCTCGACAGACGGACAGACAGACGGACAAGGTGATTCCTATATACCCCCCCAAACTTCGTTTGCGGGGGTTATAATTAGTTACCTCTATAGAGTACCATTATAATAAGTCATTTACAATAGAGTACCATAATAATTAGTCACTTACAAGAGAGTACCATAATAAGTAGTCACTTACAAGAGAGTACAATAATAATTAGCCACTTACAAGAGAGTACCATAATAATTAGCCACTTACAAGAGAGTACCATAATAATTAGCCACTTACAAGAGAGTACCATACTCTTCTCCCCCTGAACGTCAGTTCCCGGACACAACCACTGAAAGGCAGAATGGTGGGACTCTCCAAGGTCAATACTGAGGGGGTGTGGTAGCCTCCCAAGTATAACTTCTCACTCAAGCAAATATTATCTGGTGGCCAAAATCCAAGTTTCTCACTCTAAAAAGCAAAAACAAATCATTCATTCAAAGTTACTTGAAAATGTTCCTTTCATTTCATCAAATATTACTTAAGTAAATTACCTTAACGACAGGATGGTCATTTAGAGTAAGTCTAATTCGACGGTTTGTCTTTGTTAAAGTGAGGTTATTCCAGTTGTCATATTGTACAGGATGTATGCTCTCAATCTTGAAGAATTTACTAGAATTCAACCTGGAAAATTAAGTCCAAATTTTCTCAAGCAAAGAGATATAGTTCTACAGCTAAAATAGACAGCGATTCCCTTATCATGAGCTACAACAAAATGCCAACATTTTGTATAAATATTTATCAATAAGCCTTTTTTAGCTCAGATGAGCTAAAAAATGTTCTGTGCCTGTAAAGTTAAAATTGGCTGAGTGGCTTTTATGAAGTCCAAAATGTGAAAAGTTTAGTTAGAGAGACAGCTATTCAGACTCTGGACATAAGGTGACCAGAAAATCTCAACTGAACTTTCAGGGTTTTTTTAAAATTCTTATTTACCAGCTAACACTCAATTTTGCCTTTATTTTGATATTTTAATCACAAAAACAGTCAATTTAACCCCTACAGTACTACCTACCTTTTTAATTATGCAACAAAATGAAAACATAATGACTGTATGCTATTCCAAACTAATTTAAAACATTATAAATGTTCTTCTAGGAACATTGCATATTAATGTTTTTGAAACTTTTCATCCAAAGGTCATTAACCTTTGTTTAATTTTTGAGAAAATTGATACTTCCATGGAATAGTATAAGTATGGATTATAAGTAGTACAAAACTGTTCTTACCAAAATACGACATGCTTGTTGACTAGGGAGACAGAGTAAAATTGCATTAAATTCTGACAGCGTTGAATCAGAATTAAGCCATCCTTTTTGTAAGACTTGAATCTCATTTCTAGAGTAAAGGCGTTAAGGTCCTGTTTTCCCAGAGTGACATCTAGTGCCAGGTAATTCTGTCCATTGAAACCAAAGTCACCTAAAAAGACACCAACCAATACATTGTAAAATCTATTAATCTATGACAGGCTGAAAAATTATATGAACTTTTAAAAAATATTTATATTACTTGCTTATTATATAATTGTTTAACAATAAAAGTTTAATTTTTCCAATATATTTGATGTTTGTTTTGTTTTGTTTTTTTTTTTGGGGGGGGGGGGGGGGGGGTTATGCTGCCCTGAAATGACTCATGTAGCCACTTCATCTGCGGGTCCTTTGTCCCATAGAAAATAATTTTACAAATATCTATAGATGGACAGACAGACACAAAGACATGCCAATTACAAAATATCTCCCTAAACTTTGTGTATGTGTATCTATATGTGTGTAGGGAGTGGGGGTATATTAAATACTTGTACCTTGACAATTTATACATGATGTGTTGAAATACAAGTATCCTCCTGTAAGAATCATCCAATTTAAGGCTACCTATAGCATGTAAACAAAGAGTACATTTTAATGACATCATTCTTGAAGATATGCATGAACATTATAATGGAAAATTACATGATGTCGTTGATCAATCTTCATGATTATCGGTATCTGGACAGTGATTGGAAAAGGCTTACGCCATGTGGCATAATCGAATTGAAGTGAAAATTTTTCCATTAACATACAGCATATAAAGTAGAAATTTTAGCAAGACATAAATTTTGCCTTCTGTCCTTAAAAATTGGTATTTTATTTTTAGTGAGATGTAATTTGAGTGATTTTGAAATGCACACTAAAGAAACTACATGTATTACAAATAAAATACAATTATTTTTTAGGGGTATTCAATTTTATCAATCTCAGCATCCTCGCTAATCATGGCTTATGCCAAAATCAAATTCTCATTAAACAAGTGAGGACAAGGTAGCTGCAGATCTGTAGCGTTATGGTTTTATATATTTGTCTTTGACCATAATGCTACAGATCCTGTAATGCAAAAAAGGTGCAATTTACAGGGCAATACTTTTTTTGCACTTTTGGGGAGAAATTCTCCACTTTCTAGCATTGGTCAATCAACAACCTTTCACTCCCTAATTCTAGAAACATTCTGTAGCCAATTTTTTATATTTTATCCACCTCCCAACCATTTATAGACTTTGTCTCTACAGGCAATAAACATTGATCAACTCTAGGGATGTGCGATTTTATCGGTTTACCGGTATATCACGATTTTTTGTTGCGTGATACGTATCGTGATACAGAGACCTTAATACCGGTATTTAGGTACATATTATAAAGTCCAGAAATTATTCACTTACTTGTTCAATCTTTCAAATTACAATTACAAAAAGTCTTAAAAATGTTGTAAAAGGTGAAAAGAACGGCTAATTACCTTACAGACATGATTAATTTTATGTACATAAAAAGTGAAATTTTGTTTTTCTTGAACATTTTTAAGAAAAACACTGACTATTTATATAAAATCATTGTAAATATTGCTTGCAAAAATATCATGATAATTTGGGTGAAAATCGTGATATATCGCGATACGAAATTTTTGGCAATACCCATCCCTAATAAACTCACTTGAAGTGAATTTTGAATTTTTCAGCAGTCTTACAAATAATTTTAACCAAGGGATTTTATCACTTGTAGAGACGACAATAAACGATTGGGAGATAGATAAAATATACAGATTAGTTAAATAATGTGCCTAGAATTAGGGAGTGAAAGCTAGTTGATTGACCAATGCTAGAAAGTGGAGAATTTCTTCCCAAAGTGCGAGAAAAAAATACTGTGCCGTAAATTGCACCTATTTTTGCATTACGGGATCTGTATAGCTTTATAGTCAAAGACAAATAAATAAAACCATAACGCTACAGATCTGCAGCTTAGTACAAGGTTGCTTACAATGTATCTATAATGGTGGTGCCAAGGTGACAGTTCAATTTTTAACAACAACAATGTAGGTTAAAAATATATTGCATATACTTTTTCTAACTAGTTTATGTTATAAATGCAGAGCCAGTCAATTTTAAAACAACAAATCTCATTGGTTGAACCCTGTAAAAAACTGCGTCTGGTGATACGAAGCACTTACATCAGGTACATTACCTCGCATGTTGCTATGGTTTGCTGGTTGTAAATGTGAATTCATTAATTTGCTTCTTTGCATCTTTTAAAAAATTAAAAATCATATATTCTTTCGTATATATATTTCTTATTTTGTTTAATGGCCCCAAAAAATTTTGACAGAGACGTCATAGTCCCATTGACCTTCTACAAGTTCTTGGTATTCCCAATCACTGTCTGGAAATTTTAAATTTTGATCAAGCTTCCTGTCAGCGGCAATAAGAACTTTGCTTGAGGCTTTGACAGTGAATACAAAAATGTCAACAAGATAATTTATCTAACTGTACAGTACCTGACCTCGTTAACTTTATTTATCAAAGATTCAATTCGATTGTGCTGAAGATGAAACCTCTTTTTTTTCTCAACCTACCTTCCAAGCATCCATGCTTCCTCAGCTGTTTCTTTTATCTGTTTATGGATGAAATGTGTTAAGTATTTAACTCATCCCTCCTGCCTTATTGGTCACACGGCCGACACGCTGACCAGTGTCACATCGGGCCATTCGGATACAAAAGACAAATGTACTTCAGACCCACAGTAAGATTCAATTTTTCTTATTCTTTTTTATTAAGAATTTAAATTTACAAATCAAATTAGGGACCTAAATCAAATGCACGATACATGAGAAATTACAATAAAGAAGTAGATCGTTTATACTTTCCCACAGACGCATTATATCTATCATTTCTCTGTACTTTCTAAGTAGTTTCTGCTATTATACTTTTTCCCGCCATCGGAAACAGCAAATGAAAAATGAAAGCATGAACCAATCTTGGTCCGCAATTTTTCTCCGGTTAATACTGATATCAAACACGGCTATAGATAAAATACTACTGCTGGCAAAGTTTTTAATTTTCAGTCCGTTATGTTTCACTTTATTTTTGTTATAACTCTAACATGTCTAATTATCCGGACCCTGTCCAAGACTTTTTTTTTACCGCTGACCTCCCCCCTCCCCCGTAAGCTTTGTCTCGGGAGTTATAATCGAAATCATACAGGAGAAACTCTTCAGTAGAATTTATGTGTACATGTATACATGTGGTATAGTATCTCTTAAAGCATATTCAAAATTTTATTACTTTATTCTAAAACAATCCGGTTCCGGAGAAGTCCCTATATGTTCGTAACAAACTTTGCTCATAGCTCATAGGCGTCGGAACCGCGGGTGGGGGGGGCTTAGCCCCCCACCACTTTTTTTGCAAAGATAGACAGTTTCTATGCATTGAAAATTGGGGTTTACCTTTTTTTGTTGGTTAAGCCCCCCCCATCAACTTTCAATTTGCTTCCGACGCATATGTTGCTTAGGGACCAGGCAAAATTTATCACAATGATGAGACCAGTACAAAACAAAATCCTCATTTTAAAAAAATATCTTTCTCATGCCTTGAAATTTATAAAAAGTTGTTGTCCCATGGTTACAACTTGGTGTTACTGAGATAATTGACAAAACTAAGGAGTCTCTTAGACTACAGATATCTCAAACATAGAAAAAAAAATTCTCTGGTTGCCCCCCCCCCCCCACTTTCAAAAAGATGCTACTTGCCTGGTTGTAAAAAAAAGATTTATGTTGCCATTTGTATCCGTCACTGCAGTTTCAAAAATACGATTTTTGAAAAAATAAAATGATAATTTCTCTTGGGTTAAGTACTGTAAGTCATTGAAAAATGTTTTTGTCCCATGGGTTTCTTCGATGGAAAAACTCATTGTCCCATGCCTGTTTGTACCGATCCCATCATTGTAATAAATTTTGCCTGGTCCCTTAATAAGTATTCGGGGACATGAACAATTTAGTGGACAACTGTTTAGTTTGGAAATAAATCACAATTAACCCAGAATTTAGAAATAAATCACATTTAGTTTTTCTAACAACAAGCAAGTCGCCCTCGAGGTAGCCGCAGAACTGTAGCTCTCCGAAAAAATACATATTGACAGACCGGAGAGCTACAGTGCCACCCATTGAAAAAACTGTATATTTATTGCGCACAAAAAAGTGCGCAAGGTTCTGGGTTAATTCTTAAAAATTCTTACCTCAATTGCAAAAAAACTAGATTTCAAAAAAGTCCTTACTCCTTTGTCAAGTACTCTCGTAGTTTACATCAGTACGAAGCGTGTTGGACCGAATCATCTTACAAACCAAAATGGGATTATCAATAGACGAAATTTTCAATGATCTCAATTTCAGGGCCAGGAGGGCTATTAAAAACAATTATAAACCATATTTTGTTGTGGAAACAGTGTCAGAAATGTTAGGAACACACGGTTAGTAATATTTTGAGACGACAGTTTTAAAAACATGGAGAAATAAATCGAAAAACAGCGCACTTTTTCGTGCGCAATAAATATACATTTTTTTCAATGGGTGGCACTGTAGCTCTCCGGTCTGTCAATATGTATTTTTGTATGAGAGCTACAGTTCTGCAGCTACCCTGGAGGCGCAGTGGTTAGAACGTCTGCCCTCGGAGTCACGAATTTTCAGGAGTCGTTTCTTATGTCGCGGATTCGAATCCCACCGCGGGACGTGTCTTTTGAACCAACGTCCAATATTTCAAAGGTGCGGGTGCGAAATCTCGATCACTGCTCAATTTTAAAATGACCCTGAGTGCCTGATATAGGTCTATATTGAAGTTGCAGCTCTCCACGGCAAGTGATGGCGTCACCATATGTATGAAAAAAAGGGAAAAAATAGAAAATTCGAGAAAGACGTTTAACAACAACAACAAAAAAAAAAAGCAAATAAATAAAAAATACAGAAATAAATGAAAACGTAAAGAGAGAGAGAGAGAGGAGAGAGAGAGGAGAGAGAGAGGAGAGAGAGATGAATATTCGTTTCCTAAAAACGGGATAAAATGATTGTCTAAAATAGTCAAGACTTTAGAAAGCAATATTTCTATCATGTTCTAAATTTTGTAGGTAGGCTTAAACATACTCTCACTCGGTAAATTCTCTTAGAAAATGACATTTCTTCGGAAAGGTCTGCTTCATGGATTGTGTTTTCCATTGCATGAAAAGCTATATTCATATGATATATACAAATGTATATATATATTTTTTTCATCAATGATGAACATACATTTACATACATGTATGTTGGAACGGTTGTTTGTTTTTTTTCTTTTCTTTTTTTTCCTCATACAGATCTTCAAATGGGAAAAAAAAAATAAAGATCGAATGAATCAACGAACGAAGAAACAAATGAGAGCAAA
Organism: Saccostrea cuccullata; assembly: GCF_032062105.1. Lineage (NCBI taxonomy): Eukaryota > Metazoa > Mollusca > Bivalvia > Ostreida > Ostreidae > Saccostrea > Saccostrea cuccullata. The sequence goes on from NW_026938254.1 coordinate 1,036,206, forward strand.
TTAAGAAGTGAAAATAACACGTACACTGAAATATAATTAATAAACAATTTTTATGACATCTCGACTCGACCAGTCAAGAAAAGAAGATACATGTACATGATGAAAATTAAATTATTAAACACAAAACTTGGCTATTTACGCCCACAGCACCTGCATTTTAATCATCACGTTATTAAAATGCAAACCGCTATCTCAACATGCATGTTCAGCGAAAAAAAATAAATGTATGAACTACCAAGGTGATCAAATTTTTTCATAAAATCAGAGGGAAAGCTTTTTCTATAAATACATTAAAGCCTCAAAACCCTAGTTTGTCATTAAGCTGAAACTGATTGATGGGACCACAAATTATCAATAACGTAAGACATACACTAAGAACTGCTTGTCTACATAGCTGGAGGAGTGCTGGATTTAAAACGGACTGACGCATCTACGATAATAATACTGAAGAGGTGCTGCCTAGGGAAATCTTTCAAAATCATAAAATTCCTTGAATTTTCAAATGATTGCAGGTAAATTTTAAGGCATGAACACCAAAGAGGATGTATTCTTTTCTAATCTGAAGGTCTCACTACTGTTAAAAAATACCTAACCAAAAAGTTTCTCCTTTGCGACCCCCAGTAATATAAAATGGTAGATTATTCATGTGACAAATTTATGTACACACGTTACGTAAGACAAAGGAACCAATGGGATCTCCACACAACTGTCGAGTTCCTTGTGTTTAATATAAAAGTCTAGCGATGTTAGTTTTATAGTCAATAAACTAAGAAACTTCCAACTAAGGTATGTTTAAATATCAGAAATTAAAACAAAATGTAGATTTTATTTGAAACCTTTTATAAATCCATCTCGAGTTTTGTTACATTTCTCTTTTGACAAAATGCTTGTCACAAAAAAAAGAGAAAAAAAAAAGATCGTTTTGTAGATGAACATTTTTGCGGACATGCTACATGTATATAATTTTATCATGCTCCCACTCCCTTGAATTTTGATTCAGCCAGTCTTCATTTTGTAGTGAATATATGTATTACACCAGTCAACTTGTCAACTTTAATTCTGCATGAGAACCTGAGAGTAAATTCAAAAGTGATATTATAAAAAGACATTTTCTTTTTACGAAATTTAAATAAATTGCATTAGTATGTACAAGATGCATGTTTATTTATGAAAAAAGAAATTAATAAGTTTAAAGCAAAAACTGCTGCATTTATTATAATTCAACAAAAAAAAATTTAAAAAGTAGAACATCTTTTGAATATATTAAATTATGTTCGTCAAGACTCATGCAGCATGTATCACGATACTGTATTTGTCTTGTGTTGATTTCCTTGTATTTGAACAAATTTTATCGTTTCATTACAGATGCTTAGACTTCTCGTTTTGTCATGTGCTATAGCAGTATCATGTGGAAATTATGCAGGTAATTTTCAACAATAATCTCATTTCAACAATAAACTCAATTTAAATAAATAAAAATTGTGTTCAATGTTATATTAGAACTGTGAAATGCTCTCTTTACATTTGATTAGGTATTAATTATGAATATAAACCTTGATTCAGATTTTTTTCTTCTTAACAGGCAATAAAGACCCTCTGTATCCCAAAGTGGGCGGATCTGTTCCAAAAGTCCTTAATCCAGGCAGTCCGATAGATCCGCGGGATGTACAAAAGGTGGGTCCTGTATTGAAACCCGGAGATGTCATTAACCCTGTGGTCATCGATAGCAGTCAAGTGGGTCCTCTAGGTGAACAATGGGTCGATAACATTCCAGGACCAGATCGTACAAAATTATGGGTCGATACTCTTCCAGAGGGTCCGATCGGGGAACCATGGATAGAGGGTCAACCAATTCCTTTACCGGGCCAAATCATTGATGGACGACCAATCAAAATTACACAAAATGATGGCCAAATATTTAATAATCCTTTTATTAATGGACCAGGTTCAGGAATCAACCCTATCGGACAGAAACCAGTGTACGATAATTCTGTCAAACCTATAATACCAGTGAAAAACCCATCCGGATACGATGGTCCAGTAAGAAAACTCCCGGACAATACGCCGTTTGTCCCTGGCGTTGGCGGTGATATATTTAACCCAGACTTTCCAGGACTTGATGGTGGAATTATTAAACCAGAATATCCAGTTGACCCTGTGAGAAAAGTCCCAGATTACGGCAAGTCAGATATAGTACCAGTTCCGCCGGTGAAGAAACCTGCCGGTTACGACGGACCAATCGGTATTTTTCCAGACAACACGCCATTTATCCCTGGTGTCAATAACAACTTGCCCGTAGATCCTGTAAGAAAAGCGCCTAGTTATGACAACTCACATAAGCTAGTTCGTATACCACCATTGAAAAAGTCTGCGAGTTACGATGGTCTCGTGAAAAGTGTTTCTAAAAACAAACCGTTTGTACCTGGTATGGAATCAGGAATTTTCAAACCAGATTTTCCGAGGGATCCCCTGAGGAAAGCTCCAAGCTATGACAACTCCCATAAAGTACCCATTTCACCAGTGAAGAAGCCTGCCAGTTATGACGGACCAGTCCAGACTGTACATGTACCAGACAACATTCCGTTTGTGCCTGCTGTTGGAGGAGGGATTTTTAATCCAGACTTTCCAGTCGACCCTGTGAGAAGACCCCCCAGTTATGACAACTCACACAAAATCGTCCCTGATGTTTCACCATTTGGACCAATGGACCCAGTCAGAAAAGCCCCAAACTATGACAACTCACACAAAATCGTTCCTGATGTTTCACCATTTGGACCGATGGACCCAATCAGAAAAGCCCCAAACTATGACAACTCACACAAAATCGCTCCTGGCGTTTCACCATTTAAGCCAATTGAACCAATCAGAAAAGCCCCAAGCAATGACAACTCGCACAAGATTGTCTCAGACGTTTCACCGTTTGGACCAATTGATCCCCCTATGAGAAAAGCACCTGATTATGGTAAGTCCCAAGGAGCCGGGAGTGGGATTGGAGATATCTTACCACCAATAATGCCCCCAAACGGCTACCCAGGTGCTCCAGGGTCCCCAGTGATAGGCGGACCAATTCCAGGTCATCTCACCGGAAGTGGTACTGGAATCGGTGGCCATTCATTGGAAGCTCAGAAGCAGAGGTTTGAGGAAATGTTGTCAGAACGACTAGGTACAAGGTCTGAAAATTCACCGGCAGCTCTACCAATCAGAAAGGAACTATCCGCCGGAAAACGTAGTTATCTAAGTTCTCTTGGAATATTCAAGAAAGCGAAATCCTACCAAAGTTAATTTGTTTGATGGCAAAGCCATCGCCCTTGTGCCATATGACAATTGTGTGCAATATTTTTTTAAACTTCACATTTATATTTATTATTGTCTCAAAATATTTTTTTGACATTTGTATTTATTAGCTATTAAAGTTTTATACAATTTGAGTCCATTTAATCTCTATATCATTTTTTGTTTATCTAATAGCTTATAGCTAGGTACCCCCTCCTAAGTATACACAGGAAAAAGTGGCCTGCATAAATTTTATATAAATTTTTCATGAGACATAGACGAAAAACAAGATACATGTAGATGAAATTTATACAAAAAATTTCATGCCATTATGACATACATGTAAATGTCTTATAATCATATAATGTTTACATAAAGAACAATCGTATAAATATCGTGCAAAGAAAAAATCACCTGAAAATTCTTTTTAAAAATATCGTATAATCAAATATTTATATAAATTTTACATGATATCGCATACTTTTCAATTAAAAAGAAAATTATATGAATATCACGCCAGCTGCTTTTCCCTATGTAGTTTCGAGCATTTACATTAAGAATGTATTTAAACAATTAATTCCGTTAAAATACATCTTATGTAATTTAACAGAATACAGAAAAAAATTTAACAATGAAATGTATTTCTCTGATTGCATGAAGATTTTTGATAATGAATACTGTTACTTATCTCCACCTGTTATATCCCATACTAACAAACATAAAAAACAATTTTATTGTTTAAACATATGCAAATAAAGTTATCATGACAGACATTTCAAAGGGTTTCTATCTACTGAGAAACGTATAGTGACCTCGAAGTGTAGACAATAATTCAAGGCCAATGACACATCGAATTGAAACATTCCATACCTAATTTTTATAACAAACATGACGTCAGATTTATATAAAATGACATCTTCATTTTTATTCTTGAGGGTATCTGCGAATTGTATTTATATCCTGCTCTGTATTAACTTCCTCACTTAATAATTGAATTAACATTATAAAGTAACCGTATAGGGAGTGTTCTTCAGAATATATTTTATTAACATTCAACATATATACAAACACAATCACAGTGGGTTCTGGCCCGGGTCGACTTCCCGCGCAGCTGCTGTCCCAGACACGTCCTGTCTGCTCGGCATCCAGGTGTAGAAGAGAGGGAGTGCGACTATCCCGCCGTCTGACGTAATACAGACAGTAAGTCGTACCACGGGACAGTCGCACAGATACTACACTCCCCCCTGTTTTCTTTGAAAGGCTTGAGTCTACCACAGGAAAGAGGGTCCGGATCCATCTCCATCGTCGGGGCGCTGTAAACGCCCTCCCGGGCTAACTGCCCAAGAATAACAAGTGCCGGAGCAAGCTCCAGTCTAAACCACCACAAGGATTTACACGAATCCTAATCAGTAATCACAGTTCCTACCAAATGGCATGCCCGGGATAATTCCCAGACAACCTCTAACAATTCTTGTATAACATTCACCGAGTGGGCCAAGGTCACCAGGCCCACTCACAACTCAGAAACTGACAAAACTTACACCATCAGGCTCTGGAGGGCAAACTTGCCCTCCGGCGTCGCCCACGCCTCCGCCTGGATCTGTACAAGCGACAAGTACTTTTCTCCTCTGGTATCGAATCATCAGACGACCAGGGACTGCCTAAATCATACGGGGTTGTCCCCATTTCTGCAACATGGTCCTTGGTGACTTCTTCCTCTGGGGTTGGGCCCCTGCCCACACAACTCGGTAATCGCCAAGAAACATGACCATAGTCCACCTTATTGAAAATAGGTTGGGCTGGTCCTGGGGATAGTGGTTCGACACCGATATCCTCTATGGCAGAATCCAAGAGGGACTCTCCAAACATCTCTACTACTGGGCCTGGTATACCTAGTGTACTTCCGAGACGGGTCAGAGGCGCCACACTACCAAAGTCCCTCACTAAATGGGGAACAGACATACACCTGTCTGCCTCAACTAGTGGGCCTCCTCTCAAGGTCACTCCTTCCTCTGGAATACCACCAGACCTCCTGAACTCCACCTTTATGGCCTCATCCCCCAGAGTAAGGGTGCCTTGCCCCAAGTCTAACTGGGCTTTCCGGGCACGGAGAAAATCCATGCCCAGCAACATAGCGTCCTGTAGTGGGGCAACATGAAGTTCCATTTCATGCTCTTGCTGACCAATACACAGAGTGACAGGCCCCACTATAAATCCTTCCAACTCTGCATTTTCTCCGGCCTGTCTCATGGTCACATTTTCCAGGATTGGGGGCTTAGGCTCCAGCTGATCATACATCTTGGTCGACAACACGCTGACCTCAGCCCCTGTATCCACTACTGCTGTAACTTCCATGCCTTGCACGCACAGGCCAACAGTAAAACCTTTAGATCCGCATAAACGCTCAGTGCGTATAGACGGCTCCTTACCCACTCTCACCGGTGCCCAGGGATTACCCATCCCTGCAGGCAGCATCAGATCAACATCACATGGGTCCACCCTCCCAGGTCATGGGGCTCATCACCAACCATGGCTGGTCCAAGCGGCTCCAGAGTGTAGTGGGGAGATACAGTCCCCACCTCCTCTTCCATGGTGACCACTTCCTCCTCAGCCAAGCAAAGCTCCGGTGATGGTGGAATCCCAAAATGATCTTTCAGTCTGTGGCGCTTGCGCCGGCACCGCACACAGGAGCGGGAAACACCGATCCCCAGCTCCCTGGAATCCAACGTAGGAAACAACTCTACAGAGAGTCCTCCAATACTGGTCCCGCCCCTTTGCCCGTCAGTAGCCATCGTCTTCCCTGCAGCTCGGGTGGAGCAATCTCTACGGAAGTGCCCCACCTCTCCACACCTGAAACATACAGCAGGCTTCCAGTCCCGCTCTGTCCATCTGGGTGACGGGGTACCACTCCTCTGATGTTTCTGAAGGGGGGCAGCTTCCCTCTGCCTCATCAACTCCTTGAGTTTCTCTATCCTGCCCCGGAGGGCTGTGAGCTCCTTCACAGCAGCAACATTTACTCTCCCGGGATCAGTCTGCTTCATGTCATGAGCAGAATCCAGCTTTCTCACTTCCCTTGACTGCTTAGGCCTGTGATGCCGTGAGTGTTGATAGTATTGCATGCGCTCCACGGCTTCCTCCACTGTCCAGGGATGCCTATCAAGCGCATAAAGACCAGCATCTCTGTCCTCAGCTCCATAGCATAGCCGAGGTATAGCATGAGTGTGCACATCAGGCACATTGGGGAAGGCTCGTGTCGCCAAGGTCAGGACCCTGTCGGCCCAATGACGCAGTGACTCTCCTGGGTCCTGGTTGGCAGACTGGAAGTTAAGTTGATGCGCGAGATCTGGGGCAGAGGAGCCAAAACGCTTCTCAAATCTCTGCAGGATCTCGCCTAGACGGAGCTGACTACTGGTTTCTAACAGCAGGGTATAATACTCGCTTGCTGCCCCTTCAAGGGAAAAACACAACTGGTCATGCTGCTCCTCCTCGGTCCACAGCTGACTGCCAGACAACCTCATGACCTTATGCAAAAATGCCTTCCAGCTGGTCTTACCATCATACCTAAGGTCCTTGTACCTGGGCTTACTCCCAGCTACCCTACTGGTGTCCTGTGTAGGTGTTACTGTACCAAAGCTGTACCAAAGCTGCGATCCTTGTAGGCCGGGACTGGCTGACTAGCATAGTGTCCCAGCTTGGCGGGCCCACATATATTCGGCTGCTCATGTGCCATCCTCCTCCCTCCCTTCCAAAATGGCAGGCCAAGGTATTGAGATAGGCAGGACTACTAGTCGCTGACACAGGGACACTATGCTGCTGTAATACACTAAGCATAGCCATACCTAGCTGTGGGGTTTGAATATCCTCACCTTGGTACCATAGGGATTGGGTGTGATCGGGCAGTGGGGGTTGGACATGTCCCAAGTATTCACCAAGTCTCGGACAAAGGTAGTGTGAGGCATTGGGCTCCGGGGTTGAAAATCATCCCCAGAAAGAGAGGACACACTAAAGTCCACAGAGAAAAATACATGAAAAATCAACACGTGCTCTTACGTACCTAGCAGCACCAAAAATGGCGGCTAAAACCGATGTCTAAAAATACCTCACTTGAAGCAGTAAGCAATGGTAAGGGAATCTCCGGGCCCCGCGAATTGGGCGCCAGTAAAGTAACCGTATAGGAGGTGTTCTTTACAATATATTTATTAACATTCAACATATATACAAACACAATCACAGTGTGTTCTGGCCCGGGTCGACTTCCCGCGCAGCTGCTGTCCCAGACACGTCCTGTCTGCTCGGCATCCAGGTGTAGAAGAGGGGGAGTGCGACTATCCCGCCGTCTGACGTAATACAGGCAGTAAGTCGTACCACGGGACAGTCGCACAGATACTACAATTATATGATTAATTGGATTTCGGTCCTCATGTTTCCTCATTTATTTATTAATATCGGATATGAATTGAATTTTAAGAGTCATTCTCTGTAAGAATCAAAGAATTTAGAAAAAAGTTGGAAATGGTACATCACAGATTTTGCTGATTTTTTGCATGCAATGTAGAAACACCATGTATAGAACATTTTTGGGGATAATTTTTTATTTTGAGTCCCGGTTGCCATGGTAACCAAAACCACCATTTTGAGGCCAAAAATACAGAGCAACCTACTGAAAGTATACAATCTTCATCATAAATTTCTATTTTCTGCATTTTATTTACAGATTTAATTGTTGCCTACTCTGATAGAATATTTGTTGGAGTAACTACCACAACTGATGAAATTATTCAGTAGTTGGTCATAAAAGAGTTGTCTTTAAGTAAAAAGTGTGAATTTTTCAAATTTTAACAAATTTGAAAAAATGCCAATTTTTGGCATTTTCTAAGCCTAGTAGCAAGAAAACGCAGGCAATCCTTAACAAACAACTACCATCACTAAAAAGGTCATTCCTTACTCAACAAAATATAAAATTTCTAGGGTGGTAATATTTCTTAAAAATAAATAAAACGAAAATGAAAACGGTTGCTATGGAAATTTTGGATTAATTTGTAGATTCAACATTTGGCTCCTTTTTGTACATTATAGGTTAAAAAAAATCAAAAGTAAAACAAATCACACTACTAAACCACATATTTTTAAAATAAAATGATAAAAATGTAAGTTCATAAATTAAACTGTTACTATAGCAACCAAAAAGTCAGGAAAAATCACTATAGCTATTGACGTTTTCATTATGCAGAATCTGTGGCCTCAGTGCATTATTTAATTTCTTCAATAAATAGATAACACTTATTATATTTGTTAATTCACTTATGTACATTTTTAAAAAAATAATAAATAAAAATTCAAGCTCTAAAATCACGTTGCTATGGTAACCAAACAGTTTTTGAACACTTCCTTATAACGGTTGCTATCACAATTTTTGTGATACTGACAAGTATACAACGGATATCATAAAAGCTCCATTCATGATTTTTTCTCTTTTTCAATAAAATAAATTGAATTTAATTGTATTTCACTAAATATCAAAATACATGTAGTAATTAATGATTTGATTTTAAAAAATGGTTGCTATGGCAGCCAATAGTTCAGGAAAATCCTTATCATTGATATGTTTAATATACAAAATCTACTGCTTTATTGCCTGATTATATTTCTTCCTCAATGAAATAAATTCCACAAACCATGTAAACTTTGTCATTTCACTTATACATAAAAATAGACATTGATAATTAAAATAAACAGTTGCTATGGTAACCAAATAATTCAGGAATAACAATTATTGATGTACCAGTATACAAAACTCATAGAACTGCCACCAGTGTTTGATTATACTTTTAATTTATTTAGCGGGACAAAAATACAGATGAACTCAAACTTAAACTGATCACATTTATCTGAATTACTGCAGCATGATTTGTTTCCATGGAAACAATAAATACCTACATAAAATCATGACCGATCTATTGGAAGCAACTTGCTTTATTAATTGAAACATATATACACATGTTTTAACCTGTACATTAGTTACTATGTGCTAAGAAGTTTCTTAGTTTAAGAAGGACAAGCACATAGTCAAGAGTGCCCCCTCCCTCCTCGATTCAACTTGTTTTTGATGTTATTCAAATGATATTTTGCAGTTCCTATTATTATTATTATACCACCGCTACGAAGGAGAGGGCGGTATACTAATTTACCTTTGTGTGTCAGTCCGTTCGTCTGTCTGTCTGCCTGTGTGTGTATGTAGCAAATGTTTGGTTGCAGTTTTCTCAGGAACTCAGCTTTTCATTGAAGATGCTTGAAATTTTAGCAGGTGTTTGCTAAGGCATGCCATATGCATGGTGGGTAACATTTGAGGTTAAATCTGATGTCAACTTCCTGTTTATCCGCGTGTCAGACACTCTGTGCCATACATAAACAAGCATTCGGAGAGTATTGAATAATCAATACATGTCCCCTACCGGTTTCCCCTTTTTGAAACTAAGTTTTTCTTCAGTATGTCATTTAATAATTTGCAAAAGTTATGTCCAAGGTAAAACTGCTTGATTTTGAGGTTGTGGATGCCATAAACCTAATAAAATAATCCACATTAAGACAAAAATTCAACTTATTTTTCCGTCTTTTTCTTGCTTCGTATTTATGTCGACCATCGGAAGTTAGCGCAGCATGAACCCGATCTCAATTAAACGAATGTGAAAAATTCAAAATGCCATTCTTCTGTCAAAAACCAATGAAGTGACGCGAAATTCTAACTTGATCTGTAACTCATCAAGATACACCCACATACCAAAATTCAGCTCAATATCTGCAAGCGTTTAGAAAAAAAGTGCGGAAAACCAAGTGGGACACACTGGCAGACAGACGGAGACAGACAGATGGACGGACAGATAGACAGACGGACAGACGCAGGGGAAACCTATAGTCCCCTCCGATTTCACCGGTAGGGGACTAAAAAAATTCGTTGAAGTTTTCCCAGCAGAGATAAATGTCTTTCATACACATTAAGAACGACATTCAAAATTCAGAATGTATTTTAAAGATTTTGTGATTTTGTTCTTCCTCATAAAGGCACAGGGTTAAAATAAGTATTAAGGAAAGTGCAGTCATGCAGATGGAAAGCATATAATTACAAACCACCATGCTCTTATTAGGTCCAAAACACTGTCTGTGGGGGCTATGCCCATGGGAATGAACTCCCTATAAGCTTTTGAAATTCAATCAACAGAGAACCTCATTTTGACTCAAAGTGAGAAAAATATAATTATCTGAAATAGTTTTCTAGGGGGGGGGGGGGTGTTAAAGTGAGGGGGACGGCCAATAAAATGATACCAGATCCTCCTCCAATTTGTTAAAAAAAAGGGGGCTTGATGTATTTGTATTAATATTTTTTTCAAGTTAAATGTATGGAACGCCGTCACTGCCTTATAGCAGAACACTACTATTGCATTGTGTCAACCTTCCATTACATTATTTCAACTCTTTATGACATTAACCCACACTACTATTGCATTGTGTCAACCTTCCATTACATTATGTCAACTCTTTATGACATTAACCCACACTACTATTGCATCGTGTTAACTTTCCTTTACATTATGTCAACTCTTTATGACATTTACACATACTACAATTTTATTTCGTCAACTTGCATTTCGTTATGTTTACTTTTCATGACAATCTTAGTTTTTATTAACTGATGTGAAAAGCTCATGCCGTACTGTGCGCACTCTTCTACATTATGTCGATTCACTATTACGTTATGCGAACACGGGCATCCTCGGCCTTTATATGAGCATAACGTATTTTCCGCGTTCCGCAAGCACTAAAAATGGCGGGAGAGAAAACTGTCGTAGAAGAGATTCTCAGCGATTTCGGAATGACATCTTTAAATGAAAACTTTAAGCGACAAATGACTGACAATCTTGAAACAAGCAAAGCCTTAACACTGCGACTGTGAATTAAAGTCACGTCGAAATTCAATGGTGTTTACTTTAATCTGATAATTAAATAAAACAAATATTATGAGTTGTGCAGCAGTCATTTTTTCTTTTTATTTTGAATTGTTTTCTTTTTTTTTTTAATAAAAGTCTTATACTTTGTAGGACATTGCATTAGTTTCACATTAAGTTTAGCTGAATTAAGTTGAAAACTTTTTTCTATAAAACTATAAAGCCTGAGAGCTTCTCCGCCTTCCGCCCTTGATCTCCAACCATATACCGTCCCCCTTCCTTGTTAAAGATTCCCATATCTGCCACTGATATGTGCCCATGCATGCTTACTAAGGCATATTCAATTGATTTAGATTAGCGACTGGTAGATTTTTGTAATAGAATTCTGGCCCTGGAATGATTAAAAAAAATTACTAACTCCAGTGACGTAGCATCATTTTTTGAAAGAGGAGGTCAGCCAGAAAAAAATCATTTACCCGAAAAAACTTGACAAGCCAAGAAAAAAAAATGTCCAAGCCCGAAAATCCTATTTCGGGGAGAGTGGTCCAACTTCAATCAGTCCTATTTTTTTCCAGATATATTATATTACCCTTAGTGGACTATACTTCAACAAGAAGTGGGGGTGGGGGGCTGTACAGTTTCGATGAACATTACATTTTCTATAGTAAAGTTATGCCTGGGAAAAGAGGGGGGTTGATATTATGTGCCTGTAATTTTTCCTAATCAATTAGGACCCCCCCCCCCTTCTTACCAGTCATTAAAACACGGTCGTCAACATTCATTATATACTAGATATACAGCTTTGAGATAATGTAAATGTATTTTAACATCAGGTAATGAACTTTTGGAATCAACATGATAAAGATTTAACACAATATAAAGATATTTTTAAATCACATAAGAAAGAGTTGACATAACGTAATTATATATCCACATCACGGAATGGAGTTTTGACATAATGCAATAAAGTGTTGATATAACATAAAGATATGTGCACATTATGTTATACACTTTTTACATCACGTAATAAAGCAAAGACATAAAGGTAAGATGTGTTCACCTCACGTCATGATGCCCTCGCCGTAAAATAAAGATAAATCCATATCACGTAATAATTCTTTGATATAATAGAAATATTCACTCTCAAAAAAAGAAATGGGCTTTTGACTTCATGTAATGATAAGTTTAATTATAAAACACAATTTACTTGACGTAATGCAATTTTGACCTCACATATTACAGAAATGAAATGATGTAAAGAAACATTCATTTCACGTAATAAAGTTTTAACACAATGTAAACACATTATCACTTCACATAATGATTTTTTTACTTCAAGTTATGAAGTGCTGACATAATGAAAGGATGTATTTACTTCATGTAATGCAGCATTGACATGATGTTAAGATATATTTTCATCATCCCATACAAAATGGACATAACGTAAAGATATGTTCACATCACGCAATGATAAATTGACATAATAAATGCATAGCTGTATGCTATAAGGCAGTGATGGCGTTCCATATAAATGACTTTTTTTTTTAAACTACTCAGTATTTGGAAAGCTTCTAAAAATATTTTACAGAACATAAAGTCTGCAATAAATGGAATACTGAGATGCCTTCATAAAATATGACAAAATCAAATATAATATTTTCTTTCTCAGCTATACTTTGGGCACATAGATCCTAGTTATATATGATTTCAACAATGACCATTTTTACAAATCCCCAATTTCTGCATGTACGTGAATGGTCCTCCTCTCCGCTGAAAATTGCCATATTCCCTAAAAACCTTAATGTATTACTTCATTATACATTGTTTCAGTAAAGTGTACACGTTGTATTATAAATTTGACTTAAATTCAATTGTGACAGTGTTTGCTATGACAAAAAATCTAAATAATTAAAAAAATTATTTTTTCTTTAATGCAATAAAATAATCTGATATCAATTTTATTTTTGCAATGATTTCAAATTCGAATGAAAAGGCATTCACCCACGATCATCGATCCCCATTCAAAAAAAATTGCATCAACAAATTTCAGCCCTGTACAAATTGAAATCTAAAACAAAATTGCAGATTTGTCCTGTGTTCAGTTTAGCGATGTGATTTCATAAGCTCAACTTGTAAAATAAAAAAAAATAATTACCAGTTATTAAAAAAAAAGATATATAAATGAAATTAATTCTTTAAAAAATTGATGAAATACCTTGCATAGCAATAACTTTTTAAACCACCCCCCCCCCATCTCATTTTTTTTTCAAGCACACAATTAAAAAGCTATTAGGAGGTATTTAGCTTTTGTCATAATACAGAATTGCTTTAGTTTAATTTGGTTTTTAATATAACATATATGATTTTATTGAGGCCAAGATAAAATTAAAGTTTGTTTGGAATTGCCCCCTCCTGAAAAAATTTTATTGACCAAAAGTAAGAAGATATTTTTTTTATTTAATCATTTTTTTTTGGGGGGGGGGCATTACATGTATCACATACACCATACAAAACACTTAAATATTGTGTCAGATCTATGTAAAATTAGGTTTTTTTTAGTTGATTGTAGATACTTTTTTAAAAAGTCAGAAAATGTAGTGACTGTTTACTGAGATTATTATCAAAAGTTTAAAATTTACCTTTAATTAAAAAAAACTATTTCCCTCCCTCCTGTGTCCGAAACCCATTACGCAGCAATTCCAAACAAACATTTTTTTAAGGATGGCCTGACAGATGGTTTATATAATTTTCATCAACATCTGATTTTAATCAGATTGATAATATGCCTATACTATAAATTAGTGATATAATTAGAACCATGTCATTATTTATGCTTTGGGTGTTTTAAAGTTATCTTTATAATAAATAGTCATGCCCTATTATTAATAAACTCATACAAAATATGTGCAACTTTCAATGTATGTGATAAATATTTCATTGGAACTTGCCTAGTGCTTATTATTGCCATGTATATTTCTTCATCACAACCTTATTATTATTAGCACTGAAGTCCATTTGATACTTACTTTGTTTTTAAACACTTTTTTCAATGATGCAGCTCTTGTTGTCACATAGGCAGGAATTTCATAGGATGCAATCCATTTTTAAGTTTATCACATCTATACATAAACATGTATATTTCTCAGACACACTAAAGCCTGAACAATCATTTAACTAAGGGTAATGTTGAATACTTCACAGGTTGGATTAAAACCCCTGAAAATATCCAAAGCACACAGTATTTACCCCTCAAAGTCGCTTTCTGCTGTGTACTTTTACTTTCATTTTCAACGATTAAAGCAAAAGATTTCCGAAAAGGGAAATAACTCTTGACAAAAAATTTGTGTCAATTTAGAGATTTTTACAAACTTCACAATCAATTTATTTTCTTAAAGTAAATATTACCTCTCCAGTTTTTTCATATGTTCTTCATTATTGTACAAAGTGAAATTCAGAGCATCAGAATATTCCATCAGTGCCTGCGTTTTTTGTGTACATTGTTATGTTCAACCCCCCTTTTTTAAGGCAATTTTTTATGTTATTTTGCATTTAACGGCAGGTCCAAAAAAATTTTTCAAGTTTTTTGTATAGAAAATACAAATTACAAATTATTTCAAAGGAAAAAATAATAATAATCACCTTTATTTCATTAAATGTAAATTAATGGGAAGAAATATCATTTTAGGTATATTCCACCTATGTGCAAAAACAGGTAACCTGGTTGCCATGGAAACAAGACCAATTGATCACTTTTAATAATATTTTTGTAAACAGGGCTTATAATGTAATTATTTCACCAAGTTTCAGCAAAATCCGTGATTTTCAATTTCCAGCCCATTTTGATGCTTACAGAGAATGACTCTTAAAAATTCAATCCGGACAAATTAAAACTAAAATTCTTTTAGGAGAAAAAAATCTGAATCTTTTTAAAAACTAATGCAAGGATTTCCTATAAAATGAGCCTGAGAAGAATACTGCTGTAGTGTGTTTTTCTTGTGGGACTTGTCGCTGTTTTAGCTCGCTGTGGGGACGGGTATTGTGCGTGTTCTAAGGAAAAGAGAAGTGCTACGTGTTCTCACCTAAGCTATTTCCCTGTCTTACCTCTGTACATCAAACAACTTTTTTTACTTGGGAAACTATCTACCCAACATCAATCGAAACATGCTCGTAAATTTGACCAAAATCAAATTGGAGAAGCTTTTTCTTTATAATAATGGATTATTGAAAATAGATAAGGATACATTTGAAGACTTGAAATATCTAGTGAGGCTTGAAATTTCTCATGAAAATTTGCTTGAAAGCAATGTTGTTGCAAAAGCTCTATATCATGTTAATGGCATGGTTGAAAGATTGGCATTGGCGTACAATAAATGGAATACTATTCCTACCTATATGTTTGATGGACTTGAAAATTCCAACGTTTCATTTATAAGTTTATCGCATAACAACTTGCATTCATTTAATGGTACTCGACTTCTCCAACGAATTCCTTACGTCAAAAACCTATATTTGAGTGGAAACCCAATTCGTCAAAGTCATATTGATTTGAACAACATGGCCTATATGATCGAATTAAGTCTTGAAGGTACATACCTACAGAGAGTCCTAATTTCTGCAATAATCAAGGAAGGAGTCTTTTGCCACGATTGCAAACTCTCTACATGGGCCAAACATCACTGAGAGCCGTCTTCATGAAAGATTTTACCTGTTTGCCAAATCTTCGGAAATTATCTCTTGTGTTTGCAAACATTAAAATTATTCCAAACAACACCTTTGCTGCCTTGCCAATGCTTGAAACCCTCTTTCTAGTGGGTCTCACTAGACTACGAAGAATCGATTATCTTGCTTTAAACTCGACTTCCTTGCAGACCCTGTATTTCAGTTCTAAATTGTATAACTTTGATGAAAAAGGAAGATATAGCTATGATATGTTTAAGTTTGCTCCAAATATAAGAGACCTCGACTTCAGAAACAATAAGATTTCAAGTGGTGTAACTTTGAAGAGAATTTTGCGGTTCTCTGTCAGACTGGAAGTACTTAACCTCGGGGGTTGTGGATTAAAAGACCTTGCGCCTGGTACTTTTGACACAATTTTAAAAATTCGTATAATAAAAATGCAAAATAACAATTTACTTGGATGGAATCGGACCATATTTAACAAATTAACACATCTACAAGAACTGGACATCTCTGGAAACAACATCGCCGTGGTCAATCGCTCCTCTCTCGAGTTCACAAGAAAAACAAGACTACGAGAGATCGACTTGTCCAACAACCCGTTCTCATGTTCCTGTCAACTTCTCTGGTTCCGGGACTGGTTAAAATCCACGAAAAATGTAACAGTGGCCCAGTATCCCCAGCGATATGTTTGTGAATCACCATCTGCCTGGAACAAGAAATTATTGGTCTCTTTTAATTATACCACCGTGGACTGTAGAGAGGTAAACCCCTGGGTATGGATCGGCAGTCTTCTAGGCTCTGTCTTTTTCCTTTGTATTATGTTGATTATCCTTATATACTGGCATCTTCCGACTGTCAGAAATATCATCTATTTGATTCAGTTACGTAGGAAAGGTTATGTAAGAATTATCAACTGATTATCTGTTCGATTGCTACATAATAAGTTGTGACTCTGATGAGAGTTGGGTGTTCCACACACTGGTGCCTAAATTGGAGGGAGAGCTTTTCTATAGTCTTTGTAAACCTTCACGAGATTTTGACGTAGGCGTTGACATCGTCGGCCAGATCATTGAGAAAATGCAGGAAAGTAAGAAAATCATTTTGGTTATGTCCAACGAGTTTGCGCAGGACGAATGGTGTCAGTTCGAGGTTGCAAAAGCACAGGAGCTGATCCGCAATCAAGGGACAGAGGCGGTAGTAATTATCATGTTGAGTGATATTGATAACAAACATATGACGTCCACCATCAAAGAAATGCTACGTGGAAATTCTTCTGCAACGTGGGTACCTGGAAGAATTCTCAAACAGCTCTTCTGGAGCATAGTTTTGACAGCCATAGAAAAGCCCTTTGGAAATCCCCCTATTGCCGTTTTATGACAAAAGTGTGCTTGAAAGCTAAACTAGCTTTACTTAAATATTTACTTCATAGTGCTGTTTTATATATTCCAAGGCCGTAACTACCATTGTGGCAAGTGAGGCAAATGCCTCACTAAATTTTTAGAGTTTTCTTAAATGTGAAAAAGTATTACATTGAAACTTATGGATTACTAGTATGTGTGTCTTCATGTTAAATTAATATTTTCAACTTTTGTTTCAGTTTCTGTAAATCGTTCATATCTCATCAGGTGCCTCATTTTCATTTGGAACGCATGTAAAATATAATTCAAAATGTTTGTTTTGTAAATTGTTTGATTGTTTAACATCCCTTCCAGAGACATAAAAAATATATCTCTGTCCCTGCTAAGACTTTTTCATTAATATTGAGACACCAGTACTTTCCGGTGGAGGGCTGCAAGTTTTGAATTTATACATGTACAGTGGACCCTCATATATCCCGATGCTTCAGTATCCAGACGATTTTTTATCGGAACGTAATTTTTTAACGTTGTTTTGTTCTAATTAACTGGTAATTCTGGTATCCGGACGCTTCACATATCCGGACAAATTGACTAGGAATCAAAGCGTCCGGATAAATGAGGTTCCACTGTACTGGGCTTTCAGGGTCACTGAAGATGATTGAACAGTGAGAGATGTTTTTGTGCCATCATACTGTGACATAGGACCTAGCTTTTTACGGTCTCGACTGAAGAACTGGTCTCAACATCCCGCAGTGGGATTCGAACCCGCAATGTTAGGATCAACTCCTTAGTTTTCGACTCTAGAGCATACCCTCTAACAAAACGTAAAAACTTTCTAAGATTAAATCTTTTATTTTCTAATATCCAGGTCTCAGGACCCCCCTCTCCTGGAACCCCCCATCACTGGACATCACGTACTACCCTTGCCCCATCTGGGACTAGTAATGCCCAGAACCCTTGCCTCACTAAAAATGTGAGCCTAGTTACGGCCTTGTATTCGTTATTGCAGCCCGGAGGACCGGGCTGCTCTATACATGTAAGTTTAAGTGTTGGTGTATGGGGATTGGGGCGGGAGTAGTTATTCAGAATTAAAGGTTTTCTAAACATTGGAAAGATTGTTAATCAGATTGTTCTTTCCTTGATAAATTAGGAGATACATAATATATTTACTTCCATAAAGTGAATCTGTAAAAATATATATGTTTTTCATATTTAATATATAAAGTTGCTTATCATTTACTATAGAAAAAATGACAGGTCCCTTTTTTTAGAACATCGAATTTTACTTCTCGCATAAAAACGTACTCTGCACAGTTCGCGTTTTATATTCGGAAATTGAAAATTAAAATACATTTTTGAATATAGTTGATGCATGTGTCTAACTTCAATTTATATTTTATGCAACTAACATTTACTTGAGGAATTGATCAAGTTTTAAATGGTACCGTTTTTGTTTGATTTTTTATCCGACTATGAGTTTTCAAAATGTTCTCCACTATCGTCTCCATCAATTAGACGCATGACTTTTCACACATATCTAAGCGGTTTGATGAAGAAGACTTATTTCCATTGTTTACTTTATATATTTCCCGGGCGACAATTGATGGTTGCATCAATGTTTTCTTGTAACTTGTTGAAATATGGAAGTAAAACACATTTCACATTCAGCTTAAGATATTCCTTCAGAGATAAATTAAGAATTTAAGAGTGTGTTTACAGAAATGAAAGAAATGTTATATGTATGATATTGTAGGGAAAAAATGAAAATAAATGTTATTTGAACAGTTTAACTTTTGCATTTCTCTGAAACGTAGATGACTGCGATTATGGAGAAGGGAAGGGGTATACAATATGATTCGGAGTAAGATGCGTTGACTAGTAAAAATCATGAAAGAAACACGGGTCAGTATATATTACAAAGTAAACGGAAGTATTTCGAAACACAGAAACAAACGAAGTCATTCTTTTGATACCTTTACTTTTTGTAGGATCTTGATATACAATACTAGGACCGCGCAGATGTAGCGTCAGGATAAAATACTTACCAAATTAAAAAAATACAAATGATCATGCCACACAGCCTTATTTCCTCAGTGTTCTTACTATGACATTCGTACACTTCTTGAATTGCCTGTTTTGCAAAAAATATGCTAAAAATACAAGGAAATTAAAGCTGGTGAATATGTATATAAATGCATATTTAATTATTTCAAAATGGAATTTGGGGAACTTCTGAAAAGTAATTTGGGGAATTTCTGGGACGTTAGATCTTAGCCAAACATTATAAAAATCAGAGAATTTGTCCGATTTAAGTCTAGTAATGTTCTGGTAAATTGGTGAAGTATTGTGTCCCTCTGTTCTATTACGGTAGATTTTAATTATCATTATTTTTAAAACAAAGAATGAACCAAGAAATTACTAAATTCATTTGAATAGCAAATAGTTTCACCGAGCGCAATTGATATTACGGTTTACTTTCACTTTCCTATTTTCCACGAGTCGAGAACCTGAAACATGTTTGGTTATACTTAGTTTCAATATGCTATGAATTCACACTATATTTGATTTATTTATTTATTTTAAATGTGTTTAATGGTCAATAATAACCATAGAAAATTCTTGTTTTTTAAAGAATACTAAATGTCGAGATCTTGAAAGCAAATTTAATGGTATACGAAACTGAATAAAGGAAAGCACTAAATTTACCAAAGCTTGCCACGTGCATAAGAAAATTTAAGTGTTATAATTCTAGGTTCAACCTATCCTTAATTTGATTGTGAAATTCAAATCGTGATTACTGATTGCAAATAGCGTGCACATTAGTTGTAATGAAATGAAAACAATGAAAAGAACCGCTGTTTGACAAGTCGAGAAAGTGACAACACTGACGGTTTTTTCACGACAAAGTACACATATTTGCGGTTAATGAACGCGACAAACGTCTGAAGACAAATTTTATCGTTTGTTTTGTTTACTGATAAATAGATAAAATTAACACCTGTCCAAAAATCACGAAAATCTGCAATTTCCTCTTTCCGGGCCTTTTTAATCCTTGAAATACGTAAGTTGAATAAAAATAAACCTAACTGATCTTTGTTGACGGTGGTCACTGTAGACCGACAAATAAATCATACACCAGGTAAGGCCAAAAACTTCGTCATTATGCTGTCATGTCAATCTTTTTTCGTGAATGAGCATTATGACGCCGTTCACGGGGTCACGCCTCCCGGATGTGTCCTAAGACAAGTATTGGCTACTCCACTTCAATAAACCGTAATAGAAGTATGCGCTGCTAAGTTTCTGTTATTGCATCAATGATTTTGGAAACAAAAGAAGTATAAATGTGTTATAGATAATTTTAAAAGGAGAGTATTAAAAATGCTTTGAAACAGTTTCACAAAATTTGACAGCTTATTCTCTGTACCTGGAATATCTCTTAAAGTGAATTAAAACGTGGATTTATAAAAGTTATAAGGACACATTTGTTTCAGATTGGTAAGGTATTATTTAATCATTTTTTTTTTCTAGATTTCAATTTAAAGTTTTTGAAATTTTTGAAATATTTTATTTAGAGTTTTGATATTGTCAAAATAAAAAAAATGAAGTGAATAATCTTTGTTTAAGTGATAAGAATATCAAAAGGAAGGAAGACATACTACACCATCAAACGGCACCTACATAAACGTCATGTGTTGTTTATGAACTTATTGTCAAGTGCTGGCATTTTTACTGTTGTAGGACAACATGAAGAAACTCCTGTGTGTGATAGAAGCTTTAGTGCTTGTGTCCATCATTCCTGAAACTTGTAAGCGTCATCCTTTAATTTTTATACATTATAATATAAAAACGTTATTTGGAGATACCTTTAAGTTCACGTTGTATAGAGAGATTCATTGTTCACCTTCGTGAACCCAATTAATTAGCATGACAGATAGAAAGTATAACAACTGATTTTTGTTTCCCATGGGGAATCCCCAGGGTTGAATTTACATGAAATTCCTTGATCAAATTGCCATACACTTTTCTATTTAATGAAGCAAACGAGTTGAATTTAAAGTACCTTTTTCATCATTCTAAATTAATTTTCATTTTAAATAGCTTGTTATGGAGGAGAGGAGAGCGTTTATCAACAAATTGAGAAAGCGCTTTGGCAGTTACAGATGAAGGGGGATATACACAGAGCATTAGGGAAAACAGAAGTCTGGAATTCAAACATACCAAGAAATGCCCCCCTTAACCCTCCCCGCCACGTGATACAGTTAGCTGACACACGTGTGATGGGACCTACCACGATCAAACCAACTACAAATAAGATCAAGCGGGCAGCTTTCGCTCGCAGAGCCATTGCACGCCAAGTCACTAGCCACCACACACCACCCATTTCTCAACCGCAAAATCAGGACAAAATTTCTCCCGACAGAATCTATTCTAACAAGATGAACAGAAACACAGCAAGAGGATATGGTAGTTCACTGACAAAACTTATAGCGAAAAAGATTAAATTCAGCCCTCCTCCTGAACCTAAACTTTCTTCTGAACAAAACATCGATAGAATTTTGGGACAAATATCCCAAAATAGAAACAGCAATATACCAAAGAATTTCATTCCATTTCCTTCACCACCTAACATTAATATCCCCAAAATTATAAGCACGCCACAACCAGTGGTTAAAAACAGTTTCAAACCATCACAATCAGCTTTTGCCAGGAAAGGAAATAGAATTCCTGTCATTGTGATCCAGCAAACCAAAAAATCGGATCTACCATCCCCAACTTTTTCTATCGTCGCTCCAAGTTTGGGACGATCACCTTCATCCTTCCGATTCAGCAACAAAGAAGTTTCTAACAATCAATTGAATGACAAAAACGTCTTTGAAGACACACCCGGCTTTGGAAATGAATTCAAGGATTTCGAAATCAATGATGTTCCTCAGATTATTGTTGAAAAGACACCAACAACGTCAAGCTCTATTATTGTCAAAGAGCAAGACATTGCTCAAAAGAGTAGTCAGAAATCTTTGGTGAATACAAAATCAGCTATCAGGCCTCCCCCACCTGTTAATATTCCAAACAAATTTATAACACAAACAGTATCAACAGGACAGCCAACAATTTCAACAGAAGGACCAAGTAAAACACAAAGCATTGGTGCAAACCAAGACCAAAGCCATTCACTGAGCAAAGTTAAACAAGCTTCAATTGCAAAGGACATTGAAATTTCTATGGATACGCCAGTCTCCAGATCAGATATTGCAATAAAAGATACTCCCCTGAAAAGTCTACAATCTAGACCTAACGTTCAGGCAGCAGGGATTATAAAACAAGAAATAGAAAAGCCACAAATCCAAGTCGTACAAGTCCAACAGTTAAGACCTATTTCAGTCTCTCAAGCTGTGAACACAAAGCCAAAACCAGTGGACATAACAAAATCCGATAAAGCAAAGGATGAAGAATTCCCAGTAGATCCATCTACTTCTCGATTCACAGACCAAACAACAAAAACAACAACGACAACAACAACAACAGTAAAACCAGTCAAAGTGAGCATCTCCAGTGGTCCATCTCAAGGACTTCGACAAGGGAGTAGAGGTATATCCAGAGGATCTTTCAGGGGCATTCGTCCTAACGGTAGAGGCGTGCGGCCGATCGGTAGAGAAGTCCCAGTGTCGAGGGGATCTACACGAGGCAGACAACCCACCGGACCAGGGAGATCAGTTCCAGTCAGATCGATAAATATCCCCACAACGCCGTCATCTGTGTCGGAAAATAAAATACACATACTTGAGACCCCGGCTGAAATTATTCCAGTAGACGTAACAGATTCTCCAAGTGAACTAACAACAGGTCTCATAACAAATCCAACGACGACAACAGCGAAACCTATTACAGAAATTAAGTCAAAAGATTCTTCACAGGAACCGCAAGAAGGGATGACAAGAGATTTTTCCCGAGGAAGTTTTAGGGGTATTCGTAAAAACAGTCGAGGAGTTCGACCGAATGGAAGTAAAGGTCCTGTTTTGAGAGGGTCTTCCAGAGGTATTCGTCGCAATATTATTGGGGTTTCGAGGAATTCTATCAATATTCCAAAACAATTATCACTACCAACGTTAGCAAAGACTGAGATAAATTCTAAATCAGTAACTACTCAAACATCGACGACACCATCAACAACTGAATCAACCACGCGACAACCTCCAGTCATGGAAACAGCACAGTTTGCAAGGAGACGTAGACCAGGACGTGTGGTAGTTAGCCGAGGTAATCCGATAGAGAGCAACAGAAACGAAAACACTCAACATGTTGTCGTTAATGAAAGAGTCCAAACAGACACAAGTGCTAATGAACCCAGTTCAACAACTACCACCACTTCCACCACCGCCTCAACAGAGCAACCACCGATAACCACCACCAGAAGTACTGCTGCCACCACCAATAGATCAAGGACACGTAGACCAGGAAGTGAGTGCTGAGATACTAGTACTTTATCTTAAATATTTTCAGCAGATTTTTTAATGATATTTGGGATCTGTAATAAACATTAGTTTATCCATTTTCAAATTGTATAATATTCTCCTTTCAGTGATGTCTCCGGAAGAAAAGAGACAAGCTTTAAGAAATTTCCAAGGAGTAAGTACTTTTTCCTACCATTGTATATCTGTTTGTTTGTTTGTCTGTCTGTCCGTAACACTTTCGTCGTAATTTTTTCCCGTAACTATTCTTTGCAGGTACATGAAATTTTAGTATACTCTTTGTTTTGGCATGCCATATAGTGGGATTAATTTTCACACGAATCCGAGCTCCTGCTTTTCCTGTTTATCTGTATGTCTGTCCTATATTCATATATATATATTCACATCAGAGCGGGGGTATAGATATGTCTAAGAGACTCCTTTTGGTATATGAATTTGTAACATAATGAATTTTATCCCTGCATTTGTTACGACAGGTGATCATTCTTCAGTTAAAATATATGCATGTGACGTCAATTGCAACATAGATAGTCCATGTGAAATAAGAAATGTGAGGAGTTCGAAAATGCAAATTAATAAATTTTTTTTCTATTTACAGTAAAGGATAAAACCCCAATCTCTTAAAGTGGATACAGAAATCCAGCTTTGACACAAAGCCATGCTGTGCAATATGTACTTCACCAGGAAAATACACCAGAGCGAGGCCAGAATGTTCGCCATGATGACTGTTTCGTATCAATCAACAGTAGATTGTCTCACCAATATTTTCAACTTATTTACCGCACATGTTCACTTTTTTTTTAATAAAACTGAGTTTTCTCAGAGACAACATGCAATATGTACTTCACCAGGAAATACACCAGAGCGAAACCATGATGACCTATTCGTGTCAATCAATAACTTATATTGTCTCACGTATATTTTTAACTTATTTATCGCACATGTTCACTTTTGATAATAAAACTGAGTTTTCTCAGAGACAACCTGTATGTGATTTTTCGAGGTGACGTAAGTCAGCCTCGATAGCTGCTCTATAGCTTCAATGGCGGAATCCTGTGATCACTACCATTTGCATTTTCTTATTGATCTCCGCTCTTTTGGACAATTCAGTACTCTTGTTGTTAAAAAATGATACCTTAGAAGGCAAGGATCAAATCAGAGATATGTTGCTAATATGAAACAATAGCACTTGCAAGATTGATTGGAAATATTAAAACGTTAATTTTTAGCAGTTCTCTAAGAAATATAGTCCTCTGATTATACATATATTGAAATCAGAATTTCAGTCACAAAACAAGATCTACAATGTATTTAATGCGATTTCCAAGCAACAAGTAGTGTTTTTATAGATTTAAAAATACTAAATACAAGTTCCTCTGTGGGAATAAGAATATGAAGAATTGAAGTATCCCTACGCACCGAACTATTTTAGCGAGGGTAAAATGTAAATAACTGGCTACCGCAGAGATCGTGACGTACATGTATGTGTATTGAACGTCAATCGCAGGCAAGGGAGAGAACAGAACAGTATATACTAAAACAAAACAGAAACAGGCGTTCTGCTTGAATTGAAACATGCAATTGAATGAATTTGGGGTTAACATAGAGGCGTCTGAGGCGCAATAGTCCCTACTGAGCTCCAAAATTCACCGTAACTTATTACAAAAGCGAAGGTATTTTCGCACTTTATGGTAAATATCACAAAGGCGAAGTTATTTTCACCCCTCTGTTTTTGTAATTCATTAAAAAATTTATTTAGAACGTAAAAATATCGGCCCTATTTTTTAAATCTCTTTGGTGTTATCACTGTCGAAAGCTCAGGTGAATAATAGCAGGGCACTTGTACCTTTTTCGTTGCATGCTAATGACCATTTTATCGAATACTCGGTCGGAACTCCTCTAGCATTTAAGATTCCGCATATGAAAAATTACGTTGTTAGAAGTCATCTGTCGATGTCATAGCATGATTCAATCATTTCTATTTTTAATTCATAAAGAGAGAAATAATTAGATCTATAAAGAATTTGAAAATGAACTTTAAAGAGGATGTAACAAAGTCTATCAGTTGAAACTTTAGAATGATAATAACGAACAATTTGTTTTCAAGCTATAGACATTTATAAAAAAGATGCTATTGATTTAACTGGAAAATATCAAATAATATATATTTTTAACTATATGATACCTTACATATGTATGCTAAGTTTTTTAATTTGATAGTAATAATGTATTTTAAACCTTAAAGCTAATAATACTGATAGATTTAGAATTGATGGACGATCCAATCACTAAAGTAAAATCACGAATCCCATATTCTTCTATTTGGGAAGTCAAATTTTAAAATGCGGTATTTATATATTTCTTCAAAATGTCAAAATAGGCCTGCTTTTGGCAAAAAAAAAAATTAAAGAGAGGCTAGGTTTTTTTATTGTATTAAATGCTAAGCTGCATCGATGATAAATGTTGTCTCCTGGCTCCGGCGCACTTTTGATCCTAATTTCCCTTTTACCTAATGAATTACTAGTATTTATGTAAAAGTGAGAATGAGATCAAGAGTGAGCTCATCTATAGCCTATAAGTTGTATGGCCCCAGAGTCTGCATACAACAATTTCAAAAATATATGACACATTATTTTCTTTTTTATACATTCATATATGTATGGCAAAGATTCTTGTTAGCATTTCTATATTTGTATAACTGAGCATTGCCCAACCCTCTAAATCCGTCACTATACCCTTACTCCATCACTTTCCGGGAACTCCGTGCAATTTGTAAACGAAAGCGATTGTAACGTAATTTATACATGCTGAAAATCTACAATAACATTCAAAGCTACTACAACAAGTAAGTGAAAAAAGCGTCTAAACAAATATACGCTAATTTAATTATAGGTATCATTTTTTATGTGAAATCAGTGAGCATCTTTCCCCTATATATGTGCTCTTCCATCGAAACTGCATTAACATGGTCATTTTTACCTGTCAGTCATTTTTATGAAGGTCTATTACAAAGGTTCAACATGACTACATTTTTACATATAAAATATGTCATAAAAACGTTATTTGTGTACATTGCTGATGCCTTTATAAAAATGTAATTTAATACTATTTGAAATCTTTAAAACAATTTTTCATGTTTAGAATTTAAGAAAAAGGTATGAAAAGTTTAACTAGGGTGTATGTGAAGGGGGGTCTTTAATATGTTGGCATATTGTAGAGGACCCTGGTGAGAGAGTTAGGATACATTGGACAAAATGACACTGCCAGGATACACGTTCTATTTAGCGGTTTTATATAAGTCCAGTGTCTGCACTTTTTTGTAAATATCATTAAATATAATGTTCATCTTTATTACTGTGTAACAAGAAAACAAATCAAAATATAATTTGTAAAGAAATGCGAGGTGTTTTCCGCTTATGGTGACGGGTACTTAAGGATAACTAGTTCAGTTTTAATAGATCAAATAAGTTATAAGATGCATTGCCGTGTTGCTCACATTTTTCTTTCCAGTGATTTTCATTAGGGTTTCTTCTAGATTTAAATTTTTGTATGTGCCAGTTACTTGGGGACGAATTTCACATTTTACTGGACGTCACCTCGATTCAGTACTTTCAGTACTTTGATTTTTAAATAGCATCGATGAATAGAATCAATTCGCATACATCCTATTAGTTCTGTAAGTGACGATGATTGATCTATTGTGGTAACATACCGTTGTCATGCTTGCTGCATAAGGAATTGTATGTAAATAACCCTGCTTGATAGGTCATTAATTACTTATATAGAATATGTGGGATTTTTTCTAGACTAGATCAACTGCAAACACTCATTGGCTATAAAAAATATAACTTTAAAGATATGTACTCGTATAACATTGTATACAAACACATTTTATGCCCTAATAGGGGATATACCATCTTTTCCATGAAAGTCGTGGTTTTTGGCTCACCTGAGCCAAAGGCTCGCGTGAGCTTTTCTGATCACATTTTGTCCTTCCGTCCGTCTTTTTTCGACTTCTTCTCAAGAACCACTGGACCAATTTTAACCAAACTTGGTACAAAGCATCCTTGGGTAAAGGGGAGTTTGAATTTTTAGAATGAAGGGCCAAGTCCCCTCCCTAGGAGAGATAATCAGGAAAAGACAAAGATAGGGTGAGCCTTTAAAAAATCTTCTCAAGAACCATTGGGCTAGAAAAGCTGAAACTTATATGGAAGCATCCTGGGATATTGTAGATTCTAAATTGTTCAAATTATGACCCCCGGGGGAAGGGCAAGGCCACAATAGGGAATCAAAGTTTTACATAGAAATATATAGAAAAAAAACTTTAAAATCTTCTTCTCAAGAACCACTGGGCCAGAAAAGCTGAAACTTATGTGAAACTCAAAGCATCCTGGGATAGTGTAGATTCTAAATCATACAAATCGTGACCTCCGGGGGTTGGGTGGGGCCACAATAAGGAATCGAAGTTAAACATAGAACTATATAGGAAAAAGCTTTAAAAATCTTCTTCTCAAGAACAACCGTTCCAGAAAAAGTAATACTTATTTGAAAAAATCCTGGGTAGTATAGATTCTAAATTGTTTAATTCATGACCCCCTGGGGTAGGGCGGGACCATAATTTGGAATCCAAGTTTTACATTAAAATATATTATAGAAAAAACTTTTAAAATCTTCTTCTCCGGAACCACTGGGCCAGGAAAGCTGAAACTTATGTGAAAGTATCATGGGGTAGTGTAGATTTTAAATTGTCCAAATTATGACGGTCATTGACCCGTGGGGTAGGGTGGGGTGACAATAGGTATTACAAGGGGGGAATCTGGTAAAGAACAGTATGGTCAAAGTGATGTGGACAATGGGCCTATTACTTGATGTGAAAATTGTTGTTTTTTTATGCCCCCGTAATCGAAGTTTGGGGAATATTTTTTTGTTGTGTCCGTCCGTGTCTGTCTCTCTGTCTGTCGGGCTGTTTGTTTGTCCGCAAAAACTTTAACCTTGCCCATATCTTTTGATTTAGTGGAGTTATGACTTTCATATTTCACATGTATATTTCTTGTGTCATGACCTTTCTTTGGGTACTACCAAATTGACCTTAGGACCTTAACCTTGGAGTTTGACCCACTTTTCCACAAAAATTCCAAACTTTTGACCCTTTGACATTGACCCTGGAATTTGACCTACGTTTCAAAAACGTACAACTATTGAACAGGTCGTGCGCAATTTAATTCGCATTATTTTAATTCGCATTAGTTTACTTCGCATTAATTTACTGCGAATTAAACTCTCCGTGTGAACAGGGCATTAAATAGTAGTTTACAAACAAGAATCTATATTTATCAACAATAGGCGTTGTCAAGTTTATTTACCGACAGAGAATCTTAGGTTATAGACTAGCATTCGTAAACTTCAGTTTGCAACGTTAAACATTTAAGAAATAAATAACAAGTTTATAAACTTCAATTAAGAAATAAATAACAATTTTATAAACTTCAGTAGGAATTGAAGTGGGTCGGTCACGTGATCAAATAATGTGAAGGCCAAAGACCTTCTCAGAAGATTTGATCATGTACCGACCCACTTCAATTAAGAAATAAATAACAAGTTTATAAACTTCAATGGGAATTGAAGTGGGTCGGTCACGTGATCAAATCCTGTGAAGGCCGAAGGCCTTCTCAGAAGATTTGATCACGTACCGACCCACTTCAATTCCCACTGAAGTTTATAAACTTGTTATTTATTACTTATATATACATTTGAGACAGGCAATTGAATATTTTCGAATTTAAATTATTGCACTTACCGTCCGTCGTAGAATTTGAAAAATGACGCAAGGTGTAAATCGGCTTGCATGGCGGTTACGCTTCGAATTCATTAGGCTAAGGAATCTATTTCAAAGGGAATATTTTGTGAAAGGCTACTTGTGATCAGTAATAGTGAACAGATTGTTGTCTGGGAATATTTTATTCGTGAAAAATGATAATCGATGCTGAAAAGACACAAGAAACACGTCCGAAGTTTGATGATAAAAAGTTGGAGGAATTTCGGTCGCTGGAAAGGGATGGATGGATCCGATGGACTGAGACACTTGTCCGAGCCAATTAATTTGCAATTTGATCAAAAACATTCCACGGTTTCAGTAACTAAAGGCATGCTTATCGTAAAACACTAATAAACACGGAGACACTGGCGACAGCTTTACATTGAACTACGAAAACGCCGAGGTGCTTGGTAGCTGTTCATGGCATGATTGCAAAGATATTTTCCAACATATTTACACATTTATCGTGAGTAAAATTTAAAGATAAAATAAAAGTTTATTATGAAAATTTGACCAAAGGTCTATCCAAAAAATAAGGATGAACGTTAGAGACTGTGCAGCTGACAAAAGTGAAGAAAACTGTCAACAAACGCTAGGCTCCTAGTTTTCTCTATGTACACAGGTTGAATCGATAGCCCAAAAACTGTATGAATTACTTGTTTACATTTAAAATAAAATTTTATTCATTTTTATACATGAAAAGCAAGTAGAACAGGTCATTTTATAATTTATGTACCGGTAGATATTATTGCGCCGTGTGATTAGGTCACGTATTGACCTCTGACCTCTGACAAACTTCATACAGAATTCAATTGAAGATATTTTCTTTCTGTATGTTTATATAATGGAGAGATACCACAAATGTATATATTTCCCATTGAAGTTTATAAACTTGTTATTTATTACTTACATATACATTTGAGACAGACAATTGAATATTTTCGAATTTAAATTATTGCACTAACCGTCCGTCGTAGATTTTGAAAAATGACGCAAGGTGTAAATCGGCTTGCATGGCGGTTACGCTTCGAATTCATTAGGCTAAGGAATCTATTTCGAAGGGAATATTTTGTGAAAGGTTTCTTGTGATCAGTAATAGTGAACAGATTGTTTTCTTGGAATATTTTATTCGTGAAAAATGATAATCGATGCTGAAAAGACACAAGTAACACGTCCGAAGTTTGATGATAAAAAGTTGGAGGAATTTCGGTCGCTGGAAAGGGATGGATGGATCCGATGGACTGATCGAGACACTTGTCCGAGCCAATTAATTTGCAATTTGATCAAAAACATTCCACGGTTTCAATAACTAAAGGCATACTTATCGTAAAACACTGATAAACACGGAGACACTGGCGACAGCTTTACATTGAACTACGAAAACGCCGAGGTGTTTGGCAGCTGTTCATGGCATGATTGCAAAAATATTTTCCAACAGATTTACACATTTATCGTGAGTAAAATTTAAAGATAAAATAAAAGTTTATCATGAAAATTTAACCAAAGGTCTATCCAAAAAGTAAGGATGAACGTTAGAGACTGTGCAGCTGACAAAAGTGAAGAAAAATGTAAACAAACGCTAGACTCCTAGTTTTCTCTATAGATGTACACAAGTTGAATCGATAGCCCAAAAATGTATGAAATACTTGTTTACATTTAAAATAAAATAATTATCATTTTACTTGCTTATTTTATTCATTTTTATATATGAAAAGCAAGTAGAGCAGGTCATTTTATAATTTATGTACCGGTAGATCTATATTATTGCGCCGTGTGATTAGGTCACGTATTGACCTCTGACCTCTGACAAACTTCATACAGAATTGAAGATATTTTCTCTCTGTATGTTTATATAATGGAGAGATACCACAAATGTATATATTGGGAATTGAAGTGGGTCGGTCACGTGATCAAATCCTGTGAAGGCCGAAGGCCTTCTCAGAAGATTTGATCACGTAAGACCACTTCAATTCCCATTGAAGTTTATAAACTTGTTATTTATTACTTATATATACATTTGAGACAGACACTTGAATATTTTCGAATATAAATTATAGCACTAACCGTCCGTCGTAGATTTTGAAAAATGACGCAAGGTGTAAATCGGCTTGAATGGCGGTTACGCTTCGAATTCAGCAGGCTAAGGATTTTATTTCTAAGGGAATATCTTGTTAAGGGCTACCTGTGATCAGTAATAGTGAACAAACTGTTGTCTGGGAATATTTCTATTCGTGAAAATTGATAATTGATGCTGAAAAGACACCAGAAACACGTCCGAAGACCGATGATAAAAAGTTGGAGGAATTTCGGTCGCCAGAAAAGGATGCATGATCCGATGGATGGAAACACTTGACAGTGCCAGTTAATTTGCAATCAAGTAGGCTATTTAAGATCAAAAACATTTAACCAACGATATCAATAACTAAAGGCATATTCATGATGTAAACAAAACACGGGGACACTAGCGAAAACTTACTTTGAACTACGACAGCGTCGAGATGTTTGTCAGCTGTTCGTGGCGTGATTGCAATGCTTTGATATTTTCCAACAGATTTACACATTTATCGTGAGTAGAATTTGATGACAAAAATACAGTTTATCATGAAGATTTAACCAGAAGTCTACCAAAAAATAAGGATAAACATTCGAGACTGTACAGCTGAAAAAAGTGACATAAAACTTGTAAACAAAAGCTAGTTTCTATCGGTATATTCTCCATGTATATACAGGTTAAATCGATAGCCATAAACTGTATAAAATACTTGTTAACGTTGTAAATGAAATAATAATTATTTACTTGCATATATTTTGTTCATTTTTTTTATACATGAAATGCAAGAAGAGCAAGTCATTTTATATTTATTTATTATTGCGCCGTGTGATTAGGTCACGTATTGACCTCTGACCTCAGACAAACTTCATACAGAATTGAAGATATTTGTTATCTGTATGTTTATATAATAGAGAGATACCACAAATGTATATATTTAGATATATAGTTTGAAAAATATAGTGACGAATCGTTAACTGTATTTTTAATCTTAGTAAACTAAAGTTTACACCACCACCCCCCCCCCCAAAAAAAAAAACTAGTTTATTAACTTTTAAACTATGTATATCATTTTTTTCTGAATTTGGCATGAAATATCTATAAAATAGATTTCTTTGTGCCCAACTTTA
The DNA here is from genome assembly GCF_032062105.1 of Saccostrea cuccullata. Taxonomy (NCBI): domain Eukaryota; kingdom Metazoa; phylum Mollusca; class Bivalvia; order Ostreida; family Ostreidae; genus Saccostrea; species Saccostrea cuccullata. The sequence goes on from NW_026938254.1 coordinate 1,068,922, forward strand.
TCTCTTCTAGACTCAAGTACAAAAATATTGATCAAATGGGCGAGATCGACTGTATCTAATTAATCAAACAATTTAGGTCGAAAATTCACGTGTTTCTGTAAATATTTTTTTACAATGAACTCGTGCATACCTAAACTAGTATTTTCTAACCTTTACATGTTCTTTGATTCGTATGCATTAAATATTAATTGTATGTGTATGCCAAAAGAAAGTTGTTGGTAATTTCTTCCACATTGACCACAGTTGTAATAAAATCAGACTCCTTATAACATTATGTACTGTAAAGGTAAATAGTCTTTGGAAGAGTGATGAGGAATATTCTTTTCAAAGGCTAGTAACTTATTTATATATTAATTTTTTTTTTCAAATCTGTTTTTTAAACAAAAATCCTATTCATGTCAACAAAATAACACGACTCTCTCTCTCTTCTACTTCTACTTCTTTACTTGTAAGAGGTCACCGACCCATCACTATCTAAATTGGCCAACATTAGGCAATAGAAGAAATATATGTACACTTATAATGTTATTTAAAATTACACACAAATTAGTGGCTATAGATCAAAACCTTTACTTAGTACCCCAGACAACGACCATTACACGTAATACTAGTCCTCTTCACTTTCAGACCTTCAGTACAAACAGATTATTATAAATTTATATACACTAACCTCTCTCTCCCACACTCAGTGGTGGCAGCGGCCTCTCTGGACCAGTTCAGAACTCTGGTCCCAAGCTATGTCCCATAACTCTCATATTTATGAAAACAAGTAGAACAGAATGTAAATACACATTTTTCATGCACAAAAAATTGTTTTTCATTGCATATGGCACATAGTTGTGTTTTATAATTAAAATTTATAGGTCCGTTTGCGCAGGGCCAGCGTATAATCATCAGGATTGATGGAACGCTGTAATATGTAGATGCAGTGACGTATAACAAGGGGGTTATACGTCACTGGTAGATGTAGATGTAGATGCACACAAGTTTGACTCTCTCTCTATCTCTCTTTAAAAAAACGCATTCTGTGTACAAATGTTAGATTTTGTTTTTTAATAAAACATATTGTGTATAAAATAAAGAATTAAAAAAAATAATCAAGTTATATTGTAATTTGTATATTTCGTATACTTAAATGATAAACTTGAATATGATCGTTGAAATCGCAACCATGTACGAACTAATGTTTACTAATCTGGTGGTTCGCCCTTTTATCCGGACCATGAACCAGTAAAAATGTAACTATGCCATTGTTTACAAATGGCGCGCTCCTGTGGTATTTCAGATAACTGAAATTGATGCATGTCACCACGCTAAAATGGGATCTGGTTCGAGTCGATCAAGTCAGGTGCATTCCTTTCAAGTGGAACAAGGAAATAAGGAGGACGAGGATGTTCGGTAAGTCCTCTGTTAGAATACGTGAAAGGATTTTGTCATATGCATGCACTGTGCTGTGCCGCTAAATTAAGAGGATTACAATGTTACTGGATTAACCCATTCATACACCTGGTGTACATTTTAAATTCATTAGTTAATAAGTTATATGACATTGTACTTTTTATCAATGTTTTGGGATAGAAACTGGAGATATGAACACTGATGAATAATAAAATTTAATTGTTTTGAATAAATGGATTGTCAGATTAGTCTCTTTTTCAAAGTAAATCTGCCTATTAATGTATTGAATTATACAACATTGCCTTTTTTACAAAATATATAGTTTTCACTTCTATTGATACATGACGATGTTTATACATGTATGTAAATTTCGTTTTAGGCCCAAAACAGGTAGAGAAACAAAGCGTGTTTGCTCTCTCTCAGCCCAGCAACGTCCATCTGTCCAGATAAAGAGAAGTCAGTCTATGAGCAGTACAACCTCGCCAAGGGTAGCTCCATCTCTACATAAACAAACATCAGAGGAGGTCAGTAGATCAAAAGATTATATTGACATAAACATGTCCATTAAATTCATTTCTTTTATCTTTGACACGATTCATAAAACCTGAGTTATCAACAACCTTGTTATATATGAGAATTCATAAACATTTAACAACCATCTTTAGAAATAAGTGTGACCCTATGCTTTCCAAGGAGCGAAGAGGAATACAAGTCAAGTCTTTAGAAATAAGCTTAGAATTACATGGCTTTAGTTCAAACATTTTTACTGTAATTTATTATTTCATAAGAATTAGACACAAGTTCTACAAACTTATGCCCTCCCCAACATATATTAATTAATCTATTGCTGAAAAAATGATTTGCACTGAAATTTGTGATTTTTAAAATATAGATATGTTAAATTAGTTTTAAAATCACCATAAAAAGTATCCCATTTTGGGTCATTTGATAGCTACTACGAAAATCATTTAACCCCAGAGTGGTAATATTTCAGCATTTCTTACATATTATTTCAAGGATGTTTGATAGGCATGTATTATGAACAAAGAGCTTGTACATGTAATATATCATCTGCAAAGTATGTTCTGAACTTTGAAGCTCAAAAGGATTTTCATTGTACAATCTAAATAGTTCACTTGTCAGTAATATGTATGCACTGCAGAAGTTTACAACTAATTTACAACTAATTTATACTGTTTCTATTTGCCAAGAAGACTTCAAATGATGTTAAAGTTGATACAGATGACAAAGAAAGACAGCTATTTGAAGCTCAAGAAAAGATGACAGTATTACAAAAACAGGCAAGTTTAAGACTTAAACATTTTTAGTTAGTTACCAGATTTTGATTCAATAGAGAGACTAAATGCAGATAATTACATGTATTAGTATTGTTTCCTTAATTAGATTTTATTTTTTATGTCTTCATTTGATCAATCACATGGAAAAAAAATATAATGTATAGAATATACAGTGTATATTGAGATATGTATATTATTGATTAAAAAAAGTATGAAGTGTGGCTTTTGCAAGACAAGTACACATTTAACATAAACAGTTAAAATATGATTTGATATTAATTATTAAAATGACATAGAAATTGAAAAAAGAAACTCTCTCCAAAGGTAGGGCACTATTTTGAAATTATACATCTGAGATCTTTCCCAATTTATATTTTGATTTATAAAATGGTTTATTGACATTAATTTTGTTATATACATGTACTCTCTGATATTGAGTTAAAAGCAAGTTAAACATGTAAGTATATTATTTATTTGTAAATAAACCTTGTTTTTATTTATTCTGTATGTCTCTTTACAATGTTTATAAGTGGACATTGGTTCAACAGATTTATTTTTACACCCAATCATTTCAGCTGACAGAGACAGAGAGTCAGAACCTGGACCTCCAGGAGAGGGTGGAGGTTCTGGAGGAGCGACTTGAGTACCTCAACTCGTGTCACCAGATTCAGGAGGAGCCGGAGGGGTACCAGGAAACCATCAATGCCAAGAACCAGTTTATAGAAAAACTGGAGAAAGAACAGAAACAACAGACACAGGAGTTCAGTAAGACGGTGAGGGATTTAGATACAAGTCATTACAATTTTTCTGCAGATTTAAGCATTTATTTTATGTATTTTCATAATTTATTGCATATTTTAAAAGATTTGAAATGATTAAATATCTTAAGAAAACCATGTCTTTAACTGAAAAGGACTTTGTGGATAATGAAAACCCATACATTTAATTTCTGGGAGAACAAGCAAGAAGAAAAAATCTGCAGTTCTTTTTAAAACTCTTTCAAGTTTTAATACTGTTGTCAATTTAGAAGTTTTATTCAGTATATCTATTTTATACTTCCAGTATAAAATGCAATAAATAAATTGTTCAGAAAATATAGTGTTATTACACCATAATGATTTTTTAAAAGAACGATTTGTTGAGGCAACTTGTTCTATTTAGAGTATCTAATTAGAGTTATTCCCCTTTTATAGGAAAAAAATCATTACACAACAAACAAAAACTCATATGTTTTGTATTTTACAAACAGAGAATTCGCTACAAGAAGAGAATAAAAGCTTTGACCACACAACTGAATGAAGCCAAACAAGAGACCTCAATACAACTGTTTGAACTTAGAGATGAAATCACCAGACTGTTGGAGAAAAACAAAGAACTGGAAGGTGTGTAAAAGACAATACGACTAATACGAATATTTACTCGTACTCTCATTGACCACAATTGGGTTCATGCTTGTCTGCTAAAGTATTTATACTCTGTCACCCTTTCAAGTTCATGTCTATGATTGATTTGGGCAGCTGTATAGGGGCTATCCTTGTACTATGTTCAATAATTAATCATCTTCTATGTTTATCTTTTTTTCTGTTCTATTAGATTCACTTGAAAGAGCTGGACCACAAGAAAAGACTAACACACCTGATGTGGGCAAAATGCAAATTGTGTTAGAACTGTCCAATCAAATCTCAGAACAGACAGAGGAGATCTCGAGGTTAAAGAAGGAAGTGAAAGCGAAGGAATCGATAATTGATCGTCTTGGAGGAACCAAAAAATTGGAGGAAGAATATAGTAAAGACAAAGAGGACCAGAAAAATCTGAAAAAGTTATCACAAGGATTAAGTCAGTTACATAGTGAGAGTGAGGGCTTCAGGGACTCAGAAGAGGATGATAGAGGTGTGTCTGGTGCTAGCCGGGACTCAGGGCTGGGGTCAGCTGGGAAGAATAAGGACAGGCAGAGAGACAAGAGGGGTATCCCTGTACAGTCAGACTCAGACTGGGAGTCAGACGACCTCCCAGATGAACTTGGTCCCTGTAAAATAAAAAGTGCTCCCCCAGAGACTCAGGCCCTGAGAGCAGCCTCCAGACTGGCTGCCATGGAGGGTACTGACTCAGGATACCCCGCCCGACTGGCATCGAGGGAAAGCAATGATTCCAGACTTCCGTCACGCCTCGCCTCAAGGGAAAGCATTGGTTCCAGACTGCCCTCTAGATTAGCTTCCAGAGAGAGCCAGCTCAGTAGTAAGACTTTACTGGAAAATGATGAGGATCACATATCTATTGATGACATGACATCTTATAAAGGGTCTCACAAAATAAGGAAGAAATCCTCATTTACATCTAAAATCAGGCGGGAACATGATACATCCCTCAGAACACCTATCCCTAGTGTAGCATTTGAGGAGGAGAAAAGTACTAATGATATACCAATGTATCCAAGTAGCTCCAGTAAGAGGTATTCTAGAAAGAAAAAGAGCTCATTCTTCCTGACTCAGACAGGAAATTCTCCTGCAGGAAGTGATATCAGTGAGCAAATATCTGTAGGATGATTCCAAAGTGTTTAAGATACTTGTAGAATGAGACATTGATATTTACAGATATCTTCAGGATGAGATCTTGGTATTTACAGATATATGTAGGATGTGACCTCAGCGTTTACAGATATCTGAAGGATGAGACCGCATTCATTACAGATATCTGTAGGATGTGACCTCAGTGTTTACAGATATCTGTAGGATGAGACCTCAATGTTTACAGATATCTGTAGGATATGACCTCAGCGTTTACAGATATCTGAAGGATGAGACCGCATTCATTACAGATATCTGTAGGATGTGACCTCAATGTTTACAGATATCTGTAGGATGGGGTCTAAGTATTAACAGATATCTGTAGAATAAGATCTTAATGTTTACACATATCTGAGAATGAAACTCTTGTGTTATCAGATACATGTTTCTGTATGTTGAGCCTTTCCTTTTTACAGATATGTATGGGATGAGATCTTGCTGTGTACATTTATCTGCAGACCTTGGTGTTTTTATATATACATATAGAATTTATTAACCAAAGAAACTTGGTAAATATGAAAGTATACAGGATAATATTATTTCATGTTATTTCATTTACAAATGTCAGTTCTAGTCAGTATTCTATTTCAATTCTGTCAGCCAAAATATCCAATACAGCTTTTCTTATTAATGAAAAATTGATATTGCTAAGGCAACTACAATTACACAAGTGTACATACAGATGTATGTATTTTCTTATCAATATCAAAGTGAAATGTATAAGTAATATTCATTTCCAGTACCAGTATTTTATGTAAAATGATCTCATATTGCATATTTTTTAAAAAAAATATTAAATATACTTTAGATGAGAGCTTGTATAGTTAGTCCATGTAACTTTTTTACAATGAAAAAAATGACTATGCAATTAGCAAACTCTCTTGAAAGCGTCATAATTACTAGTATCCCTTCTGTTAGTTAAACACTGTTCAAATATGTAATGTTGTGGTTGATATAAACGAACATTTTATTCTCTTCATCAATTAAGAGACTAATTTTGTTAACTCTTGAAGACGGTTGATACAGAAATGTAGCGTTTGAGCCCTGCTTTATTTAAGACTAACTCAATGAGGTGTGTGATGATGTGTGTTGTAAAATATCATTGAAGAAATATTTATACAGAACTATTGTTTTTGTTTACAGAATTTCATTGTTTTAATAATAAATTATTATTTCATATTCCCTGAGATAAGATTTACTCTTGTGTATCTTTGTGGCATAATTACATTAAGCATGAAACCAATGGTAGAACCACTTCAAATAATATGGTTATTAACACGCAGGCACAGTTTGTGTTATAGGTTTTTGTATTAAAAAAAATTACCTCCATCTAACATTTCTTGAATATGTTGAAAAAATAGTGCTATATAGGAGAGAAACAAAGAAAACAGAAGTCTTAGTTGACCAGCAGAGAAGTGCGCTCACTCATAATTCATATCATTTCAGCTTTTCCCCTTTATATAAAATTTATGGCTCACACTCTTTATGTTCTTAAATCCTTCCTTATGTATAAAATTGCCGCACGACTCTGAAGATTACTGAAAAAAATAATCCGTAATTTTTCAAGTTGTACTTTGATTTTTAATTAGCGAAAATGTTTATGAGAGGGTATATTAAAATCATCTCTCTCGTGTTATTGCGAGGAAAAGATCGCTGCTATGGTTTCAACTTTAAAAACAAAAGGCCCCAAACAACCACGATTTCAAATCATCAATATTCAATTAATATATCGAAGGAAATACTTTACTAACAATAGGGTTTTAGTTGTAAAAGTAACAACCATAAATAATACTACTTGGCCTTAAGGATGTCCGCTGGTCTCTAAGGAAGGATGCCTATATGAAGCTTGAAATTGAAATCTTTTCATGTTTACAACACTTTTCATGTTATGCAGCTCAATGTGTTTCAAGATTCTTTGAATTCTTAGAAACGGATTTATAAAAAAAAGTTGACATTTGTACCCCATAGAAGTATTTGAAAATTACACATTGAACGAAATAACATTTCTTTAATCTAGCCCATGCTTCTTATGATAGAAGTGATTTATGGTGTTTTGCAATGATAGGACTTGATCAAATAACTTTATACACTATACATTATAAAATAAATGAAGTAAACAGAAGACATAAAGTAATGTTTAAGTATAAAGATCTACAATTTTCTTCCTTTAGTTACTACAGTATGTTTTTATTTGCATTTCCCGATAAGTTTTTTGAGATTTACATATTTTCCCTATAAAATATGATAAACTTGAATGATTAAGTTCGAAGAATTTCCTTGGGTAAATACATGTACCCATACTTTGAAAATTCAGATACATTTTTGTGAGCATTTTTAATCATTGAAGGCCTGATTTTCGGAATTAGAGGACCGGACTACCTTAATTAAATACTTGTAGATGCAATGTGCAATCAGGTAAAAATCTATGAAATGACTATAGACTTCAGGCACGTAGTAAGGGGGGGCCTGGCCCCCCACTTTTTCTCCCGACATTACTTTTACTATAGGAAATGTATACTGAAAGGAAGGTTGCCCCCCCCCCCCCACATTTCAGCACAGTGTAGTGTTATAAAGAAAATTTACCCCAATAAGTTTGAATTGAAAGATAGTTGGTCTTGAAAAAAGTTACCCCCCCCCCCCCCCCCCCCCCCCCCCCCCCCCCCCCCCCCCCCCCCCCCCCCCCCCCCCCCCCCCCCACACACACACACACACACACGCGAAATAGGATTTTCGACTTTGGGCAACTTTTAATATTTCGTTTTTTTTTTTTTTTTTTTGCTTGTCAACTTTTTCAGGTAAGTAAAAAAAAAATTTCTCAGGTTGGCCCCCCCCCCCACTTTCAAAACGATGCTACGTGCCTGGACTTTCACTTTGATAAGTTTTTGGTAAGAGCAGAAAGACTGTATATAGAAGAAACAAGATATTCTGTGGATAAAGAAAAAAATACATGTGAAATTCACAACTATTTTCTTAATAGAGTGGCCTCCCTTTTTATGTTTATCTCTATAAATAGTTCCACCCACACTGACAGGTCAGATCTAAATTTTTTCTTTGTTTTTTACGAAGTTTTAAGGTGAATGCAGTTAAGGAACAGCTGCAAGCCAGGATTGTAATCATTATCAGTTGTGTACTTTTGTCTATCTTAAAGATAATCTTTCATTTCTTGTTTTTTTTTAAGAATCAATGACTTTATATATTTATATAATGGTTTGTAAAAGCCGAAACAGTACCAAGGTTTTGATCTTTTGAAAATTCCGAACAATAAAATTCCTCGAATGTCTTTCGAAAATGAACATTATATTTTTCGGAGGGTTTACACTAACCACTAAATTAACTCTTGTTAAAAAGTAGTTATAATTTTTTTTTTAAATTTAAATATTCAAGAAAAATCGGGTGTAGGGTGCAACCAAATCCTTCAATGTTAACGTTCAAACTGAGATGATATATTTCATTTCTTTCTTTTTTAACCATTATCTGATTTATATTCAAACAAAAAAAATTCAATAAAAGTAAAATTCTCCGTCACTGTAGCTCTGACAACATATGGTGAGATCGAATGGCTGGGGTGTTCGATGTGATCATTGTCGGAGGCGGCGTCGTGGGATGCGCCGTTATCTGGGATATGACGTCACACGGTTACAAATGTCTTCTGCTGGAGAAAAATGAAAACTTGGTGTCTGAAGCAAGCTCGGGAAATAGGTAAATTGAATTTCCATGATTGATAGAAATTTTAAAGCTAAATTTAGTTGTTTTCCTTGTGATATCATCTTAAATTTTATTTTCAGTTATCATGTATTTCTCAACATTGAAAAAAAAATAAAAGTGAAATTTTTATCAGAGAGAGTTAATCGGAGGAAAAATCTCAAACAATCGCTTTTCTATTTACTTAATGTCATGCTGTTTCGATTCAAATAATTGTACCATCACAACTTCAATAAATTCAAATTGTAAGATATCAGATTAAAATGGAATAAAAATTTTCAAATTAACAGTAGGAATAATAAATGTCACGTGTCTATAAAAGCCAAGTTTGTTTTTAATTTGACCCTTTTTACCCCTTTGATAGCGGGATGCTCCACACCGGGTTTGATTCCTCTCCCAACAGTCTGGAGATTCAGTGTATACAACACTCGTTTCCCCGAATGTTTGATTTATTAAAAGGACTTGGACTGCCATACGAAAAAAATGGGGCAACTATGGTAGCTTGGACACAAGAACAGGTTAATAAAAAACACAATTTTTAGTGTCTCTAACCTACAATATATATATTAACAATTTTTAGTATCTCTAACCTACAATATATATATTAACTGTCATAGTACCTTTCATTCATAAAAGGCCCCTGGTCCATAACACTCTACTGAATCACGATTGCACTGCTGCTCTTCATCGGCAGGCTGTTTTGTATATTTCAATATCACAGATACCTGACGTTACTTATTTTTGTTTTGGGTGCGGGTTATGTATAGAAAAATAATTAATGCAAGATGCCTGTGTCCTATTACGTAAAAATTTGTTCTTTTTTTGTGGCCCAACCTATACCCGGTGTCTCGATTTGCACGAACTTGAATATCTTTTATCCGATGATTGATACAACGATCCCATTGAATGTGGCTTATCATGGCCTTGTTGTTCTATGGATAATAATTTTTTAAGTTTTTTTCTTATGAATTCCTACCTGTATGTAAACTTTGTTCATCCATTGAGCGCCACTCCATCCATGAAACATGACAGAAAAAAGGGAGCTAATAATTTTACTTGTAAAATTCTTTTGTGTGATTACATTATATGCATCATTAGAATCCTAATATTAACTTCCCATTATTCTTCGAAATATTAATAAGTTGTAAGATGTTTTAAAGGTGTCAAGGTTACCCATCATCACTGAGAGGTCAAGGGCAGCAGGGATTTCCTCCACTACAGAGATAAGTCTGTCTGAACTGTACAGGAGGGAGCCCGGGCTCAGCAGACACGCCCAGGGGGCACTGTGGATCCCCGATGAGACCGTGGTGGACCCGTGGCTGACGGCCATCTCTATGGCACACGATGCCAGGAGAAAGGGAGCTATGGTAAAGTTTTGTAACTTGCAGTCAGTAGTGTCAAATCACTCTCATTTGGGTTTTAGAGGAAAGACTGGACGATTTTTGTAACTCAATTCATAAGTGCACAGAAATAATTTAAACGGTTCTGAAATTTGTATACTGTTTATTGCTTTCCTTAATTTACAGGCTCATATGCCTTCTAATGTTACTTGAAATTATATTTTTTTTTAAAGTAATCTAGCGTCATTTAGCTAAACTGTTCGTTTTGCATGGTGATCTTTATGCAACGGATTCTGTTGATAGTCTTTTCCCGCAAAATTAATACATCTGAAGTAAGTTTTGCATTAATTTTTTTTCTACCCTTGAAACATGAGTTCATAAAAAAGCAATTTGAGAGGAATGGTTTAAATATTTTTTCTCAACTGATTTTCAGAGTGTCCTACATATGAAGATTTTATTTGCAAAAGTATAAAGTTAAATCTAGAGAAATTTTTGAGCGCAATCTTGAGCACAACCAAAAAAAAAAAAAAAAAAAAAAGGCGAAAAAAACCCTGATAGGCAAAGAGAATTCTTTGAAATCTTTTAAACAAAGGTATAAAAATTGAAATCTGCAATAAACCACATGTGATAAGTATTAATATCTTTGTCCGAAGGTCAAAACTGACACTATGGTACAAAGCATATGTAGAGCAGATCATAACCAACAAGTGCACGTGATGACGTCACGTGGTCAGTTTACAGGGCGTGTCGTCATTAACTGTGGTGGTCTCTATGGTGATATCGTGGACAAACTGGCAGGGCTGCAACATTTCAGGTACAAAGCAATAAAATATCTTGGAGTTCTGTTTATCAAGTCACAAGTTATGAAATTTTTTTTAGAAACCAATGAAATGAAATGAAAGATCTTATCGTACAAAGTTTATATCATTTGTGTCGCCGCAGGCTGTCAAATGCCTTAGAAGTTACATATATAGTCTGGTTAACAACTTGTAATTTCTCACATGCAGTTAGACATGCACAATATTTATTGATAAAGTAATTTCATATTCTTAACAGGTAAATGTGAAACTTTGATTTTCTAATCGCGGAGAAGATAAGGCAACAGTTATGCATTAAGTTATGTTCTTGATTAAAAAATGATTTTTCTAAAGTAAAAAAGTTCAATAGTCTAACAGGTTAAACTTTTTCTCTCAAAATAATTATATACTATGAAAAATATGTTGTTTTATACATGTAACATTAAATAAATAACTGTACAGTGTACACGACTAAAAAGTAAAAATAAAATGTTTGTCTACAAGAAATTAAAGATATTTAATTTTGTAACATTGTTAATATTTACAACTCAGTTGTAAATATTAACAATGTTATAAAATCAAATATTCATATGCTTTTTTCAGCATAGTTCCAAAGAAAGGACAATATGCAGTTTATCCAAAGACTGCAAAACACTTGATCAATTCTAGTATTTTACCAATTCCAACAGACAGAGGGAAAGGTGAAATTATTTTTAAAACAGGTATATAAACAATTTTTAATTAAATTAATTTAAGCTCAAAGGTACAAAGTTGTGCCAAAAGTGAAGATAATTTTTTCTCTACATACTAGTATTTCATTGACATCAAAATTTCTTGACATATTTTACCACAAATCAAGACATTGTTTTATTTGATAAATAACAACACCTTCTATCTTTTCAGCATCGATATTTTCAAATATTGTAATTTTAGTGCAACATGAAAATTTAAGTCACATACTCACAATGAATTATATAGTCAACATTGATCTTGAATTTTAGAACTGGATGTAAACGATGGACTTTTCTAAAAGCTAAATATGTAATGATGTTTTAGAAAGAGATAACTAAACATTTTCTTGTTTAAGTACTTCAATAAATAATGAAATTGGGAAAAATTTACCATTTGCCAGTGATTTTACAAAATGTTGTTTTCAATTAAAATGTATACAGAAAAAAAATAGAATTATCTTCAGTTTTGGCACAGATCTTACGCCATAAAACCATCCCAAGCAATATATATGAGTCGACTTTATATATCCCAGAGAGCTTGAAATAAAAAATACCACTGAGTCCGACACATCTGTTTTATATTTGGATATTCTACTAGTAAAAAGAGACTTTAATATAACTTAATGATAAGTTTTTTGGTAAACGTGATGGCTTCTTGTTTTCAACTTTCCTTACTTTGGTAGCAATAAACTCTTACTAGCTGCATATGGGGTTTATGTCTCTCAGTTGACTTGATACGCAAAGGCATACTCTACGTACAAACAATCTCTTAAGTAAGGAAAGCCATTGACAAACAAGTTTAATGAAACAAAAATATCAATAGTCTCGTTAAAGTTATCATTTCGTAAGTTCTATGGTCGATACAATAACGTTGTCAAAAAATACAATCCATCAATAAGTCAAATGCTAATAAGCATTTTTCATACTAGCTGTTCAGCAATTATTTACATACTGAAAAGTCTAACGATATATCCGTTTTCCATATCATGACAAGGAGCACATGGCAGGTGTGCCCGGTAAGCAGGGGATGCTCACTCCTTATGGTACCGATCCACTTCTGATTTTTTAGAGGTCTGTGTTTCGCTCTGCTCCTAATTTGTATTGTTTGAATAGACCTCTTAGGTAGAATATTATATGTACTTATCCACAGGTTGTGAGTGGGATAGCTCTTTTATCAAACCCGTGACAGGGAACTATTCCCCGAGGGCTTGCCCGAGGGGAATAGTTCCTGTCAAGGGTTTGATAAAAGAGCTATCCCATTCACAACCAGTGGATAAGCGTTTTATTATACTGATGTAAATCATAATTTCTGAGGATTGAATTATTTGGAGTAGGGGCCTAAGATAATACTGCAAGAATGTGCTGAAATCCTGATGACGTTACAATGCTACTGAAGTCATTCTGACATCATCTGTCTATAGACTTATCGCTGGAAATCAAAATTGGCGGCAAAAATTGCATGAAAATTTTGCTATAGAAATACAAAAATATACTTTTCTTCATTTAAATAATTAAAAAAAATATGGAGATACCAGCTAATGCTTAAACTTACTATATCAATTTGTTAGTTAACCGTGACATTATCAAAGCCATTCTTATAAAGAGGCTAATAAATTAAAATAATTTTATATCAGTTAGGAGTTTATTTATGCCCTGTTCACACGACGAGTTTAATTCGCAGTAAATTAATGCGAAGTAAACTAATGCGAATCAAATTAATGCGAATTAAATTGCGTTCACACGACAGCTAATGCGAAGTAAACTAATGCGAATTAAAAATTTTCTTCTGCAGTCAGGCGTCAGTAAGTCTATTATGACGTCATTTGTAAATCACGTCATGTATGCAGAGCCATCCTTTGATACATCATATAGTGGCTACAGGTATTCATTGATTTTAGTGATAAACATACTTTTCCTCAATTTTTGAACCAAATATAGCACAAATACCTATATATAATTACCAGCACGTGTCCTGTGACTTAATTCTGGTCTTACGCATGCGTCAAAATTTAATTCGAATTAGCTTCGCTTAGCGTTCACACGGAGCTAATGCGAAGTAATTTAATGCGCAGTAAATTAATTCGAATTAAACTAATTCGCATTAAATTCTCCGTGTGAACGCTAAGCGAAGCTAATTCGCAGTAACTTTACGTTTAATTCGAATTAAACTCTCCGTGTGAACAGGGCATTATATGATTAGAATTTGCTTAATTTTATTGATACTTTTGTTTTAAAACACTTTTTTTATCCATGGGATTTCAATTTGTCAGTTTACGGTAATGTCATTGTCGGACCAACGTTTGAGGAGACAGTCAACAAAAGGCGCCCAGGGAGTGATTCGAACACGATCCAGCGCCTAATACGGTATGGGGAGTCCCGTGTGAATGGATTAAGAGGGCGCCCCATAGTGAACACTTACACGGGTGTTCGACCTGCGACAGAAATAAAGGACTACCATATTGATTCTTATCCAGAAAGGTATAAGATTTTTAAAAAATCTCATCTATTAGATATAATATCTATCCTGGAATTCCATTTTGATCAGTAATATACATGTATTTATAATTGTAACAAATATATATATAAATCTTATTTTTATTTTGCCTTATTTTATGTTTTCGGATTTTTGGGGAAATTGTTTAAATTGTGTTCAATTTCCACAATATATAAGAATGCAAAATAACTTATATGTAGAAAATATTTGTACCTGCAATTCATTCATAAATACACCGAGGTGACCCTTAATATTCAGGTTATCAGAATAATTCCTAATTATTCTGTACTTTGTGGCATCAGACACTTGGTTAATTGTAATTTATTAAATACAACACTTTATTCATTAATTCCGTCTATTTCATCATTCGTGAACATTTCAAGATTCAATTGATAAGACCAGAGGTCGTCTTTGATGTACATTCATACTGATTTTGGTCCCGTTCTGTTTTCTTTTATTCTTCTATTTAAGTCCCAAAATAAAACAATGTTTCAAAAGTAAATGGTTTTGAAAAAAATTCATATGTGCTGTACATATATTTTCTATCATAAATACATGCATTTATAAAGACAAGTTTGACTTCTTCAGTCGCCTTACATGATTCCGTTCCTATAAAATATGCATACCAGTATCATGACTTATTTTACAGTACTTTTTTTGCTGACCTAGCTGTGGTAGCCGAATTATTAATTTTTAATTAAAATGCCCTGTTTCAGGGGCTGGATAACCGTGGGAGGGATTCGGTCCACTGGATTGTCAGGAAGTATTGGGATTGGCGACAAAGTCAGAAAACTTGTTCTCGGTCAGCACAATGTAGAGCCATCTCGAGCTAAAATGGTCGAATTAAAAAAGATGGCCGTCAAGTTCTTACCGCCAAGTCACGCTATGGTTGATGACGTCATATATACAGTAACACATCCTATCACTCTGTGTAGAATGGATTTATCAATGGAATCCCGTCTATAATTACGACAGTCTGAATTTTGTTAGTTTTCTTTTAATAATAATTGAAGTGGAGGGAAGAAATTAAAGGTAAAAGAAAAGAAATATGGTTCTTGTGCTCCCAGTAAGTGATCCTCCAATTTTGCATACCGACATGCATTTTGTTAAAATATATATTCATGGGTTTTGCGTCGCATTATCATTGGATAATACAGTAAAGGGACATATCCCATCACACGGTCATGTATATAAAGTATATGATATAGTTTTATATGCTAATGTAGAAATATTCATTGGGGACTTAATTTCGTTTAATTTGTTATTAAAAATTAGCAAAGAAATTATAAGTCCCGCATGAAACTTGTATATGACTATAATCAAATAGAGTTACTTGTTAAACGTTCACAAAGCGTTTAAGGATGACAAAACAATGAAAAAAAGTTAAATCTGAAATTTGTCTTTGATATGATAAGATTTTTAAGGGACATTAACAGGTAGTTGAAGTTTACAACATTAAAGAAGAATATGAAAACTATAATCAATAAAGAAATGCAACACATCGGTATATCAGATTATTTTTATAGACTGAGACGTTGGAAATATAATTAAATTCATGTTTCAAAAAAAAAATAATGAATATCAACATGTTTAATTAATAAGTCAAATCAATGTCAGTGAATTTATCACATCAACAAAAAGGTAAGCATTAAAAAAGAACAGATCTTACAAATGGTGTTTCATTAAATATTGTGAAGAGAGTCGTTGTCAATAAGTAAAATTATGATTTTAAAATCTAAAATCTGAATCTTAGTTTGCATTTTAAAACTGAAACTTTTTAAAAATAAAAAGAAGAAATTCTTTTTTTAAAGAAATTGTTAATGACCGTTTTAATTTGTTTTCAACGATTCAAGAAAGTAAACATGATACTATACGTGTATTAATTCTTACATTGTGGGCAACATACGAGCTAAGTATTTTAAACTGTTTAATTCATCAGCCTTTACCAAAAAAGTACAGAATGTACATTCAAGCAACAGAACTATATCAGAGGAGAAAAAAAATTATAACAACAGAAAAGAAACCTGCATGAAAATCTACATACATACATGTAGAAATGCTGAGGAAAATAAATTCAACGTAATATATTTTTCTAAACAAAATAAAAACGAAATGTTTCATGTATTCCTTATTTGCATAAAACTGAAACGGTAACACTTTTCTTAGTTGAATCAATGTTTAAAATGATTGCTAAAATCTTTTGATTTCGCTTAAGGATAAATAAGATAAACTTTTACCAGAAATCAGCAATATAAAGACAACGAACAGTATCCAGTCTCGAATGTTTATGGAAATGGTACAAATCTTGAGCAAAGTAAACGCGGACCTCTGAAAACATAAAAAGTAAGATCAGGTGCCATGAAGGAGTTTATCTTAAATAATATCTGTCACTGTCAGAGTTAGGTTAAACGTCTTCTCTTGAGATTCACAAGGCCGCTGCATATATACCGCCTTTCTGTTGTGCTAAGTTGATGGGAACCATTGGCAATACCTTGGATTGGATAGCAAGGTGAACTGCAATGCAGAACAAGTGCCTCCGTTAAGGACAATACACCTGCAGCATCAGACACATTGAGCCGGTCTTGAACCAGCAACCATTATGTTATTTACCAAACACCAATGACCACTGAATCATGTGCTTCAGTATTTGGGTTAATGTGGTATTTATGTAAGATTTTGTGAAAATGTCATAAAATTTGTGCAAAAAGTATTGGTTTATGTAGAAATCTCACAAAGCTGCATATTCATTTATTATATCACTTCTATTCAAAATCGAACAAGAAAATATTTAATCCAACATCAATTTTTTAGTGATATTTATTCCTCAAGTTTTAAAAGATCGTAAATTATATACAAAAATTTAATAATAAAAAGTTAATGATAAAAAATGTTTTTTCCTAAATAGTTTCTCTTCAGAAGTTTTTATGGTCATAAAATACCAGTAGTCAAACAATTGCAAAATGCAATGCATGCTATAAAAGTATTAACTTGTAAAATGAAACATCAGTTGTAATTTATAAAATATGTGCATGTATATTCATACTTGCTTTGTTATATGCAGTGAGTAGTTTCGCAATATTTAACTATACATGTGTATAATCACTCACTCAAACATACGCACGATATTTTTTTTTTTGGTGGCCACATTGGAAAATGCATGGATAGGTAGTATACTTTTTTCATATAATTATGATACTGCTTATTTCTGTATTGTGACACGGCCACGGCATGTCTATTTTTTTAAATGGCATACACCATACGAATTTTTTACATTAATTTGATATTTTCCCTTTAATAGAGCATGCTTTTGGTTTCAATTTTAACCATCTACAAATTTAAAATAGGATTGTTGAGTACTTAGCGTATAATTGTTGGGTTTTCTCTCACAGATATTTAAAAATTGTTGAAATTTTCACAGATTCAAGAAGGCACCCTTCCTTATACATTGTAGTTATGCCAGATGTAGATCAAATCTCCGTCTAAATTTAGTTACAAGGTAAGGCACAATCTTTCTTCTTATCTCTCAGGAAAAGAATTTATTGAAATTAATCAATTTATCCACTTCCGGTAAGGAAAGAGAAAAAAACCTATATCACTTGACTTAATACTTTTAAAAGATTAACCATTATCTTTAAGGTTTGACTACACCTTCCTGGAATATAAAATTTTCTATTTCTTTGTAACATACCAAATATATTTTCGTTTTCGTCTTTTTAATTCCATATGATTTTCAAATTGTCGTAAAAATATAAACACAAAAAAACTGTAATATCAGCAATTCAAGTGACATAGGCTAAAATCGAGGGTAGACCAAAAAGTAAACGATATATAGGTATTTGATAGTTATATTATTGTTGAAATATGTAAGTATTTTTCAAAGTGCGATGGTGACGCCAAAGTCCGATGGTGTCGCCAAACCCCGAGGGTCTGCGCCAAACCCCGATGGCTCGCTGTCTTTACGGTTGCCAAAGTCCGATGGTCACACCAAAGCCCGATGGCTCGTTTCCTAGGAGACACGTTGCGCTAAAGTTCGATTGTTTGACACGCCAAAGTCCGATGGTGCGGATGAACAATCAACGTTTATGACGTCACAATAATCCGACGTCAATCGTTGACGCCGTTGTCCTGCATTCAAAAGCCATCATTTCTAAATTCGTCCTCGCATTCAATTTTATTTTGCTTATTGCTTGCAATTTCCAGGGATATTAGGGTTAGTATATAGCACAACACTCGAATATTTATTGATTAAGTTAAGTCATTGTATTGCATTTGAAGAAATGTTTCACAGAAATTTTGTTCTCACAGCACCCGAGAGATTTTTACAAAGTTAGCATGCCTCGCACACTATAGTCGAGTGATTAGGGTTAGTCTTGCACCCACTTCCTTATAAGATATCTCAAAGTTAAATTGTTAATGCACACTTCTTCGAGCATTTAGGGTTAATGCATGCTTTTCGCACACTGAATAAATCAATATGAGAAATAAGAGCTAGTTTTTGCATTTATTTATTTATACTTATTTTTAAGACCTTGGCATGGTGATGCATTGAGGTTTGGCGCAGTGGCACTATGACGTCATAAACGTTAATTGTTTTCCTCACCATCAGATTTTGGCGTGTCGAACCATCGGGGTTTGTGTCTTTTCGTCAGACCATAACTTTTATGGACTTTGTTTAATACTTTTAAAAGATTAACCATTATCTTTAAGGTTTGACTACACCATCCTCGAATATAAGAGTTTCTATTTCTTTGTAACATACCAAATATATTTTCGTTTTCGTCTTTTTATTTCCATATATATGAATTTTAGAATTGTCTTAAAAATATAAAACACAAAAAACAGTAATATCAGCAATTCGAAAGTGACATCTACTAGGATTGTATAGTAAATGTCCTCCTCTGGTATCCAGAGCAAATGCCTGGTCACTAGTAAGGAACCTTTATTTTTTTGTGAGGAAACTTGTTAAAGCAATTATAACATTTCAATCACAAATTCTTGAGAAATATTTAACAAGTATGTATTATTGAATGAAGAACGTGTCATCTGAATGAAGATTGAAGTTCCTTTAATCTTTTTAAAAAAATGATCATTATTTTTTAATGTTGAGAACAGTTTTTATTATTACATCATATTCAAGATATTTATACGGTGCATACATGTAAAATATACACAATATGTACACTATACTCTCACCGTATATGAAGCAAATTCTTGTTTCTCTGAATAGTCAAATACATTTTACTTAAACTCTTTATAAAATGTTACTTCATTCAAAATTTAGCACCATACTTTTGAAGAAGCAGCATAGTAGGAAAATATCACAAGTTCTGCTTTTCAATTTTACAACAAAGTAATGAATCCCAAAATAGAGTCTTGTTCTTAATTAAATAAACTTTATACTTGGTGACTTCAGATCTACATGTATATGAGTTTGACATCTTCGCCATATTTGAAAATAAGAAAGATCTGCAAATCCATTGCATAAGAATTACTGATATTTAAGAAAGTCATTTGGTTGGACGATACTCCTATCTTTCAGAGGAAATATTCTTTAACCGACATGTATTTGTTTTAGCATGTTTATTATCTGAATTCGTAATGATAGAGCTATAATGTAGTATAATCTTTTAATCAAAGAGAAAAGCAAAGTTGAAGTATGTATCATATGTTTGCAACAATGATTTATCATCATTAAAGTAAAGAAGAACGACCTTGACTTGATCTTGTCACCAAAATAAGACAATGTCCCCATTTATTGTCTTCTTCAATTTCAGCAATTTTTCAAACAGTATATAGAGTAGAATCTATTCTAAACACATTACTTATATGAGGTATATCAACAGTTAACTTTTGCAATAATATAGTCTTACCTATGGCTTTTGTATTTATATCCTTTCTTCTCCGTCCAAAATAACTGTTGTATAAACACAAACATACACACAATATCACTAATAGATGACATCAATAAGATTAAATTTGACAGTTTTATTTTAAAAGTAAGGTCAGGTCAAGGTCATTTTCTTTTTTTCTTGATATTTAGAATAAAAAAGAGTATTTTAACCAATCAACAATTATTCTTTCTTTTTTACATTAAACTATGTTACTATATAGGGTCTGTCAGATTATGTTACCGAATTGACATGAATAATTAAAAAAAAATAGATATGGCTTTTCCATATTTCCTCCATTTTTTCTTAAATTTTAGGGAATGTACAAAGTAGTTTTTATTAAATGCGTCCTTATTTTCTTATTTTTACATATGGTGAAGCAGTCATATAAAAATAAAATGATACACATAAACAGAAAGTTTTGGTCGTTTATTTATATAGAGAAAACACTACCTATTTCTTTGCTCAAAATCTTTACTGAAATTGAAAGCTTTTATTAGCCATCAAGGTTGTAATTTGTTTTGAAATTCATATTTATTAAATAAATTTTAAAACTTTAGTTTATGTTTTTAAAACTTAAGTATCTATTAAGAATTTCTAAGCGTTTTTGAATGTGACAAAAAGTTCGAACTAAATTCATTGTTCTGAAGTAATTTTGAAACAAGATTCCTTCCTGAAACATTCTAATTAAGTTTGAAAAGCCTTTTCACATTTTAATGGTTTAAATGATGTTATTTCCTTTATTCTCTGATATTTTCATACCGACAGATCTTGTCTCAGCATAAATTTGCTACTTGATTTCTTATTTCCTGTTTATTTTACACTCACCAGCTTTGCAAGCATCCGACGCTATACATTCTTAGACCATGTTACGTCCTCCTTTGATCCAATAAGTATTGCATGGGATACAGCCAATAGAGTTCTACATGTAATGTTTAAGAAAAATATTAATGTTAATGTTATTTTAATAAACATGTTTAACAGGAAGCATGCTTTACTTTCGTTGTGTTTTAAGTTTTTGCATATAGCTATTCTACTTACATGTGATTTATGGGTGAAGTGTACAGTTTCTGCCGATTGTAAGTGACGTCACTCCATGCACCTGGGAATATCCAAATAAAATGGCCGTGGAGGTTTAATTTTTTTTATTAAGTCCTTCTTAATTAAAGTTTATTTTGTCTGACGAATTTTTAAGTCTTCTTTATGTTGCCTTATTGATAAAGAATAGAATAGTTCACCTAGAACAGCTAAACATTTTTCATTCTTTAATGATCTTTCCCCAACAGCAATCAGAGATATTTAAAAAGAATATTCAAAGGATGGATTTACTGAAAGAGAGTCTTTTATATTTGCATTAATATATCATATAAAAAGGTAAAAGTGCTGTATTAGATGGCAGCCATATTTTTTCACTCGGATTCACTCGGTTGCTCACAGTACAGCATTAACATAACAACATCACAATTTTATTGATCAAGGGAAAAACCACCGAACATTTAATTCAAAAATGAATCCAACTTGAAAAGAATAACAAGTGTTTTAACATTTGTCATTTGTTGAGTGTTTCGAACCCTGTAGATCGATGAGTGATTGAAAGTTGTTCAAGTGATTTGGGGAGACATCGAAATTGATTAGCTACTTAATGCATGCAAGAGACAAGGGCCCGTCACCACGTTTGGTCTGTGTAGGTGTATAAGCTTTGCAGATAAATCTCCATTCTTTTTCTCATGATCTTATGGTCGCTTCCATGTTTCTTTCTTATTGAAATTTCTCACGTTATATGTGGATTGTGTCATGTTCTATGTGTGGATAGACGAAATTGGAATTATAAAAATTAATCGTTCATAAAGTGAAAAGTTTAAAAAGAAACTTCTTGCGGTTTATGGTGTATGTTAAGTAATCGACATTTAATGCCAGACAGGATTAGTGTTTTCAAATTCAAATTTTAAGAAGACTTGTGTTAAAAATTAAGACTTTAAAAAAGGGTCACAAAAGTTCACCCAAACACGGTAACAGGGATCTAAAATGTGATTTCCTATTGCCAAATACAGAAGGATTACAAAGCATGAACAAAAAAGTCTTCAGTACGAAGTAGGTAAGTCGCCCTTTTCCTAATTTTGACTAAGTTTCCATAATGACATCATGTTCCTCACATAGACACTGAATAGATGATCAATCTACGCCTAGCCCCGAGAAACAACCATCTATAAATCCGCGACCAATCACTGTCTATCGAGGTCACGCCGGGTTAAAGCCCAGTTATAAGGTATCAAATGTACCATCAAATGTACATGAATGTAGGATATATGAGGATTATGTTAACGCCTGGTTGATAACCACATTTACTTCTGATGTCCATCATCAACATTTCAGTATACAATGACAAGTATGTCCATGGTCCTCTCATGACGATCGAAGATTGAATTATGAAACGTAGTTATTTCTTCTTAAAAGCAAATAAAAAATGAATTTCATATTACTAAAATATTTTTATGCATCACGAAGTCCAAGATTTTATTACAAATTTAAAACATATTACTTGTTAACTTTTATGTAGTGCTCATGTCAACATAACCATTCGATTTCTCTGAGCGAAAAAGCTTTAATGACAATGCAGGAAAATAATTATAAAAAAACAAAAAACAGAACAAAAATGACAAGTTTTATCTTTATCAAAAAAAATATATAGAACGTTTTCAGCAACAGAGCGATCTGTGCAATTTGATAACTGTAATAAATTAAAGGAATAAAACTGAATGTGAAAGTCGTTTATAGAATATTACATTGTATGTATACAAATATTAAATGAGGTAGTTTTTTTCAACAAAAAATCATATATAAAATATTTGTTACATTAAGAGTTTAAATCTAAAGTTTAAACTTATCTATATAACTATAGATAAGTTTAAACTTTAGATTTAAACTTTTAATGTAACATATTCCTCACCGAGTCAAAACTAATACTTAACAATTACATCAATAAAGGTAGTTTTATTATTTAAAACCACGTGTTCAATTATATCTTTGCATAATCAATTTAATAAGATTCTACATTTTAAAGAAAATGAGAACAAAATCAGAATTTTATTTCTTAATTGGTTTTGGTTCATAACTGTTTAAGATATTTTGTGGTAAGGAAATAAATGCCAAAAAGAAGCAAAATATAGAAGGAGCTTTGATCTTTGATCATCGAAGCGTTTTCAAACTTTGGCGTGGCAACAAAAGGTTTTCTTGGCTGAATATTTTACTTATTTTCAAGACATATAATTGATGTCCTTAAAAGTTCATATTGAGTTTTTAAAAACTCAGAGATTTCCGCTATACTTTTTTGTAGAAATCTTTATAAACTTATATAAGCTTTAAATAAATCTTATAGGA
This sequence comes from Saccostrea cuccullata, assembly GCF_032062105.1. Classification (NCBI taxonomy): domain Eukaryota; kingdom Metazoa; phylum Mollusca; class Bivalvia; order Ostreida; family Ostreidae; genus Saccostrea; species Saccostrea cuccullata. The sequence continues at coordinate 1,092,512 of NW_026938254.1, forward strand.
CGTAAACATAATACCAAAATTTCTATCTCTTAACGAAAATTTTAAGTTCTCAAACAAAATTAAAAAGTATAAGGACAAAATATCTAAATATTTCCGTTAGATTTTATAATAAAAAAAAAACTTTTAAAGCAGTCAAAATTTTAGACATTGTCTTTTTCTTGACTAGGGTGTCTTTTTAACATATTTTATATCTACATTTATTATGATAGACGATAAGATTGATAATTTCGCAAGGATCTCATATTTACCAAATAGGATTTGAAAGTTTATGAATAGGAAGAAATTAATTTTAAGCCATAACACATGTTGATGTATTAATTTCTTTTTTCTACCAAACAAATTTTTTGTCCATGAAATACTTTCACACCTTTTCATGTTTTTTTAAATAAAAAAAATCCAGATTATTTACAAGAATTTTTTTCATTAAGGTGTGAATTTTTTAGGTTATAAATTTTTTTTAAATTTCATACTAAAATTTTCAGAAACTTACAAACAGAAAAAGAATATGTTGAATTAAAAGAATTTTCATGTTTAAACTTTATAGTAATTCTAAATTTTAATCATGTTGTTTTTGTAATGTGCTGTTCCAATGTACACATATATTCAAATAATTAGGGTTTTTTTGGACATTTTTTAACAATAATGTTTTACAGGTACAATTCAATTCAAAGTTAATATCAATTTTGAAATATTCACAACGATTAGCTACCATAATGTTAAACACAATTATTCATTATGAAAGGCTTTAAAAACAATAAACTTCAATTCCTTTAAAAAAAAAATTATTTTGCTTAAATAATGAAAACTTTTGGGACTTGATCAACTTTGAAATGATCAGAGACTTGTTTAACACTACAGGTAAAATACTGAGAGGAGAACATAACTCGGATTTATTGATCAATATTGCATTCTTAATTAAAAGCAATAGCATTCGTTATAAATAATAATATGCCATACAATAATGTCGGTATTTAGATAGGTCATTGTAAAAATCAAAACACATAAAACACACGCACATATATATTGTTTTGTTTGCATTCCTTAAATGGTATTTTTTTCAATCTATTTGTTGCCTAAAACTAAGATTAGCAATTTTTTAATGAATAATATTGTCGTATTTATTTAAAGTTAGCTTTTGTTTCTGATTGAATATTCTCGTTTTCATGAGGCAAGGCAAATAGGCGAATATTCAGGATGAAAAAATGCCTTTAAGGAAATTTTCTCGCCCAAACAGTGAACTTAAAACCTTGTTAGCAAACCAAAACGGTTTGGGTCAACCTCAAGCAAAAGTATGACGTCACTGTTACTTAAATAGCTCGAAATGGCTTTTCACATAGTAAAACCTGACGCTAAAATGTGTACTTCAAAGAATGGAAACATGATAAATGGATTTTTCAGCCTGTGCATTTATTTTAATTGTAAATTGAAATTTGTAATTAAATTCAGGTGTCGGCAACCTTTGATGTTTGTATCTAATTGTCATTTTTGACATGTCGTAAAACGAGTTCACTTGCAAACCGCTAAAGCACCATTCGCTATAAACTTCCCTTTCTTCTGATTTTATTTGACCATTACGCCTAAAGTGACTAAAATAAATATTCAATTCCTCAGAATTTGTTTTTAATTTAAGGAACGCTGAATTTACTAGTCTCCTTTATTTTTGATACAGGAATAATGAAAAAAAAAAAAAACAAACAAATAAACTATATGTTATATATGAAAGTTTGTTGAAATTTATAATTATGTCTTTTTTTAAAAATTCAATATTCATCGTTACGGATCATTTGACAAACAATTGTTCAAATATTGATCCAAACGAAATGCAATTAACAATGAGAAAATTTTCATATTTTTTAAATGAAAAAAAGAAAATACTAAATTCAACAAGAAAGTATAACATTAATCAAAATGTAAAACATTGAAGTTAATTAGCCTTAATTAGGATTAAACACGAGAATAGTTTCATGCGATTAAAAAACAACTTTGTGAATGTATTACATTATATATAAATAATTATTACAAGATATTTATATATACACACATTAAAGAAAAGAAAAGCTTGAAAATAAGTCAGTCCAAAGGCAATTATAGGAAAATATTGTAAAATCGCAAATGTCGATCGGAAAATCAGAATCTCTATATTGGTTTGTATCTCTTTATTTTATATGAAGAAAACGATTTCAAAAAGAAAGAAAGAAGAGGTAATATGAAAAAACATGTTCACCAAGAGAAAGTTCTGTTAAGTTTTTTTTTGCAGTAAAATAATTTATCAAAAAGTAATGATTTCTTTTTCTTACACTTGAGTGCAGTGTGCTCCTATCAGAATGTAAAATCTCCTTATAAGAATCATAAAAAGGGCTGGCATAATTTATGTTTATAGTTACAGTTATAACATTATATACACTTGTGTCTTTTTGAGCCATTTTTGTCATGTAAAAAAGTCTTCCTACTCTCAGTGTAACATCTAAAGATATTGATTATGAAAGAATTTTTAAAAAAATAATATAGATTGTAGTGTATAGCACAAAAAAGCATGTTAAGAATTCGAGAGGGTACCTATCTAATAATAAAAAAGCAACAAAATACAAAATTGTCAATGCATCATCATGAATTGGTTTATATGTTTTCCTATATATTTTTCCTACTTTCTTTTAATATTCCCATATATTTTTTTCATGAATTATATATTTTTAAGGCTCCCTATGCTAGTAGTTTTTTTTATATCGAGAATTCAAAATCGTTTTATCAAAAAATTACTGACATTTGCAAAGATTTTAATTCAATACATTTTTTTGTATGAATTGCTTTAAAATGAACTAATTAGATATTTTTTCACTTTTAAAGTAATATCACTTTCATTAAAAGGCTGGAGAGCATTTTTTATCTTTTTTTAATTTTTGAATTTAAATGTTAGAAATTTAATCAAAAATGGTATATATTACAATAAAAAAGTTTCAAAGTTAAAAAAAATTAAAAACAAAAGAAAATAGAAGAAGGCATAACGACTCGTAAAAATATAAATAAATAAATAAAAATAAGGAAAGGAAAAAAGTAACAACATAGCTTAACCTTAAAAAAAAATAATCATAATGAAATATGAAAAAAATACCGAACAACACCTATTCCTCAAGTTTCTGCTGATTAGTGTACTGTATTCGGCTTATTACTGTCAAATTTAAATAGGCTATAACTGTAGAGAGACCACCTCATTTCTGCATTTGAATTCATAACCAATAAAAGATTGACAACAGTATTGTACCAGAACACCCATGAATTGCTCAAACTCATCGCTTTCGTTTCAGAATATGGCCGGGTGTATTTGTCAATTTATCGATACCTAACCTGGGGGTTATTATATCTGCTCTGTCGTAAGAACTGCTTCTTTCATAGCATTCCGTGTTTGTTTACAGATTCATTCATAAGCTTCTATAGGAGTAGACTGCAAATTCATGAAAATACCTGCTGCATGACAATATTCTTCTCTATCCTTCTTTGTTTCCCTCTATAATTGTTTGCGCAGGGTATTTTTTAAAATGATTTTTAGAAGACAATGTGCAGAAAAACACAAAAGATTCCTCATTGCGAGTGGATCGGTTCCTTTTTGGCCTCTTCTGACAAAATTCAAATGACGGCATATAGAGGGAATTTATTCAGTGAATACCATTTTGTCTTCTCTGTTGAAACCCATTAAAAGGTACTCATCGTATAACGTGGGTAGTGAATACCTGGGAGGACGTGTTTAAACCTTTACTTTCAATGCAATGTCACTGAACACCTTCAGTCATTGTATACAAAGAGATCATTACGATATGTTAACGGTTTATTTCACCAACATATATTTCAAGTCAAGGTCACCTTACAATACGGGGAATCACCTCGATGGCCTGAGCGCCCTTAGTCTCCATTTACCGATTGTAGTGGTTGTACAATTTTGATGTGAAGCATCTCTTAATTAAATTATTCCAGTATAGTTACACCTGTGGAGATGAAATTATATACCAGTTATAAGAGTGGTGTTTCAATGAACATTATTTTAAATTAAATTTTACCTTAATTTATTTTTAAAAAAGGGAAAATTAAAAAAACATTGATATATATATAGGAAATAAACAAACACAGAAATCCTTCCCCGTGTAATATTAGGATACGTCAGACCAGAGAATCGTGGCGGGAACATCCATCACGGTGATAGATCATCGCTCTCCATTCAAACACTATTTCTAGCTCTCTGTTGCTGCCTTACATTCTGAGCATAATCTAATCATGGAAGGAAAAGAGGGACTTTCATTTATACATTCAGTGATTTTTCAAATGCTATTTGACGAATATGGTAAACTATTTGCACTTGACCGTCTTACGCAATGGATAATTCTTATGGCTGATGTTGCCATTTATAGATATTAATCCATGCACCGATTAAACTCCAAGAAACTGCAGCAGAAAAAGCTTACACATAACATTTATATATAAACATGAAATATTTTAACACATACCTGTTGTTGGTGAAATCTTGCAGAATTTGTTGATAGACAGACGTCTTTTATAATTCTTACGCAGTAGTTAAAGCGTTTGCTTTGGAGTCAACTAGTAGGAAGTTGATCCTTACATCGCAGGTTCGGGTGCCACTGCGGGACCTGATGATAAGCTGCTGGCACGAAAAAAAAACTTATTCTTAATCTTACTACATATTGCTTAGCTGGGGCAATAAAAATATTTACTCACTTCAAAGTCCTCGAATGGCGAGTATAGGTCTGAATTTGCATCTTGTTTACCGCCAAAAATGTGACGTCTCGATGTGAGTGAAAAATTCTCGAAAGGGATGTTAAACAAACAAACAAACATAAGTCTACAACAAGCGAAAGACCGAGGTCGAAAACTTTCTAAAATTGAGCAATGAGTTATAAAATGTTTCTAGTTTTCATCTCAGTGGGATTGTTTTCTGTATCAAATTCATTCATGTGTGTCTGTTTATAGACGGTTACAAACGCGTTACTGTATCTATAAAGTAACTGTTAAATTGCACTTCTTGAATGGGACCTAGGTTAACATTTGCTTTTAAATCTTAATGCATTTCATTAAAACCCAACATGTTTATTCTTATTTTTCTTGAAGTTAAAATATTTATGTTTCATCACAGACCACAAAGCAAAGGTATATTGTGTTTCTGGCCAAAAAGTCCCAGGTATACAACCGATTAATTCAACCTAAACTGTGAATGGTGGATTTAAATATTGTCTTAAAGTTTTATAAATCGTCTGTGCTATCCAACGGGCATATATTTATATTTTGTTAATTTAAAGTTGTATTGTTCAGATGAAATTAATTCTTACGCATTCGCGTTACTGGCATTTTTATATAGACTGACTATATGTCTTAACCTTTTATGATTTTTCTAGCTTTACGTTTCTCGAGGCTATTGGACAATGTGATGATACAACAGCAAGATGGAGAGAATATTGGTCACGTGGTTTACTGGTACATTTATCAAGGTAGGCATCCCTTGCGTCATCCTCTGCTCTTCCTGTCTCTTTTTGATACACTCTTATAATGCATTTTCTAGGCTACTTTGTCCCTAAAAATGGTTTTCTTTATTTTTCTTTTTATGTTCATTTCTGACTTTCTATTTTTATTTGTTGATCATACAGAGGACTTTTGCTTGGTTCCATTTGCCGTCTTTTGTTATACTTCATTCACTTCTTGATTTATTTTGTCATTTCTTTGGATCGCAAATTCTACAAAATGGATAGAAATTAGAAATGACAGATTTCTAGAAAAGCAAGAATGAGACTCAGATTCTTTATTGAAATTCTGAAAAAAGAACATACAGTACTGAAAAGACACAAACAGCATGTACTCACATATACAATGTGCTTAAAATAAATGATATAAAAAAGAGTATTCTTTAAACGTCATCTAACCATAACCTTAGAATTATCTGAGTACTTTCGTAACAAAAGACGAATTAACGAGTGTTCAAGTACAGACACACATTCGATTAAATTCTCTCTGCATTTATGCAGGTATGTACATGATATGCTAATACTTCAAAATATATGCAAATAATCTGCGATTCCTTTTAAAGTACATAAAATACAAGAATACACTATCAGATGATGAGCACATTAAGTGCAATTTAGATAATTAAATCCAGTCGTGAACAAATTAGGATTTTAGTTGAAGATGAATATAATATATATATCCTACAATTCACCATGAAACTTTGTATCAACACTGCTTTTTAAATCAGAAATCAGTAGGTCAAAACACAAGTAAGAGACGTTGGTTTTTTAACAGTCAACCTTCTTCATCTCCCAAACCTGTAAATCGAATACTAGGAATATTTTACAGATAATAGTATTAAGTTCGATAACTTAAAACTAATTATACACTGTGTTTTTCTCAGTCTTTCCCATTTCAAAATTTAACTATACTATATCCCATGCAATCATTGAAAAGAAAGCAAACGGCAAAAAATGAAGAGCAAAGTGGATTTTTTATAGAACGCAAGTCAATGTTCTTATGCTTGCTTAAGGTAACAACTAAGCTCTGTTTAACTCTTGACCAATTTTGAGCCTGAATTCTTAATGACGGGTTTAAACTCAAGTTTATAGATGAAATAGTGGGATATTCATACCTTAATCTGAAACTTGAAAGTATCAATAATTTCTACTTTGAAGAATTCGAAATGTACGACCCCGGCATAGAAAACAGGGGAGAAAAATCGTTTTTAACCAACTGGGAAGAAAGCTAGGTCAGAATTCATCTCTGGTTTGATCTTCATAGATCTCTGAATTACAAAATACTGATAAACTTTTCTTACTTATGTAAGCTGTTTGTCTTTCTATACCCTGTATCCGTGGGCGGTTATGGAAACCGTTTTTCCTGTTCTTTTAACGGTCCTGACAAGGTTAGCTTTTTTCATCGCCTTTGGAATCCACCGAGTTCAATACAACCTGCTGATGATTATTATCGCACTCATTTGTCTCCAAACATTACAACGACATAAAAGCCCACTTCATCAGACACAAGGCTTTGCGGGAAAGGGGTCCAGGAAGACGGAGAGGAAAATCGTTACTTTACACTGAGTAAATGGACTCAAGCTTAATTTAATAAGACTTTGTATATGAATTGAACTGAACATTAACTTCATTAAGATAAGAATTGTTGTTCAAAATATTCATGGCATTTTTTAAGATTTATTTTTGATTGATATATGCATATCTTGAATGTCTGAAACCAACTGCAGCAAATACAACCTATCAATAAGTCAAATGCTGACTGAATTTTCATTTGAATGGTTAGGCCATCATTTACACATTGAATTGCATACGGATTTTTTTATGTTTTCCCGATCATGACAAGGAGCACACGGCAGGCGTGACCGGTCGTTAGGGAATGCTTACTCCTCCATGGCACCCGATCACACCTCTGTTGATTTGGAGGTGCGTGTTTGTACTGCTTCTTTTGCTTAGTTAAGTGGACTCTGTGGTTGACTACCGTTCGTTATCTCCATATTTCACTCCATAAATTCTACGTGTAAAATATCGTAATACTATTTATATGAGAGTAGAGAATTATAAGTGATATACTTTGTATTCAATTCTTTATATATTTCAGTAGTGTAAATGTGTAACTTCAAGGGAATAACACGTGTCGCGTTTCTCTGTTAATTTGTTCGCTGTAATATTCACACACGTACATCAAAACGAATACATCTTAGTAACTACATACTAAAATGACGTCATGTGCTGTTTCTAAAACATGCAAATATTGTAAAAATATCACTGAATATAATGCATCGTTGTAGTGAGGAGATATGAAAGGTCCTGATGGTTGTTTTTATAAATATGATAAAGTGTGATAAAAAAGAAAAAAAAACTTCTCGAGTAAGAGTCTTTTCTCGTGTGCTTATAGAAGATGGAATACACTTTACCAACAAATAAACTATACGTGATAAAGTGCAAATAATTGTTTATATTTAAAATTATTTAAGATATTGCTCTAACGAATGTGAATAAGCTTAAAAGTATTTGAATGGCAGAAATTAAATTAATTTGCTTTGCAAGGACCATAGTGGTTTTGGTGACTCCTATTGTGACGATGTATCTTGGGTTTCTAAACAGTGGGTACGAGAGTAAGTTATAGTTTTGTTGTAAGCTGTAGATGGGTAGGAAGCACGACAGAGTTCGGCCGTCTTATTTTTTACAAATCAGTGAGCCCTGATTTGTAGCTACCTTATTGTAAATTTTCTAGTACATTTGGCTTTCTTCATACTTTGAAAGAATATATTTATATTGTACATAGTTAGCTGAGTTTTTCTTCCATATTTTTTCCATTGTGAAGTTACCCAGTTATAATTTATATTAAAATATTTAATACTAGGCTTACTAAGCTTACGACAAGTAAAATCAACACCAAGCTGGATTTTTAGACCCCTTCTGTTTAATCAGGTACTTGATCAAATTCTTTATGAGTCATGATTGCAGAATGCCTTTTCTTCGGTTTGTTTCAGGGAAAATATTTTATATATCAGTAAAATAAATGCTATGCATAACTTGCTAATTCCGGCTTAAAATAACGTCATTTCCGACCAGATTAACCTGCTAGCAATATTCAGAATTTATCAGTCTACTCTAGAGAATAATGCATTACATTGACACAATTCATCGACATTGTTCTGTACCAGAAGCTTGTGATCTTGGTCTCAAAATAAGACAAACACGTGCATATACCTATTTAGGGCCTATTAGAGAGAAAATATTGAGGGTGAAAAAATCTATCCATCTGCTAGTTATTAAAGTTTAAGATAAGAAAAAAAAATTAATATTATAAGCCATGTAAAAAAAGGGATTTGTTTATATTCCCGACCACCTTTTGTATCAGGATACATATTGATATTTATAAGATTTCTAGTATTTATAAGATTTCTAGAAAGATTGGACAAGAAAGGTATCAATCTGAAATCAGGCAATCATTTTAAAACGTGATATATTTAAAAAAAAAAACAGTGAGGTTGCTCAAAACGGGAACAGTCCTTGTGAGAATTAGAAAAATAATTGTTTTACACCTGAATCATATCATTGTATCTATCTTGCTAAAACAGTGGTGTGAAATTCCTAACAGTGTGCCGAAATCAGTGTTCGGACACAGTTCGAGGGCCTGTTGGACTAGTCTTGCCACGTTTTGCAGCGCATTATGGGTGTAATTACCTCGATCGCGTAGCAGCAATACATTATGTTGTAATAGATCAGGATGTTGTAATTCACAAGAAAAACACGTTATTACATGTAATGAAGTGCTGAACAATAGTTCGACGACCGCCCCGAGCTGGAATTTGTAGTTTTTTGCAGGTGTCGCAAAATTTAAATTTTCATATTATTGATTACCGCTATTTTACTTACTCCACAACATAGTCATAAAAATATAAATTAGAAATAACGATAAACCTGGTTACTACCTGAAAAAGGCGTGCATCTCAAAACTAATAAAAAAATATACCTATAATGTATACTAACTTGAATACACATATACAAGTAGTCTTAATTACAATGCTGGAAAAATAATGTTTCGATACAAAGACTCATTTCAACATTAATGAAATGAATTATTCTCCTAGTTACTATAGGATTTACTATTTTTCACTCTAAAATACATTATAAAACCTCAAAAAGAATTAATTTCTTCCGATATTGGGGAGAAACAGAAAAAAAGTATTTTTCCAATCATAGTATATCAATACATGAGCTAGTACGCGATTTGTCAGCGCCAAGTTACACACAAACATGTCTCTCTAACCCCCTTGGGGTGCGTGTGTAAGAAGTGAAGAACCCACGGGTCACTTCCGTGTTTTTGCCCGTCCCTCGAGTCTTCCTCGTGTCCTCTGTATATATACCTGACAGGTCGGGTAGAGATTCAGTCCCTGTTGTGTGTCTTCTCTGTACAATGGATTTCTCCTTTGAGTCTCCTTCGTGAGTATTTCATAACTAAACACGTCACGTTTTTGGAATTTTTATTTCACGCAAAACAGTAATTATTTTTCTATCCCAATCGGAAAATTGGAAAAAAAAAAATTCACTCCACGTTTTATGTGCAAATCCAGTGCATGCTTATTCGGAAAGAATGTGTTTTATCGTCAATTTTTTGCAGTAAAGTGTAGTCTATTGTGCCTAATTTTCCCTTAACATCCATCATAAATTATTACAAATTTTAATAAGGTACTTTAAACCTTCTCAGCTAATGTACCTTCAGTTTGAAAAAAGCTCCTTTAAAACGCACACACTTTTAAGAAAAGTCAAAAATATGGATTGTCGTCATCGATTAAAGAAATTGAAATAAGAGAACTGTTTTGATAAAGCAATGGAATACCACCCCCGGTCTCAAAACGCTCTAGTCATGCCCCTCGTACGATAGCTGTTGTTATATTAAAAAAGGTGTTACTTCTTCCTGTCAGGATAAGAACTCATAAACTGTCAATCTGAAATATTGAATAGGGCGGGCGGTAAAGCACTTGAAAACTCTTTTTTTGCCCGTAAAAGCAGAAATATTCTGTTTCATTCAAATTAGGTTGTCTAACCGCCAGCAGCTTTCTCGCCCGACCATTAACAATCCAGTATATGAAGTGAACATTATCAATACTGTCTATCTCACACCAGGGGAGAAAGGAAAGGGAAATTGACGAGTTTTATGGCATTTAACACGTGTTTCTCTCATCCTAATAAATATCTGTGTATCCACTTTTCCGTTAAAAATTTTAGTCTACAATAAAAACGTGAAATCGTAGGCCTGTTTTATCGATAATTTCAAACATGTATTCAGACAACAATTTTGTTTGAGACAGTTCATTTACTTCTGCAATTAAAAAAAAATCTTTATCAATAAAAAAATCTGTTTAAAAAATTCAAGATCCAATAAAAAAAAATAAAGACGTAGTTTCTATTTATATATTTGAGTTTTTCGGACACACTAGTAACACATCGTTTCAGTGCGTATGGATTGTGTTTACGGTGATAACATATGTATTCAATATATATACATTTAATTTAAAGACAAATTAATACTTTAAATGGGTGCTTAGTATTATGCTTAGTATTATATTCATTGGAACCAATGCTAATTCTTCCTTTGTCTGTGGTTGTGGACTTTTATGATCGGGATCGAGATTCTTCGTCAGTTTTGTCTTTGGTTGCTTGGCTGTATGATTGTATTCGCAAAATTATAAAGCTAAGTTACCGGAGGCAAAAATGAGGACCCAATTCAGCGGAAGCTCCGGGAAACTCTTCAGGAAGTCGCTGTCATATCTTAGTCTTACTGTCAATTGTTATCTTGTGGTTTCTCTTGCTTGATGCCTTCTCAAAGTGTCAAAACTTTTGTTTGATAATGTAGCATCGTAGATGGAAATGAAGAGTCATTTAGAATTTCATAAAAGTAACATTAATAAAACCCCTCTGTGAAGCCTCACATGCAAGATTTATGGCATATCGATACTATCATTAGACAGGGATTTTTTCAAGCTGTATGCCCAAGGGCTTGAGATTTAGATTCTGTTTCATTTCACTGCTTTTGGGCCTCTTTTTCTTTCTCCTTAAACATAAGAATTAACAAGTTTACCTTTTCTTTGCTTTAATTTCTATGTGCACTCTGGAGTTCTTGTTGACTAATTCTGTTGATGGGGTCATTACTTGTGTTTTACAGTTAAGGGTAAGGCAATTTCTAAGATATGTTGCTCTGTAAATTTAGAAAATATATGACACTGATATAATCACATAATTTTTCATTCATCTTGTGAACAAACAATCTTCACTGCTCTAATCTGTATTCAGTATTTTCCTCACGCAAAATAAATTGTGCTGTGAGATGTTATCCTTTAGCTGATTTCTTTCTTCACATATTTCGATATGCGCAATTTGATTTATACAGCATATTCAACTAAAATTAGAAAAGCTAAAATATTGAAATTGTTTTTGAACATCACAGAGCTACAATTGTTGGAGTGCGCCAGTTATGTCTTTGGTTGCTTGGCTGTATGGTTGAGTTTGCAAGATCATAAAGCTATGCTACCGGAGGCCTAAATGGCGTGTGGTTCTGCTTCTGAGACTTCATGAACAATTCTAATTTGTCACTTTATAACAAGAGGATATCATAATCTAGAATTACTTTGATTAGCCGTTGATGTAATTTTTAAAATCTAGATCAGAAGAAATCGGGTTTTTCTCAATATTCATGCTAGAAGGTTACACTCTAGCAAATTTTATCAGATTTAATTTCCTAAAAAACACCATTTAGCAATATAATACAAATAATACTTTAAATGATCGGGTAGATTGTGTTCTGTAATATACATGCACCTTGATCATTTGATTCCTTGCAGAAGATTGTCCATAAAGTTATATTCTCGGTGTGTTAAATTAAAAAAAGCTTATAAAATATTATTAATCTACCAACGCCATTGAATTAAAGAAGCAAATTATACGCACACACACAGGTATACGCAAATTTCTTTTCGTTTTCAAATCTTTGTTTTTCTCTTCTATTAAACATACAAATATTCACACTGAATTGAATTTGACTCTCCATGACTGATCATGGGTGAATCAGGGAAATACTTCGAACCATGTGTAACATTTTGAGCAATGCTTGACACATAGATTCTACTTTTGATAAATCGACGACGTCTGCATTTGGAATTTGTAATATTTATTTGGCTCTGTAAATAAAAACGAACAGAAAATATTTCTCTATCGATATATAGATTAAGTACATGTATTTTAACTTTGAACAGTGATTTTTTTGTTCTTATTTCAGGAACTAGGTACAATTAGTTTGGAACCAGAGACTGTTCTGTTGCTTAACCCCGGACTAATATCACGGTTCACCAGAGGCTACATATTCTGAAGATGGCAAGGTTCTGTGGTTAAGTCACCAAGGACCACGTGACAAAATGGCGGTGCTAGTTTTGTCTTTGGTTATCTAGCTGTATGATTTCATTTAATATTTCATAAAGCTAGGTTACCAAAGGCAAAAATGGCGGTCGATCCCTACGTTTGATTATTAACCGTATCGTAATTAGCACTGTTATTTCATTTTTCTTTATTTTTTAAACCCATTGCATTCATTTCAATCTTCACATCATTGCATTGCGGATTGGAGGTTCATAGGGTAAAGCAATTTTGCATCTGGACTGGCACCAAACATTAATTATTTAGTAGAGGGAGATTTCTGATATGATTACGCTTCGACTCCAATGGAAGGCGTAAAGTCATTAATACTGACGTTGGCTTTCACCTTAACGTTGGTTTGGTAGCGTTTTATTGCAGCACTAAGACAGCTTCGATAGAGACGAAGAGAATTTGTTTCATGCTAACAATCCAGTGACAATATTTATTAATAACACTTTGTCTCATTTCTGTAAATATTTGTATATGTGTTACTCACCACGATTTTCTTTCACTGCTTTTCGCTTGATGAAACTTGTTGATTTTAAACATGCTTTAAAGTAGATTGTTGTGTTTTTTTATCAGATAGGATAAAGCATTGTGGTACATGCTAAAAGGACAACAAATATTACTAAAAATATTGTGCAATTATTTTTTAACCGCAGGAAAAAAAACTTTTTCAGACACAAAAATTTCCCTGAACAACTTTTTACAACTTTGCATTGTTTAATAGTGATTAAATATATATAGTTTTGAAATATTCTATTATCTCATGATCAAGTTAAATAACTCTTTTTAAAAATTTCATCATACTTTCAAACTTTTGTCTTTTTACACAAATGTTTTTGGAAATTTTTAAAGAAATATACTACAAGAAAACACTTTACCTTCAATACTTAATATACATCCAAAAAGCATTTTAAAATAATTTTCCATGTGTAAGCTAGATTAAAGTCATCGCTGCAATATTAGTTTTGTACTTCATCCAGATGTGTGTCCCTGATCTCGAATATTTCTGAAGACAACGGAGCATCTGGTTGAGCATATTGCCTTACTTTTCCGAAAAAAAATCTATAATAGAGGTTTTCCAGAAGAAATAAAGAACTGTCTTATGGTGTCATCATTTCTATGTAAGTTTATCAGAAATTATAAAGGTAAGAATTTGATATGACATACAGTACTAGGTATTAAAGCTTATATACAGTCTTTCATCTTATAATAAAGTAGAAATACGGGTATGAGTAACAATTTACGTATTTTTCAACCAGACAGAATGAAGGACAGTTTTTTTTTTAATAATTACTATACGTCATATAATAGTTTGCTTATGGTGTAATATTGGGGTGGGGGGGATACAGGTAAATTTTTAAAGATCAGAAAACATCATAAATGTATAAATGTGATAAACTTAATTAAATAAATATATTTTTATAAACGGTCAGAGAAAATATTCCTGATATACATTTTTTTCTTTACAATTCTCAACCACTTCTCTCAAAGTAGCACACACCAACACGTACAAATATAATTATGTATACAAAGCAGTCATTTGTAATAAATAATACACTCGTAAATATAAATACATGTAATCAGTGACAAAACAATTCAAGGAACGGTTTAATGCTTTTTGCAGCTCTTCACAGACACAGACATATACTAGTTATGTAATATATACAATAATTTACATATACTGTAGGTTCTAGAATGAAAAATATGGAGATAACGAACAGTATTCAAGCTCAAAAGTCCATCAATTGATACAAAATTGGAGCAGAACAAATACCGTATAAAAATATCAGGACTGCTCTGATTGATTGATTGTATATTGTTTAACGTCCCTCTCAAGAATTTTCACTCATATGGAGACCCATCATTTGGCGGTGGAGAGATGGAAATTTTGTCGTATATTCGAGACTTAGGGCCATTGAGCAGGGAGGGATCTTTTTTGTCAGCACCTACTGCGACACGGGACCTTGGTTTATACGGTCTCATCCGAAGGACTTGTCTTCACGACCCACAGTGGGATTCGAACCCGTGACGTAAGGATCAACTTTTTTCGCGACTCTAATGCAGACGTACGCTCTAACCACTCTGAAGCCTAATATTTGGTATAATTGTTCATATGTACTTTAATGTTCTAAATGAAGTAACATAATGTTTACTGACAATAAATTATTTTCTCTATAAAATTAATAAATATAGTTTATTCAGAATATAACTTTGGGCAATACAGCCCATCAGTTTACAAAAATAGCTACATATATTACAAAAAACGGGGACTCTCGGTCAAATTACTACTGGGTATCTATCCTCAAATTTCTAGTGATTAGCAAAGAAATCTTACGGTAGATAATGAGACGAATCTGGCTACAGATCGATGATTCTTCTGTCTATCCTTACATCTAGGTTGCTTAAGGTGGCGCTTTGGCAAGAAGTTAAATCAAGAGAAAGGAGATAGAGAAAAGGGAAAGGGTTTTCCGTCTCATTACATTCCCCCCTTAATTTCTTGTTTTACTTCCTACATTATTAAGCACGTATCATATTATGCAATGAACTATATTTAGATAAGTAATGCAGACCTAGTTCCATGATGTACATATAGAGTCTAGACCAGTGAATTCTGTAATTTTTTTTTATCGGTGTAATAAATATTATCTCGCTATAATGAATCTAAAATAAATAGGAATCACTTATTTAAGGAAGGATTCTTCTCATATTTATTGTATTTAACATAAAATCTTCACAGAAGGCAATATTACTAAGTTATGTATCAGCTAGATTTAATAGGACCCGTTTCATTTTAGGAGCAAGTTCGGGTGAAGTTCTTTATCTCCGTCTTTGAAATTAAAAGTAAAAATTGTAAATTTACTTTTGTATAATCTAATCTTGATCCCACCTCTAGAATTCCCAGGGGTCCGTATTTTATACCTCTTCACAAATTTGTATTGGTGTAAGAATCGTTTAAGATCCGTCATTGTTTGACCTCTACCTTTTACATACATCAAAAATCCAGGCCAGGGACGTAAAACAACAAACATTACGTCAATCAATCAACTACGTAATAAGTCCGCCATTTTACCGACTTTTATCAATTTATTCATATATACGGACAGTCAATGAGAAAAATGGAAGCGAATTTTGTATCATATTGAATTAATAGGAACCCAATTTGAAGGAAGGATTCTTCTCATATAATAATTAATGAAATTTTTATATTATCAGGAAGATAATAAAATTAGATTAAATTTAGTCGTTTTATTTTAGGTACAAGGTCAATTAAAGGTTAAAATCTTTTTCTTTAACATAAAGAATAAAATCATTTGATGCCTACTTCTTTTTCAAAAGATTAAATGTTTTTCTTTATATACAAAAAAGATACTGTCAGAAAATACTACCAAATTGAGGCATTTATTTTAAAATAGATGGCTAATTTAATCCGAATTTCCTCCGTTTTACTTATTTTTTTTGGTAGGAAATGTTATATATATTTTGATATATATACTTGATATCTTTAGATTTTCTTAAAATTTGACATATGTTGAAGCGTTGTCATAGCAAGATACAAACTGTTACAAAAGAATAATTACTTTTTACGGATTTTTTTTTCTTCTCTTAGATGTGAAGCTTTCAAATGCTAGTATAAGGGGATCATAGTTTGTATAGAGAATCAAAATTTATATTGACACTTTAGTCCCTATTGTTAATAATTTCAGTCACTTCAGATTTTTTTTTTTAAATAATAAATTCAATGTTTTGCATTAAATTTAAGAGGCAGAAAAGGAGATATTTTCATACGCCCATATGTACCACAACAAGTCTTTGCTTGATTTTAAGCTTAGTATACCATACATGTATCTCTGTTGTGTATACAATAATGAAAAGGAAAGAGAAGCATGAACCTTTTAAATCCTTTACACCTATATAAATATATATTTTTGCGTTCAGGTTGTGATCATATAAAATTTTAATATAGATTTGTACTTTGAAATGAATGAATATAAAATAGCGCATTAAAATTTATTATGCAATCAGCAAATTTGTCCTAAAAGATTCTTATCAAAAGAAGTGTAGTTTTTGTTTAATACATGTATATGTATTAGGCCATTACTCATGGACTTGTGGAGTTTGTTTATGTTTAACTGGCTGCATGGAGAATGCACACTTGCATCGTCGCAAACCACGGGCAACATGTACGATCCTCTCCCATTCTGGAGGTAGCTATTAGCGGACTCCGGACCGTGGCTTGAGACGATGACGTACTTACATTTTTTATTCAATTATATGTATCTCACTTATCAATACGCATTATTCAAAAATTATTTTGGGCTAAAACTGTTAATACGTTTTGAAATGTTTTGAAAATTACAAGTTTTTATTCACATGACGGAAAACTTTAATTTTATTCAAACACTAAAAACATTAACTGTATTGTTTTACAATGAAGAAAAAAATTCCGGAAACTGTATTTGAAGGGAAAGTCTCCGCGACGAAGAGGGGAAGACTGCTTTTATAGTAAAACTTCCCCGGGAGAAGTCTCACTATATATTTAGTCCTCCAGGAGTCACTATAGAGAACGGTCCCCACGTCCCGCTACGGGATTTGAACCCAGGACACTGTACTTAGCGACTCCAGATCAATTCTTCTCACCACTGCATCATGCTGGCTACTCTTTGTATCATTTGAGTTATTTATCTTTTTACTTTCACTGAACTTGTCAATATAACATTTAATAGATTAAACGGCAATCAAACAAACACACATGTGTGTCAAATATACGTGACTGCTACAAGACAAGCTTTGATTTTTTTTTTAATTCGACGAACATATATTATACATGTATTCGTTACATATAAGATATCGTATGTAAAATAAATATGGGACGCATGTGTATGACGGGTCTGTCCTAGCTGACTCCACGTGCAGAACATTGGGGGCAACGTTCTTTACAAATTGATGTATATAAAATGTATTCCACAAAGTTTGATTAATAAATGTTTATTGCAATATTTTTTTCCGCTGCAAACAATAGTTATTGATGGATACACTGTAAAACAACAGACTTTAATTCAAAGTGATTTATTGATATGGTGTAAAATTCAAAAATATCTTTAGGACACAAGTCGTAATATTTGAAACATTGATTTAATCGTGCAGCAAAAGAAAGACTGTAACCCGAAAACTACCCAAAGAAACTTCACTAACAAATTAAAACACAATATTAATCCATGGCCACAGTATAAGTACTATACTTTACTCTGTAGTTAGAAAATCGCGACTTCTCGAGCCTTTCCGACAACCGGAAAGCAACCTCGAATATATTATCGCCCTTTTCATTAAAGATGTTACCAAAAAAAGTCTACAGAAGTGTCTTTGAAGTCTGACGGTCTCTCCAATACCTTAATAAATAGGAAACGCCTCCATCATGTATAAATTTTTATCATCGAGGTTGTTTTTCCGACCTTTGGTGGAAAGGCTCGAGATGATACGATTACTCCTCACATATCTAACCATAAGAGAGGCGTGGCGGTATCTGTTTCCCTGCCCTCCACGATGTGTTCATGAGATTATTGAACCATTTTGGCTTATAGGAACTGCAATAAACAATCCTGTATACCTTTAAACACAGTTAAACAGGCCAAATATTATCGATCAGGGGCGTATATTGTTTTTGTCCTGTCTGTCTGTTTGTCTGCAAACTTTAACCTTCGCCATAACTTTTGAACCATGAAAGATATATAGAGACTTCATATTTGGTATGCATACTCCACTAAATAAGCTCTTTCAAATGACACCAAGGTCAATGGCCTTGTGACCTTGACTGTGACCTATATGCTAAAGATAGTCTTTTGTCTGCAAACTTTAACCTTCGCCATCACTTTTGAACCATGAAAGATAGAGACTTCGTATTTGGTTTGCATACTCCACTAATGAATTCGCAAGTGAGTTGAGGCTAAATATGGGGATTTCTATGCAAATGAGCTAATAAAAATGCATAAATTGTATATTTTATATTCAAAGAAAGTTCAAATTGATTTCCTCATTCATACTTAATGCCCACAGCATATTATAGCTAGTACACATTATAACGTCATATTATGACGTCATTGTTCTTTCCCATTCAAAATAATAAAACACATCAACAAAACAACGTCGGCGCAAGGGCATATCCTATTTAATTTAAAATACATAATGTATAATCAGGTTGGGGGGAAACGTAAATTCCACTATAATAGTGGTATATCACTATTATAGTGAAATTCCGCTATATTTTCAGCTGTATTTACCCTCGATATCATCAAATGACATGCTTGCTGTTTAAAGCGCAATTCATGATGGGTATATAACTTGAAACTAATTGGCACCCTTACATATTATGAATTTTATTTAATTTTCTGCCGATGCGTTTAACAATGCGAACACACTTTGTAAAACGGAAGTTACATTTTTCACATAGCAACCAGCGATTGTGGCAGTATTCAAGAAAGACTGAATTCCAATTTTTCTCACACATGTGCAGAAATTAATGCTTGTAATAATTTTCAATCTGCAATGAATACAGTAGAAAAGACAATCTTTGTCTGCATGGTTACGGGTATGGAGGCCCGTTGTGACAAATGCTTAAAAGCTCATTTCATGTAATCTTTATTTTGGTAGAACCGATATATCTCGTCTAAATGCAATAAATCGTAAACAATCTATAAGGTTACACTTCTTCAGGTTATCACAAGTATAACGTTTCTTTTTATGGTAAAACGGCAAGTTCAAACGACTAGTTTTATCCCGGAAAGACACTCACATTGTTCTTGCATGGGATTACCTGTAGATGTAGAAGTGATATCTTACAGTATAAATTTTGTACGATTTTGTTCTTGTCTTAGTTGCATGGCATATGATTTACCTAGTATTTAACTAAGTTATGCACTGAAAAGGGTTATGAAATTTTAAGATAATTTAAACTGTAACGGAATAAGATTATTTCTCTTACAATTAATGAAATAAAAGGAGAAACAGCTTAAGTAGTTACAATGAAATACGAAGAAAAAAACAGTAATTAAGCTCAAAAGGACATTGCAATAATATAAATTTTGAGCAAATCAAACACGAACCTCTGAAATCAGAAGCCATGCAGAAGTAAGCGTCCCCTGTCGACCGGTCACACCTGCCTTTTGCTCTTTGTCATGATCGTATAAATGGAAATTAGTATGAAAATAATGGCTTAAACAATTTGTATGAAATACGTCAGTCAACATGCATTAAACCTACGACAGATTGTGTTTGCACACGAGGTCAGAGGATTGATCATGAAATTTGCGGAGTGTTGACTTCATGTGAGATTGTAGACATATTTGTCAGAAGCCTGCGTCGTTTTAAAAATTGTCATACGAAGAAAATGCTCATGCGCACTGAATCAAGTTCAATCACCCGTGGGGCATAACCGCGTTTGTAAATCCACATGCAGGTAATAATGGTTAATTCCTACATAAATAAAGGGAGTTGACGATAGAAAAATTGAAGTCATCAGGTTTACCATCAAGTTTAGTAGTTGGTTTGCCATCTCTTTCTCCAATATAATATCCAGATATGAAGCAGTTGTGTCATAATTCATAGTGTCTTTTATCTCTAAATCCAAACGTAATTTTTTTTTTGAAATTACAGCTATATTTCGTGTAATTTTTGTTGGATAAAAATAACATAAAAACATATAAAATAAACCATTACATATTCGTAGTGTATTAGTAGTGTGTTAGTAGCCAGAAAACAGAAAAAAAGACTTTAAAAAACGTTGGAAATTGGAGAGAATTTTAAATATTGAAAATCCTATTTCCGGGGGGGGGGGTGTTAGGTTTTAACTTTGTTTCACAACCAGAATTTATACTTAATCATACATTACCACCTTACCATTATTGAACTGTATGCTACAACAAAAAAATTGGGAAGGGGGCTGGTTCCAATCAAGGGACATTTTTAATAGTGAAAGGTACTGTTTGATGGGGGGGGGGGGGGGAGAACCCCCCCCCCCCACACACACACATTTATGGATACATATACATCCTGAAGAAGTGTCACCTTATAGATTGTTTAAGATTTATTGCATTTAGACGAGATATATCGGTTCTACCAAAATAAAGATTACATGAAATGAGCTTTTAAGCATTTGTCACAACGGGCCTCCATACCCGTAATTAGTGTCCATTTTCATACCCATCATGAATTGCGCTTTAAACAGCAAGCATGTTATCTGATGATATCGAGGGTAAATACAGCTGAAAATATAGCGGAATTTCACTATAATAGTGATATACCACTATTATAGTGGAATTTACGTTTCCCCCCAACCTGATAATATTAAGGAGAATATTGTAAATAATAATAAAACTGCTGCACAAATCTCATGCTCTTTCTCAATTGATAAAAATTTAGGAAACTTACACTGGACCGTGAATTTTTACCCTGTTTCAACTTAAAACGCTACAATTTTAAAGTAAACAACTGCACTGTTGATTTGTGCAGCAATATCTTGAATTCTTTGAATATCCTGCGTCTATTTATACCTTGTTTCTGTAAAATAAAGTAAGGTATGCCCTTGCGCCGAAGCGATTTTGTTGATGTTGCCTATTAACTTGTGTAGTAAGGGTCAATGACGTCATAAAATGACGTCATTATGTTTAAACTCTTTCTCATGACACTAAGGGGAATGACCTTGTGACCTTGACTGTGACCTATATACTAAAAATATCTTTTTTGTCTGCAAACTTTAACCTTCGCCATAACGTTTGAACCATGAAGGATAGAGACTTTATATTTCGTATGCGTACTCCACTAATAAAGCTTTCAAATGACACAAAGGTCAATGACCTTGACTGTGACATATACGCTAAATGTAGCTTTTTTGAACCTTCACAACTTTTATACCATGGGAGATAGAGACTTCATATTTGGTATGCATACTCCACTAATAAAGTTCTTTCAAATGACGCCAAGGTCGATGACCTTGTGACCTTCACTGTTACCTATATGCTAAAAATAGCTTTTATCGAATTTTGTTGCCGCCGGGCGCATAGTCTTTCACAAACACATCTTGTTTGATTTTTGGAATCATATGATTTTACTTTTCGATCTCACAACCACTCTCTTCGTTAGTTGATCGTCTAAAATATTCATCTTTGACATATAGCATAGGCATGTGATCAATTAAAAAGACATTGAATTATATTTTGCTTCCATACATATTTATGGGTCCTTTTCAATGACAATATTGCTTTGTATTTCAATAGAGAAAGTTGATAGAATGAAACAACAGGAAACCCAGAGAAAATATCATAAACAGAAATTTCTTTGGTGATTGCAAAACCAAACAAAAAAAAAAAAAAAAAAAAAAAAAAAAAAAAAAAAAAAAAAGAAAAAGATAAATGACTATTGGTTATCATTAAATGTCAAAAAAAAAAAAGAGATTAATCTACAGCTGTATTCATTATCTTTTTTGTTCCTCATACTTTTATTTTTACATTTATTTCCTTCACAAGAAAAATTTCAAACAAGATTTTTTTTTTTGGAAAAGGATGATTTAGAATTAATATTATAATACATATTCATACATATAAGAATCATTGGATAGCCTTATCTTAATAAAAGGTCATTGTTTATAACCACTTCTTAATGATTGAAAGAAATTATCACATTAACACATACATGTTTATTATAAAAACTTTATTAGATTAACAAGAGGTGATAGAAACTAAGACAAATATTGAGGTGTATGCATGAGACAGCTTAGGATTAGACTTAGTCT
Source organism: Saccostrea cuccullata (assembly GCF_032062105.1). Classification (NCBI taxonomy): domain Eukaryota; kingdom Metazoa; phylum Mollusca; class Bivalvia; order Ostreida; family Ostreidae; genus Saccostrea; species Saccostrea cuccullata. Next base: position 1,115,234 of record NW_026938254.1, read on the forward strand.
TCTTTGACTTACAACTGTTTTTCGTGGAATCATATGGATGAAGATAATTCATTCCAATTTCACCATTCCCAAAGAAACCAAACAATGGCGTGTGTGGAAATATCTTCCTAAATATGGAAGATTCCACATTTTCTTTGCCATTGTGATAAGTTTTTCCTCTGCCTAGACATGCAAACATAAAAGCAAAGCTTTTCTCTGTTGGCAGATTGCAGGCCTTCAGTTTCAGAAGTTCATTTTCTATTTTCTTTTCGCTGTTTGTGTCTTCCTTAACCACAACAGAGGCCACGTGTACATTAGGTCCACATAAAGCAATACAGCGAACCTGTGAATCCGAGGACCTGCAACATAAAGGTGTGTAAAGAAATGTAACTCTTACAAGTTCACGTAACGTTTAACTATGATTTTGCATTAATAGTAGTCTTAACTTTGTCAATGATATACACTTTCTTCAAAATATCAACCATTCTTCTTCTTTTTTTTATGTTTTTAATTTTTAAAAAATATCAGAAAAGATCATGTTTTGTGTTTTATTTGGAGGGATCAACTTTATAATAAAGAAAGGGCATTTTTAAATCAGTTTTTTAATAGACTATTAGATCAACTTGAAACATAATATTGCACATTTTTAAACATGGGTGCAACTTGCAAGATGTAATACTTTGGTCCTGGGCCATCTTCCCAAGTCAAGAGTTTCTGATCCGCTCCCCTCCACATAAACCCTTGACCGACTAGGCTAAGTTTGACTGGGTTAACTGTCACGCCATCTAGTGAGATTACACATTTTAAACTCTACTGACCTCTGCTATTAGCCAATCAGAGTAAACAAATTCAATAGAGAATTCGAGATAATATTGGTAGTCGGTAATAAATTCAATATAACTCAACTAAAAAGCTGAGACAAACCTGTAACTGTGCTATTAAATGATAAAGACGTTATCCTTGGGACTAAATCTGGCATGTTTTTCTGTTTACAAATTAGTTTCAGTTTAAATAAAACAATGATTTTGATTGGTTCATGCAAACTTGCATGGGGCCAATCAGAGGAAGCATTTCTAACCAGTCAAACTTAGCCTATTCGGTCAAGGGTTTATGTGGAGCGGAGTGGATAAGAAACTCTTGACTTGGGAAGATGGTCCTGGGCAAGCTTTTCATTAATTAAAAAAAGTCTGACACTTTCAGATATTAATGCTTTCAAGTTTCTAAATAACATTTCTTCAAGGTTATGAACATAAAATTTTTAAACCACTATGGCATTTATCAATAAATAGGACTTTAATTTCATATATCAAAGAAAAAAATTTAATATTAAAGTAGAACATGTACTTACTCGTCGAAGCCACATTCTGAGAGGGGTGTCACGATATGGTCCACATATCCCCCGACTACAGGACAGCCATTATAATAGTCCAGCAGTCCCAACTGAATCTCCTGAGGACAGAAGTGAAGGTCAGAGAAAAACAGGATGGCCTTCACCTCCTGGTCAAACGGCACAGTGGTCACTTCTTCCACATTAAATCGGTCAGGAATTTCTGGGCTCATGGGGGAAATATGTTTATTGAGGTCTATGAAGAAGTCATAAATTTCAACACCTGGCATTCTTGGAATAGCTAAATAAGTTATTGCCATCACCGAATGTTCAATTTCTACTGTTTTATTTTCACTACTACCTGAAAACAGAAAAAAAATACATTACATAATATTAAAAACAATTTAATATTGTACTGATTCATGATATATAATGGGGATAGGTATCGCCAAAAAATTTGTTTCATAATATATATATCACAATTTTTTCCCAAAATATAACAATAATATCATGACGTTTTTACAAGCAATTTTTACAATGATTGTAAATGAATATTCATTTTTTTCTTTAAAATATGCTAGAAAAACAAAATTTCACTATTTTGAAATTTTTACGTACATAAAATTAATCATGTTTGGATAGTAAGATGCCATTCTTTTCACATTTTACGACATTTCTTAGACTTTCTGTAATTGAAAATTGAAATATTTAACAAATAATGAATAATTTCTGGACTTAATAATTTGTAACTAAACACCGGTATTTTGGTCTCCACATCATAATATGTATCAAGCAACAAAAAATCGCGCTATACCGGCATACCGATAAAATCTCACATTCCTAATATATAAACTCCCTAAAATGAATATGAACAGAAATGAATCTTGTTTTCAGCATGTACTTGAAAATTCAAAAATAAATATGATAAAAACTTGGAAATAATTCTGAAGATTTCATTTAAGAAATAAGGTATCATTTTTGAGTTTTATTGGGATGTAAAACGGGTTGGTCGCCTGATCAAATCCCATAAAGCCTGAAGGGCTTTATGGAAGATTTGATCATGTGCCAACCCGTTTTACATCCCAATAAAACTCAAAAAATGATACCTTATTACTTATATTTACGTTTGTGACTTATTCAATTTTAAATTTGTCTGATTGTGACTTTTAACATGTGAAATGCATTATTTTTCAAACCCAACGGCATGTATGTAATCCACTGAACGCGCGTCGACCCTTTATGACGTCATTGAGAAATTACGTCGAACATGTATCCATACGCACATCTATGACCTCTTGACCCTGTACCTGTATTTATACAGTTATAAATACGCTTGCTTTCAGTAGTGTTATATAAAGGAAAACATTTGCAAATGTAAATATATTGAAATATAAGCCAAACTAGAACTGTCCAAACGGGACAAAATACCCCCCGCTGGTTTTTTTCAGAAGTAAGTTTTTCCATAATAAAGATATGTATAACACATGAATTATGAAATTTTTCTTCCAGTGACCTTGAAATTCCCCAAATGACCTTGGGTCAAGATCATGACACACCCTTGGGTCATGGGCAATCTTTGTGTGAAATGAGAACCTACCAAGTTTATCAATAAGAAAGATATGGACCGGACATGAATTATGAACTTTTTCTTCCAGTGACCTTGAACTTCCCCAAATGACCTTGGGTCAAGGTCATGACACACCCTTGGGTCATGGGCAATTCTTTGTAGAATGAGAACCTACCAAGTTTATCCATAAAAAAAGATGTAGACAAGACACGAATTGTAAACTTTTTCTTCCAGTGACCATGAACTTCCCCAAATGAACTTGGGTCAACATCATGACACACCCTTGGGTCAAGGGCAATAGTTGTGTGAATTGAGAACCTACCAAATTTATCCATAAGAAAGATATGGACCGGACACAAATTATGAAAATTTTCTTCCAGTGACCTTGAACTTCCCTAAATGACCTTGGGTCATGGTCAGGACACACCCTTAGGTCATGGGCAATCTTTGCATGAAATGAAAACCTACCAAGTTTATCCATAAGAAAGATATGGACCGGACACAAATTATGAACTTTTTCTTCCAGTGACCTTGAACTTCTTCGAGTGACCTCGGGTCAAGGTCATGACACACTCTTGGGTCATGGGCAATCTTTGTATGAAATTAGAACCTACCAAGTTTATCCATAAAAAAGATATTGACCAGACACGAACTATGAAATTTTTCTTCCAGTGACCTTGAACTTCCCTAAATGACCTTGGGTCAAGGTCATGACACACCCTTGGGTCATGGGCAATCTTTGTGTGAAATGAGAACCTACCAAGTTTATCCATAAGAAAGATATGGACCGGACACGAATAATGAACTTTTTCTTCCAGTGACCTTGAACTTCCCCAAATGACCTTGGGTCAAAGTCATGACACACCCTTAGGTCATGGGCAATCTTTGTGTGGAGTAGCAGATTCTAATGTCCCTCCGTAAGAAAGATATGGACCGGACACGTTTGCACAGAGAGACGGACAGACAGACAGACGGACAGCTAGACAGACGGACAAGGTGATTCCTTCGTTTGCGGGGGGTATAAAAAAATATAACATTTATAATCATATTGTAAACTTGTATACCAATAATTCCATCTGCTGCCACTGAGAAGGACTTGCAGGAACTGGGCAGTAAGGATGTAATAAAGCTTTCTACATCATATGATTGACTCTTGCATTGCCTGGGTCTTCTACTCTGACTTTTGGAAGGTACATAAAGAGACTCTTCAAACAGTAATGTAGTACAGAAAATAAAAACATTTGCAGGCTCCAAAGTCATATTCTGCAATACAAAATATGATTTTTAATTTTCCAGCGTTACTTTTAACCACTTCACTTGCAAAGTTCATTCAGAAATAAAAGTTTTTAAAGACTAGAGCCCCACCTTTAGTTTATAAATATATTGCAATATATGTACCTCAACAACATACAACTCTTCATTTATAAATAATGGGGTTTATTCATAAGAAAATAACGGCACGTCTATTTACCCATATGGACCCAAATGGAACCCAAATGGAAACACAAATGGACCCAAATGGAAATCAAATGGAATATTAAATATGTATTATCGTATTTCATTACTTAAAAATGATAAAAAAGAACTTACAGTTACAAATGGAGTTTTAAATTAATCATTAATTCCTAACACTGTATTTTGAGATATGAAAACGAATTAATTTTTAAAATTATTCTATATATCGGCAAAATTGTTGGGTGTGGGCATGCCCCCCTCCCCCCCCCATTACTCCGTTCTTACCGCCATGTAAACTATATGCTCCAGTTTTGTATTCAATTATGTGCAAAAGTTATAACAAATAAAAAAATATATATTTTTTAAAATAAAATTTAAGAAAATACTAATATTAAAATATTCTCTTTTTGTTAAGTTCAGTATTTTCAATATTTTGAATAAGTAAGGCCAAAAAAAATAATAGTCTTGTTTCCTGCTACCAGCCTAAAAAAAATAGGGTAGGTAGGTCTGGAAATTATTTTATTATTTTATTTTATTTTATTTTTTTCCAATGGTGTTTGTTGGATATGAACTATTACAAAACCAAATTAAACATGTCATAGGTCAATATTATTGTTTAAAATAAATAGTGTTTCATGCAAGTCCATAATTAAAACATGTATATTTCATGAAATACCACTTGAATGTATATTTTTTTCACTTTTGGATCATGAAATTTTCGATTTTCCCTCAAAAACTAAATAAAAACTTTAGGGTCAGGTGCAAAAAAATAGGGTAGGTCGGGTAGCAGGAAACAAGACTATTTTTATTTTTGGCCTAACAACTTGAAAATACATATACAATATTCCTATTCCATTTGGGTCCATTTGATTTCCATTTGGGTCCATTTGAGTTTCCATTTGGGTTCCATTTGGGTCCATTTGGGTTCCATTTGGGTCCATTTGGGTAAATCGACGCACCCCAAATTAAAGGGCATTTCAGTGATTTTTCTTGGGGGCATTTCGATGATTCGTAGTACCGAATAATTGGCCAGTGCAAAGATAATCAAGTGTACCTGAAATGACATTGTGAGATCTTCTACAATGTTGTGATCCTTTGGATTTTCCTCATCCTCACCCTGCACGCAGAGCCAGTATAGACTTGTTCTTGTCTGCTTTATCTTTCTCACAATTTCATTCCACGTCCGACACACTCTACAACGCAAAAAGAGAGAAATTTCTACCATTTAATATTTAATGCAGATACTTTCTTCCAACAACAACATGACAAATTATGAAAAAAATCATGTCATTAAACATATTTCAAATGATGACATCGGAAATAAATAACAGCTTTAAAATTAAATGTTTATCTTTTTATCGTCATGACTTTGATGACAAACTGACAAAGACCTCTTCCTTACTTGTTCCTGCTGTGTAGTTTCAGACCTACCTTGCACAGGCGTGCAGTGACTTCATCGGAAGAGTTTCCAGTATTTTGTTGATTATGACAGGGATTGTTTGTAACACTCTAGCGGCGGAAACATTTTCAACTGTGCCACAGACATTTGTGTTGGCCATCTTTGTTTACGTCTCATTGATCACGTGACCTTGCAAACTAAGTCGTTCTTGGAAGAGTCTGTTATTATTGTTTAAAAAAGACTAAGGCCATTCCAAGTTTTTTCAATGTTTAGCGTCCGCGTGCGCCTTGATTTTTGACAACCAATATCAGAAAAAAAACAAACAAACAAAATCAGAAGACCCGATATTGATTATTCTGGTCGAAATCTTTGAATTCTATCATGTCCTGTTTTAATCTGTCTACAATTTTTCCTATTTGGTACTATATTTTGAGCATTTAGTACATGGATTTTGTTAAAGTATAGATCTAGAAAGGAGAAAAATTTTTTTTTTGAAATCAAATCCTTTGAAAGACGAATTCCTTTTATCACTATAAAGTTTGTGTTTTCTTTTTTGGTCTGTGTGTTTTTTTTTTTTTTTTTTGCGAATAGGTAGGTAGGTTTTTGAAAGATGGGTGGACGCTAAACATAGAAAAAACTTGGAATGGCCTAACTTGCAAAATATACAAAATATTTGTATACATTTAATTGAATATTTTAGATTATAGGTCAAATATTAAAATACTAAATGGAATTATTTTCGCTAAATGAAAAAAATGAAATAATATTTATCTATATTATTAATTTCTATTTTTCTTAAATTAAAACACAAGTATAAAATTCAGCTCAATCATTCATTAAAATCAATGTTCATTCCATATGATATGGTTTAATTTATATCGAATGTGGTTTGGAAAAAATAACACATTGGAATTAACTTAATAATTAAATATTGATATGCAAGTAAACGTTACTAAGTTAACCTACATTGAACGTAAAATGTTGGACGATTTACCTGCTGAAATATGACTGAAATAACTAATTGCTTGCCAACATAATCATCTTGCATGACCAGTAGACATAATTATCTTGCATGCTGACATATTTTTCTCACATGTTTCATGTTAACATAATTTATCTTGCATGGCAGAAATATGCCATCATAGATGTACTACTAACTCATTAAACAATATATGATTCAACTTTAACAATAACTTTCGACAAAATTAATGTATAATAGGAATCAGATTGATTAAATTTTTAGACTTTAGCACATATGAATTCAAAGAAATTCATAGCTGAGCTTTTTTGATTTTGTTAATTTTGTGATTGACAACTGATTTCAGATGAAAATACCGTAACTATGTAGTACTAGGTCTATCCGGATTTTATTAGGGACTACTTAACTTTGTCTATTTCATCAAAAGAATGTGATTCTTACTATTTTTCTATAGATGATGGTGATCAAGCAAACAGTTCTCATGACTAAAAGTGTAGTACAAGCCCCCAACCGTTAATGGGCCCCCCTTAAAGAATCAAAAAGGCCTTAAATCATACTTGATCCTTTACTCATCAAGGTTTAATCGTATGTCAAAAATCAACGCCATATTTGGAAAAGTTTAGAAAAGTAGTGCAGAAAACTAAGTGGGACAGAATGATAGAGGGACAGACAGACGGACAGCTAGACAGACAGACAAAGATAAACATATTGCTGGTACCCTCTCGTTTCGTCACTAGGGGGACTTAAATGACTGATACCATTTTGTACAGGCCCAGATGTGGTTAATGGTCCGATAATTATACACTCAAGAGTATACATGTACATGTATCTACATGTACCTGTCTATAACAGGTAAAGTGACGGTTCACTGTGAGTAGTATTCAATCAAAATTATACTTTTTTTGCATTGTTCAAAATCTCATCATTACGTATAATGACAATCATTGTCTAAGTTAGGACATGAGCGGATACAGGATAGATTTTAAAAGAATCAATTTTTTAACTGCTTGGCTTTAAAAGTTTTGAAATTTATATAAGGGATTCAATACTACTTATAGTAATCTAAACTGTTAAATATGTAAAAAAAAAAAAAAAAAAAAAAATTAACGTGACGGTCACTACTTTTTTGTTCTATATGTGCTATATAAGCCTAAAAGTAAAATGTTCAATACAATTCACTGAACACATACATTAAAGATATCATTGAGGAGGATAAGGGTGTTAAAGAGTTTTAGTATTTTGATGTATTGATATTTTGATTTGTCTGAACACATACAACACTCTCTCTCTGTTACAAAGAGTTGTGAAAATTAACCCCGAAATATGGGAAAGATTACATTATGCGGGCTCCCAGCATCAGGTGTTTGCACTTACTAGCATTTATAAGGCCCTGGAAACAAAAGAGACTGACTATGAGTTTTTATTTTATTGTTAAGCCGTCGCTCCAAACTGCGAAACGAACATACTTAATGGTTTATCTAATTTATATCTATTGTAGCTGTGTTTTGTCTTTGGTAATCCGGCCTTATGATGAATTACCTTTCATAACGCTGGATGCTGCCAAAGATTCTGACACAGCATTAACACCTATAGAGAAAGGATCCGACACGACAAAGATAGCCTTCAATGGAAGGATCCGACACTTCACAGACAACCTTCAATGAAAGGATCCGACACTTTACAGACAACCTTCAATGAAAGGATTCAGCATGGCTCAGAAAGTCTCGAAGGTTCCAGCACAGCATAAACATCCTTGAAGGATCCGACAAAAGAGCAGCCAGTTGATGAAAGGATTAAGGTAAACTCAGAATTATGATGTCATACTAGTATCACTACGTCGTACATGTTGACATACAGGAAAAGTTTTGATTTTTGAATTCGGCTGATTTTAAGTTTATATTTTTGAATGTATCTATTTAAATTTGAATTTTCGTATTTTATAATAATTTTAACGATGAATTGAGCTTAAAAACATACCTCGTTTACATTTTCTTGATCAACATCTAATTCAACTTTCCCAAGAAACGACAAAAAGAACAAGTTCAAAAGAATTTGAAAGAAACTTAAATACTTCCTAATACATGTAAAATTAAACGGATTAGAATTAGAGATTTTTTAAAATCTTTCAAGAGTCCCTTGCTCATACTGAATTAAATCCGGGTTTTGATAATTTGTAAAAATGTACAAGGTTGATATCTTGGTGACAGTTGTGTGCATGCAGAAATAATATCTGTTACGTACATTAGAAGCAAATTTAATTTTAAGTCAGTTGAGACAGACCATACACTGTAACCAGTTTCAAAAAACTTCGAATCAAATCAAGTCATACTAACTGATATTTGAATACTTTTATTTAATTTCTAATCATTTAAAACAATTGAATAACAAATAATCAATACACTTTTTACAAATGTTTACAAGTCTGACAGCATTTGTCGGTAAAAGTCTGATATCGGCACATTTTTAACTGTCCCACCAAGGAACAATATCTGGAATGGTCGTGACACGCTGAAAAATACAAATTGTTGCGTAATTAATTAATTGAGGAATTTACATAGAATGTAATATTCAATAAAAACACGATATTTCAATTATGCAATGAATATATAGGGGTTTTTCTAGAGATCAGAGATGATGTGAATTGTCCTGACAGATATGATGGTTAGATAAACAATCATTTACTTTGTTTGTTAATTTTTTTTTATTCTTGACTCTTTGCCTTATCAGCTTTAAAGCTAAAGCATATAATAAAATATATTATTATATTACCCCAGCGAGAAATATAAATGAGTAAACATGATAAAATGAATACTATACTCAATAACGGAGTCCCTGACCATACATAGTATATACTACAATTTCCCGTTCGTAGTAAAGTCTGATGAAATGTGAAGTTTTTATACTTCCAATGTTCGAGGGCTGTTCAATAAATAATGTCTTGAACTGTATAACATACAATGCAGATATCATATGGCATTAAGCTTGACTTTCTCTCATTATTGAATCTTTAATGAATTTGTAACAGTTTACATGACCACTTTTCATCATATACTTTCAATGTGAGATGCTGGAAAACAAGGGCTATTCGAGACACTGAATTTAAAATGAATTGTAAAGAATCAGTGAACTAGAGTGAGATTAATAGCTTCATCGAAGCTACTCTAAAACTTGTTAAGAATCCCAAAGAAATATTCAGTGAAATATGTAAAATTTGCAGCAACCAATGTCTGTTTTATAGACAAATGAGCAGGTGGATTTCAATGATAAAAAATTATATACTAGTATTGGGCATCAAAAATGGGTACCGTCCTTGCCAACAAAAATTATAACAACTAATGTACTGTTTGCCAAATTTTAACAAATAATTTTTGATGATGTGTGATTGACTTTAAGACACATAGCAAATTTAATAGACATAATTTCGAGTGTAGTTTAAAGAAACATTTGACAGTAAAAAAGCTTAGTACTTAAAGGTCACCCTGTGTTTTGAAAACTGAGTGAAAACGACAGCGTGTAAGAAAATCTAAATAATTATTTTAAAAATATCAGTAATTCTTGTTATCCACGTTTGTTTGAAATGCAAACAGATAATGAAACTTAAATCTATTGCTTAAAACCCTTAAAACAAAATTTACAATAAGATGTACTTGACAAAAACAGCAAAGGTCCGAGAAGAGCAAAGAATTGCAAGAGCACAAAGACAGATTTATATGCATTTTTCTTAAATATTAGTGGTCTTGCTGTTCAAATTCGTATTCGGGGAGGTAGTTTAAATTCTGGAGGAGGCTAGAAAGCAAATTTTTTTTGCAAAAAAATCGAAAGGTTTATGAGAGGAAGGAACTAGAATCAGGAATAAAAAGTGTTACGGACATGTGTTTAATTAAAAGAGAAAAAATCGTCTTTTGCTTCATTCCGAGCACCGAGGACATTATTTATTGAACATCCCTCGTAAGATACCTTTTTTACACTTGGACTTGCATGGTTTCCATGCTAACGGACGAGGAAGTGTTCTACACTGAGTGTAAGCCAGTTTACGTGTATTCTTCCACACACAAGAAAACAACCGGAACTTCTTTCCACGGGGCGCGCAATGTGGCTTACACTGAAACATCAAGACATATCTTTAAATGAGTAAGTACTTCTTGTAATACTGACGTTTATCTTGAATAATCAAAAATTTCTTAAGTATAAATCACGCTGAATGAGCAAATCGGATAAAGAAACCCATTTTCTCCGCCAGACAGTTCCTATAAATGAATGGTCCGTAATTTATATTTCTTTTTTTGGTACGGTGTGAACTAATTTTACCTTCGTCCACCTGGAAGTTTGCCACTCCACCTTGCATTCCTCGTTGTCACATTCCCGAAAACCGACTGGTACGGGTATATTCAGGCATTTAGAGCGATGTATGATTGTACCATTTCCGTTTGTACAGAACACCGCACGTTGTTGTGCCGCCTTACCTATCCTTTTGCATGTTTTTACACTACACTGAAATAGAATTAACATTAACATTATTTACCGTGAAAATAAAAATTACATTTTAGTACAGAAACTTATAGCCTAATAAACGAATTTTTCAAACAAATACGGCACGTATTTATGTCATTTTTAAAGACAGAATATATTGATGACCATATGAAGAAGGAGAAAACCAGAATTACCTCCCCCCACTTGTCTACATTCCATTGTGGACAGAATTCCTGAACTAAACACTGTCTAACATTCACCGGTTTTTCTTGCTGCTCACAAAGTTTAACCGGGACAATTTTTATATATTTATTTGAGTACACACTACACGTCACTTCCCGTGTTTGTAAACCCGTTCCACACGTTCTTGAACATGGGGACCAATCACCAACCATGAATTCCGCTACTTCGGACCTGTTGCTATTTAACGCGTCTGGTCCTGGCATTTTGTCTGATTGTGGTTTATCTAACTTTAATATATCTTTCTCCATATGCTTTATCATTGTTCTAGCTGTCTTAGTGGCCTTTTTCTTGTTCTGAAACGATATGTAGATGCTGGCTTTCTCAATCCCTGCCATGCAAGTAAAAACTCCTGCGTCTATATTTGGGTCTGTTCGTTTAATTTTTAGTACTCCATTCGGTAGAACATGAACTCTCTTATAAGGCGAAACGGGAATAAGTCGATCGTCTTTTGTCCAAAATATTAGTCTTCTATCCATATTTTTCACAATACATGTAATTTTCACTGGTTGTTTTGGTAATAATATAGCTTTACCGCCAACATTAAGGTACACTCTTTTCATTCGCCGAGTCTGAATGAAGGTAGAATTATCCACAACAATGGAAGGAATTGAATAAAAGTCTTTAAAACAAGCCTCTACTGAACATGCCCGTGAAGTCTCTGGTCGGGCACCAAAGCATTCCGAATGGGAAACATTAATCTGTATCCCGTGAGAAGGAGACTTGATGCAAGTCAGACTTCGGAGTTGAGTGCCAATACCACAGGATACTGAACACTGAAATTACCAAGAGGAGTAAATTTTTTGAAAAGTACATGCACCAGTATAGACTCAATATCAAGGAAAACAATATCAAGATTTCATTACATTACGATCAACTTAACAATACTCAGTATTACAAATACATTTAATTTATATTAAACTCAAACCTGGCTCCATTTACCAGTCTGCCACCTGGCCGGACAAAAGTTCAGATTGCACGCCTTTTCCGACATCGGGATTGGATCAGGACACTGGGAGAATCTCACAGTTATAACGTTTGCTCTTCCGGACCGCTGAACGCACCGGACATGCCGACGCTGTACTCCTCCGCCACACTCCACAGAACATCGCCCATAGGTAGAAATTTCCCACCTTAAATAATGTAAAACAGAGTTTTTAAAATTTTATATTAGCATCAACACAAAATTATCAATCGACACTTCAAATTATTATTACTTATTGTGTTAATGATTGAATATATAGATTAAAAGGCACTCATTCATTCCTTGATAATTACCATACCACTTTAACACTATACAAAGAATACATCAACTTCCGGTTAGGGTTATTATTTAGGATAAACCCCGAGACATCAGAATGAAAAGACAAAAATCTCTACTTTTTTCGCACAATATGACTTTAACCGGAAGTTCACATAAAATTAGTAAAATATATGAGCATGAAGAAGAGGCGCCTGATATTGTGTGAGGCACCTTGTGGTAAAAAACAAGGCCTGGACAATACGAAACAAGTGCCCGCCTTATGTAATCAAGCAACGTTCTTCAAATACAACGATGGGATCAATAATGAAAATCGAAGAACTGTTATGATTGAGACAACCTACTGTGATGGGCATTCTGGTAAGGAACATTCCTTGGTAAGGTCTCTAGGTTTCTTTTCTCTGTCACAATAATAGTCCATTGTTCTTCTCTTTGTCCGTCTGTTTATGCATTTTATGTGAGATTTTTGATGACCTGTCTGAATATATAGTATTGCATTACATGATCTTTTGTTTGTACATTTTTAGAAAATTGCAATTTTACTTTGAAAAATGATCATTGTTATTACTGAAATCAAATAAAAAATCAAAATTTTAACTTTTCACGAATTCGAATCAAATTTTATAATTTATAATTTGTATATATCCACTTACAAAGTTTCTTTGGTTTTGCCTTTTATGCGAATTTTTAATGTAGAATGAACATGTATATTTATGAAGCAAATACAGTTAAAACATTAGAAAGTTAATGAAAAAGTTGAATAATTTTTTTTTAAAAATAGCACAGCGCATAATCTTTATAAAACGTGCTCACAATATTAAAATGTTTGCATTGTTACAGATATTTCTTTTTGCACTTTTTAAAGAACTTAGCTGCCAATAATACTTTATAAACATTTTAATTGCAATTTTTATATGCACTTACACCACAAGTAACCGAACATGGCATCCATTCCACCAGCCAATAGAAATGTGACTGTGCGAGACTGCTGCCAGTACAAGTAGACCCATTTCCTCCACAGACACCGCAGCTGTCAATCAACTTGTTAGACCACACCTCCCCATCACAACCAAGTCTCTGACAGAATTTTTAACAGCATCGTCTTACTTTTTGATACAAATTGATTGATACCAAAATATTTTAATCATGCTTGTAATATATTTTCTTTTTCGTTTTGTATTATACAGAACACGTAACCTTAAAATTACAATGTTCGTTTTCGTATTATCACTCTACACTAGTAATTTTAAATGATCACGTGTTTTCAATGGGAATACATTATACCTTGCATTCTCCCTTAATGCAGTAGAAATTGGGCTGAGAGCTGCACTTCGTGCCATCCTCTTTATCAGTTTTGATTTCATTTGGAATGTTTCCAGACATATCCCTACAGAACACGTAACATGGGTATATCTGCTGTGATAACGGGCTCCACTCTTGGTTCGCGGACCTTATGTTATTGTGGAAATTACATATCCTGTCATTGTCATTCATAAGGTAACCACTGCAAGGCTGCAAAGTAACGCATGATTTTAAAATTATATAGCCACCTAACAGAAAGTAACCCCCAGTACTCACTTAATATTTTCCCATAATTTTTCAAATTTTCTTACAGAACGTTAAGAAAAGAAGGAAATAGTACAAGCAAATTTAGTATCAAGCGGAATATCTCCTTTCAAAGAAAACATTGTACTAGTATTTCTCTGAAAATCTCGAGGTGTTTCTGGTGAAATTGATTAAGCCATGCGTTGCGAGTGTTTCAAATTCCGTTTTAACAGTTTTAGAGTTATCCTACATTTGTTGAAGGTAATTCCTTCTTCCTTGTTAAAACACGTTTAACTTTTTGCTTTATGAAGAAGGGAAATACCCGTATATTGCAATGACGATATCTGACTTCCGGTCCAAGGCAATTGCTGTTTCCAAAACACTGACGTTTCTGATTGGACAATCCACCGTCACATGACTTGCTGCATATACTCCAAGCACTCCATCCAGACCATCGAGCTTCAGTGTCATGTAAATAAATCTGTAATAATATAAAGGTATGGAGATTAGAAAAAAAAACCTCCACTCCATCCCCACAAAAAAGAATGGGTTTCAAACCTGGGCCATTCCTTTGAAGTCTACTGTTTAGTAGAAATATTCTGTTAAGTATAATAATACCACCCAAAGAAATAGGTTAAAACCCTAAAAGATATCTTAATATGCTGAAACGTGTGTCTGGTGCTATTTCCAGATACAGTGATAACATGGAAAATGGCCACCTTGAACTTTTCTCATCTTTGAAATATTGTTCGTTCAAAATAACACAGTCTGGTACATAACATGTATAACATCTGAGAAAAACCATTCTGTTAGATTTGGATCAAAGGGAGCGAGAGTAATCTACATCTTGTAAACGATCCTTTTCTGTATATCAGTTTAGTAATATTTGTGTGAAGTTGATAAATACAGAGTCCATTGCATGCAATAATGTTTGCTATAAAATATCAAATGCTTACTGACCGTGAACATAACGTATCCTTGTTCATATTCAAAGCAACATGCTACTCTTTTCCATGTTTACTAAACAGATTAAAAAAATACTTTTATCTTTCTGATAACAGCATTGACCTATTAGGCATCTAATGTTATGGTGTATATTACATCCGCCAAGTCAACTGAGTGTAAATTTGGCCCATCTTTTTAAAATCATAAACAATCCTGAATTTCTGTTTTGTATTTTTTGTGCTTAAATACCATGCCAATAATTTAAATAGTGGAAAAAGTAATGCAAGTTTGATTTCATTAAAATTAATAAGAATATCCATTACGTATATCTCTGATGTGCTCGTATATTCAGCATTGAGTTAAGATAAACACGATAAAGTAACAAACTTGTGATAATTTTTGTATATGCACTAAAGAGAAATCATGCCTTTAAAAAGAGAGAGAGAGAATAGAACGAACTGCACTTATTTAACCTCTTCTTCTTTTTTACGGCAATAGCATTCTGTCAACTCTGTTTTTAGAATAACATGTCTTAAATCAACGAAATGAAAATTTCTCGTCTTTTATAAATAGCTCCACCTTCATTGACATTCTGCAACACGATTGGGTATACAGTGTATATAAATTTTTTCACTCGTTACAATCTCATGGACCTAATTTGATATAAATTTTACAGTATGGCTTATTAACATACAGAGAAAATGCACTATTTTTTTTAACATGTGTCTCTCTGGTCATCAATCTGTAGTATACATGTACTCGTACATACAAATCTGCTAATTGTCTGTTAGACGTTTTATATGATGGCATCTTCTCAATATGCGCAAGCAACACAAATTGGAGACAGAACAATTATATCGACCAGACAACCCTATAAATTTAGGAACTTCACTCCAGTTTCTTTTTTTCATTATCATCAAATAAAACAAAACATGTGCATCCAATTTTTTCGACATACATTTGATTTTTTTCTAAGTAAATTAACGGGATGTTAAAAATCAAAATAATGATAAAGGATCACGTTTTTCACGGTATGACATTGAACTTTTCTGAGTTACTTAGGGTAACTATTCTGTGAAAGTTTTTTTTTTGTAGGAAGTTTATGAAGGGAAAAAAATGTGTAAAAAGGTGACTTCATTTATCGAGATACAGGCGACTCAGTTACTCCAGCATACAGTGGATACTTACTGCGTCAGCTGAGCAGTGATCTCTACCCTAAATTAACCATACGGTTTCCTTTATATACTTTCGATCGTTACAAGTTACAATACATCAAATACGACCTAAATTTAATCATTACAACTGAGAGTGTCATCAAGATGACATTCATTTAGAAATTTTTAGTGAATCATACCGTGTTCGTCTGTAAAATCTATAAAGTTGACAGGCTTGTCTTTCGATCACTCACATGTAAACGAAAAGACAAGAGTTAAAATCTGCTAAGCACCCCTGTAGCTCTGAATTATTGATAAACGACATGATTTCTGACATACTCTACTGGAATTACACTCATGCACCGAATGCCGCATTACCAGATCACGTTGATTTGTAGTCCATTACAATCTGAAAATTATTTTCTGCAGAGCATATAGCATGTATAGTCTCAAATGAAATAGCTAAAAATAATTCGTTTTATTGGAGGATTGTGAAAAATAAAAGGATTAAGTTTGGTTACACTAGCTTTCGAGCAAAATCCCACTGTAGATATATCATTATTCCAATCTGATCTCTTAGTACATGTACATAGCGCAGAGACTCTCTGCACTACGTAGAGATCGTAATTTAATCAGATTGATCATTGTTCCTGCTGTATAAAACTAGATTATGAAATAAAAACATTTAATAAATTCTTTATATTTTCTTTCAAGAATTGTTACAAACTAGATCAGCACTAATCCCTACTTCAATCAGAAAAGTGTTTACACATAGCTTTTTACTTTTCAAGGTGGGTCCCTTTACATGGACAATGTCACATCTGCATTTCAAAGAGTCTACATTATGTTAAAATCCGGAAGCAGTGCCTTACCAGAAGAAGAAAGCATAGGCGTACTCTCCGCATAATTATACCACCATGTCGATTTCTCCCTCATCCACTGATAAAACACCTAAATGAACACTCGACCCGCGCACTTTACAGGTGTTTAACAGTTTAAAGATCTATACCCCTCTCACGACCATTACGGGCGGTAGGGACAAATGCTAAGGTGATAAGGGGTGAGTTAATTCTAGATCTTGTACAGAACGACAATGAAACAAATAACAAAGAGCAACACGCAGCAGTAATCCCAAGTCCACACAATGATTGCCTGGCTGAATATGTCTAAACACAATTATAACTTCATTCTACAATCAGCTTTTCCTACTGGCACAGCCCGGTCGCCTTTGATAATCGCAGAGTGACATAGTTTACAATATTTCCTCTGAATTCTGATAGGGTTACAAAGTGAAAGTCATTCAGCATACAAAACATCTAGAGTACCAGGCTGGTAGGGAGAAGTCGTTAACGCGGCTATGTTTACTCTGGGATCTGTTCCTTCTTATGGCAGGGTATAATTATCTGGGTTCCCAGAGCTAATTGTGTTTCAAGCTCAAGATAGCTGTGAAGGTCTTGTATAACTCATCAAAGAATTAAGCTGGTTCAGTTTCAATCCGGCATTGAATTTGCCTGATGTATTGGAGGATTTAACTAGAGATTTAGTCTTACGTAATTTTGTTTGTAAAATCAACGGGCTCGTATACTTTAATTTAGAACATTAAATTCTATTAAAGTTTATCATAGTATTTATCATTACAAATTGGTTGATGTACATGACCATTGCTAACGTATAAACATTTCACGGAAAAAGAGAATCAACCTAGAAAAAGGGCATTTTATGATAAAAAGAATCTAATCACTATAAATTTCAAATTGCACATCATTTGGAGTGATCATATCAGCTATGTTTTAATTAATGTTAATAAACTAACAATCAGAAGTCCGATACATGTATTCAGTTTCTCTGATACCTGTAATCTGTAAAGGTTCCTTAAGGTCACCTAGATTATAGACAAATCTTTTGAGGGGAGGTGCGGCAATATATTTACAATAGTTCCGACATCAAGTCTCTACTTAAACCATGTGTCAAGATAAAGGTACTTCATCTCTACAGGTCTTAAAGTCAGCTTATGTAAACTGACCTTTGTGGCGGGTATCAGAAGCCTTAAGGGATACACAAGCTGTTGGCTGGCTGCTAGAAAATCTGAACAACGTTTATATATAAAGGTACTTCATGATATTCAACTGGAAGTTAAAGGTTTCTATCACTTTAGAGTCAGTCCTGTTCTAAATAATCTACATATATGTATAATATTGAATTGTGCTCTTGATAAGCTATAACATGCACATTTATGGTGCAAATTCAGTGTTCAGACAGATTTTTTGTTCATTAACTATTTCTGTAAAAATTAAAAATCATCACTGCTCCATTTGTGTATTGAATTTAAAGCGACCTTCTTTACACTTAGAAAACGTTCATTTGTTAGGCTTATACAGATGCCAGCAAGAAGACTCGAAACTTCTGACACGTAAAGAAGACATTGAGCATATCAAAAGGATAAAAAAAAGAAATATAGGACACATCTTGTGAGAAGGATAATTGAATTACTGATGAACTTAATTAAATATTCTGTTCGGGTTTCTCTGAATGATATAGACAAACTCTAAACAGACGAAAAAGAAACAAACCTGGAATGTCCGTAGTTTTAGTGACATGCCAGATATTTTTTATGTACTTTGTAGAAGTTTATTAAGAACATTGTGATGCATGATTATTTATCGAAGATTAGAAGATATATTATTATAGTCTTTGCTCTGTTCGTTCATTTGTCCACAAAAAAATCTTTAGCCTTGCCCTTAACCTTTGATTGGTATTAACTATAGTTTTCATATTCACATATATATTTCTTGTGTCCAGACCTTCCTTTGGGTACCAACATGTTTGACCTCTGGGCCCACTTTTGCAAAATATTACCCAACTTTAACCTTGGCCATAACTTTTGAACAGTTGGTGCTAGGGCTTTCATGTTGCAAAGTAGTATTCATCGTGATAAGACGTCTCCATGAAACATATGGAGAAAACGAACAGTGTAGAAATCCATAAAACAATACAAAATAGAAGCAGAGCACATACAGACCTCCGAAACATCAGAGGTGGGATCAGGTGCCATGGAGGAGTGAGCATTCCCTGCTGACCGGTCATACCCGCCGTATGCTCCTTGTCATGATCGGGAAATAACGGAAAAATCTTTCGTCTACTCAATGTATAAATAATGGACCAAACTTAGTATGAAAAACGTCAGTCAGCATTTGACTCAATTGTATTTGCTGACTAGGTCATTGTATCGATCATAGAACTAAAGAAATGATGACTTTAAACGAGACTGCTGAAATTCTTATTTCGTCAACTTGTCTGTCAGTAATTTACCTCGTTGTAGAAATTGTTCATTCGTAGAGCATGCTCTTGTGCATCGAATCAACTGAGATATATAAACTCCGTATGCAGGCGATGAAGATGTATTGCTGCATAAGTAAGGGAAAGTTAAAGTCATTACATTGATCATACAGCTTAGTTGTTATATTACCAATAGCGTCTTTTTCAAGTAAAATATCCAAATATGAAACAGATATGTCAGACTCTCTGGTGTCTTTATCTCAAGCTCACTGGGGTACATGTATATTGTATCGAAATAAGAATGGAAATTACCATTGTTAATTGACAATACGTCGTCGATATATCTAATTGAATGTCGAGTTGAAAGCCACAGCAATTGTTTTCTTCTTTTCACGCATAATATTTTGCACAAATTCTGCTTCATATGAATTCAAAAATAGGTCTGCTAATAACGGGACGCAATTGTTATCTATGGACATTCCAATAAATTGTTGGAAGACCTGGTCTTCAAACACAACAACATAGATATTGTCAATCAGAAACTCGTTCATCTTTTTGACGTCAACTTCAGAGAACAATCAGAATGTTTTTAACAAAATAATTTTGCAAATGACTAATGACAAGGTAAGTAAATTTACGAGTTCCATTAAAAAAAGTAGCTGTCAATGATATCAAAAAGCCTGGACTTTAATTTGTCGTGGGGAATCGTTGTGTATAAAGTTGAAAAGTCGTAAGTTTTTAAGCTGTCGATTTTGGTAAAATCTTGTGATTTCAAATTGTCCAACAGTTCCTTGGCAATTTTAAGTATTCACATCTGATTTACACCTCTTGTTAGCTCACCTGAGCCGAAGGCTCAAGTGAGCTTTTCTGATCAAAATTTGTCCGTTGTCTGTCGTCGTTGTCGTCGGCGTCGGCGTAAACTTTTCACATTTTCATCTTCTGATCAAAATTTGTCCGTTGTCTGTCGTTGTTGTCGTTGTCGTCGTCGTCGTAGTCGTTGTCGTTGTAAACTTTTCACATTTTCATCTTCTTCTCAAGAACCACTGGGCCAATTTCAACCAAACTTGGCACAAAGTATCCTTGGGTAAAGAGGATTCAAATTTGTTCAAATGAAGGGCCACGCCCTTTTCCAAGGGGAGATAATCATGACTTTGTTAAAAATTAATGGCATTTTTAAAAAATCATCTTCTCCAGAACCGCTGGGCCAGGAAGGATGAAACTCATGTGGAAGCATCCTCAGGTAGTGTAGATTCAAGTTTGTTCAAATCATGACCCCCGGGGCAAGGTGGGGCCAAAATGGCCGACCCAAGTTTTACATAGGAATATATAGGAAAAATCTTTAAAAATCTTCTCCAGAACCACTGGGCCAGGAAAGATGAAACTCATGTGGAATCATCCTCAGGTAGTGTAGATTCAAGTTTGTTCAAATCATGACCCCCGGGGCAAGGGTGGGGCCAAAATGGCCGACCCAAGTTTTACATAGGAATATATAGGAAAAATCTTTAAAAATCTTCTTCTCAAGAACCACTGGGCCAGGAAAGATGAAACTCATGTGGAATCATCCCCAGGTAGTGTAGATTCAAGTTTGTTCAAATCACGACCCCCGGGGCAAGGATGGGGCCAAAATGGCCGACCCTAGTTTTACATAGGAATATATAAGAAAAATCTTTAAAAATCTTCTTCTGAAGAACCACTAGGACAGGAAAGATGAAACTCATGTGGAAACATCCTCAGGTAGTGTTGATTCAATTTTATTCAAATCATGACCCCCGGGGCAAGGGTGGGGCCAAAATGGCCGACCCAAGTTTTACATAGGAATATATAGGAAATATCTTTAAAAATCCTTCTCAATTACCACTGGGACAGGAAAGATGAAACTCATGTGGAATCATCCTCAGGTAGTGTAGATTCAAGTTTTTTCAAATCATGACCCCCGGCCGACCCAAGTTTTACATAGGGATATATAGGGAAACCTGAGGGTGGTGTTAAATTCAAGCCCAATGTGCTCAGGTGAGCGCTGTGGCCCCTGGGCCTCTTGTTGAATATATTGTTGCACAGTTCTTTTGAAGTTTCTCCTTCACTACTGTGAATATCTTATAGCGAGGAGTATATTCTTTTTATCTACTTTTGAAATAAGCTGCCATACGGGGGCATCAGTTTAACAAACAAATCTTGTATTTGATACTGAAATGTTAATCGAAATATGCACTAAATCATTAAAGTATATTGGTAAATAAATATGCATGCTGTTAAAATTGTATTATGTTGCTTTAATCCCTATGTTGTTAAATAACAATCAAAGTGATACATGTACTAATAAACTAGTAAATAAATATCAAGTCTTATGTGTCACAACGCTCACGTGAATAACTAAGACCCTTTTTGTTTTGCATCTGCAGATTCTATTTCCAAAATATACATATTGCAAAACCTTTATTGCCTTTTTGAAGCCCCACAATGGGGGTCATGATTTGAAAAAACTTGAATATGCACCACCTGAGGGTGTCTCCATATAAATTATCATGAATTTCCTGTTCTTGATAAGATTTTAAAATAGTTTTTCCTATGTATTCTTATCTAAAACTTTGATGGCCCACTTCATCTGGGGGTCAAGATTTGAACAAACGTGAATCTATGTATACACATATGGAGATGCTACCATATAAAATAATAAATATGCCTAATTTTGGCTTTGCTGTTCTTAAGAGAAAAGGTTATAAATATTTCTCTTCAGTATTCTCATGTTAATATTTAATTGTCATTTTTAACGTCATCCTTTCCATAGGATTTACGATTTGAACAAACTTGGAGTATACACTATTATAAACACTTTTTGCGGATGCTTCCATATAAATATGACCAAATTTGGCACTGCAATTCTTTATTCTTTTAAAGATTTTTATCACATGTTTTCTTATTATAACTTTGATTGCCAATTGTGACTTCTAACTACCCCTGGGGAATATACTTTGAATAATTTTGAATTTATACTACCTGTGGATGGTTCCATTATTATAGATGCTTGATCATAGGAACGATTTTAAAAAGATTTTTACTATATACACCCTTATTTAACTTCAACCATAGTAAAAAACTGCTGAATATACAGGCATCAATTTAATCTATTAATTGTTGAATCTTTTCTTATAATGACAATATTCAAGGCTTGAAATCCCTACAAACCAAACAGATCAGGAGCATAGCAAACACGGACCTCTAAAACATAGGATGGGGTCAGGTACCATGAAGGAATGAGCATCCCCTGCCGACCGGTCACACCCTCCGTGTAATCCTTTTCACGATCAGGAAATTACATGTGGTATAAAAAAACGTTAGTCAGCATTTACCTTAATGATAGATTGTATTTGTTGACAAGGTCATTGTATTGACCATAGAACATACGAAATGATGACTTTCAGCTAGATGGTTGATATCCTTATTTCATCAATTTGTCAATACTAGTAATATACCTCGTTTTAGATATAATTGTTCATAAGTAAAGCATGCTCCTGCGCATCAAAACCAACTGAGAGATATAAAGCGGTGAAAAGGTATATTGCTGCATCATGGTAAAGGGGATTGACAATTGAATAGTTTAAGTCATCACGTTTAACATAAAGTTTGATTATTAGATCATCATTTACGTTTTTTTTCCAGTAAAAAAATCCAAATATTAAACAGATGTGTCAGACTCTGTGATATCTTTTATTTCAAACCCAATGGGATGTACCATGACAACATATGAATAGAAATACCTATTGTTAATTGATAATACGTCGTCGATATATACCTATATATATTTTATGGTATATCTAAATGTCGAGTTGGTGGTCAAGTTTTTTTCTTCTCATATATAAGGTTTTGAATAAATTTTATGTTATATTAATACAGATGTAGGTCTGCTAATTTATTAATGGGGGAAAATTTGTATAGACCATGTTCTCACACACATTGTTATATGGTCTCTTATGTAATGTTGACGATATCACAAAGCTTGCTTTTTAATCAACACCATTTTTATATTTCACCTGAGAAATGATGTTGAAAATAGGCATTTATAAATAAAGTGAAAAAAAAAAATCTGTAGGATAAGTATTTTTTTCCATCACTTCATCATACATGTAACCCATACACAGATGTAATCGTATATGCCCAAATCATTTGAATAGAATCATTTACATGTAATACTGGGCTAATCGTTATCAATACACAGCGATAACAACCATTTAGCCGTTATCAGAAATATATCTGCATCCTATCAGATGTTTAAAGTAGGCTAGAAAACAAGTCTTTAAAATGAGACTTTTGACAATAACAGTATTATTCGGTGTAACATCTGGTTATACTCTTAGCGCAGTAATATCCAATGAGAACGGAACTTGTTCCATGAAGATGTTCGGAAATGACGTCAGCGCTTATATGGCTTGTGTTACAGAGTTTGCTCATCAATCGAATTGGTATCCGTCACCTATAGCTGGTCTGTTTAGCTACCAGGTAACTTTTTTAAATACGGAAACATGAAAAACATATATAACTTTATAAAATCTGATATTTATGGTTAAGGATTAAATGTCGTCAAAGAGATACTTTCATTTCATCAAGACAATATTATCCTCAAAACTGGACTCGTCGCAACAATCAGAAACTATAGACTACAGCAATGTGGAAATTTAAATTGCAGATTTGGAACGGGTATGATGGGTTTTGGCAAAATGGCGCTGTACTTGAGTCCATGGCTAACTTTATGGAGTACGCCCAGCACAAGAGATACCTGACTGTGGTCACGGGATCCCATAGAGAACTTTATTCTCTGATGGAAGCTTATGGACCCTACCCTTCCTTTGATGACATGGGTTGGTTTGGTCTCAGCTATGCCAGGATATTCGAACTTTTCAATCTTCAAGAGTTTCTTCAGACGGCCATTGACATCCTGAACTGGAGCTGGAAGACGGGCTGGGATTCTAATGGGCAGTGTAACGGAGGCATGTGGTTTGACAACAACTTCAATGCTAAACAGACCATAACAGATGTCCAAATGTTCCATCTAGCCGCCAAACTCTATCGGTTGACTAACAATACAGAATTCAGGAGTAAATACAAAAAGATTGAAGAATATATCTTTTCTAATAACTTAATCAACAGCTCTACATTTCTTATCAGTGATGGCATTGATTTAAATTCTTGCAAACCTTCAAACAGTGTTGGATATACTTATGAAACTGGCATTATGATCGGAGCTTTTTCAGAAATGTATAAACTTACCAATAACGATTCATACCTTATTCTAGCAGATAAAATAGCCACAGCAGCTATCGACTACAACAGTAATACCAGTGGTATATTCACCGAAAAGAACTGTGACCCTGACTGCGATGACGATGCTAAGATGTTTAAAGGAATTTTTGTTCGGAATTTAAGATATTTCATGGATACAGTTAATGATACCACAATTCGTGAAAAGTATCAGAAATGGATGGAATATCAAGTTCAAGCTAACATGAAATACAATATGTGTAACGAAGACCCAATATCCCGATGTAACATCACATTTAAGGATGGCCCCCCTTATTTCAAAGTTTCAGGGCCCGTGTTTTCACCTGACTGGAACGGACCATTTACAAATGGAGCACCGATGCAGCAGACATCCGTTTTTGACCTTTTTGTCGCTAGCATACGACCTGGAACTAAATGTTCTGGGATTTTCTGTAACTACGATCCGCATGTTCCTCCGCCACAACCTATGACCTGCGGATCACACCCGTGTCCTGCCGAGGAGGAGTGCTGCGAATATAGTCCATACACTTCCTATACTTGTTGTGAAAAGTCACAAAAATGCAACAAACAGGGAATATGCATATAGAGTCTATAAACTTATGTATAAGTGTATAATATTTTTAAAAAAATTACCTTGGTCATCATGTTAAAAAAGGTGGAGTTAGGGCTTTCTTTTTACACATGAGCTTTCCTTGTCATAAGACCTTCCCTTTGCGTACCAACAGTTTTCACTCTTTAAAATTAACTTTTGAATTTGTTTTTGCATATATGTAATAAGAGCATCACTTTGACACCAACGATTTTGACCCTTAAAGACCTTGAATGAAGAGTTTGCGCTATCTTTAAAATAAAAACTTAAACCTTGCTCTTAATTTTTAGTATTTACTGCCAAGGCCTGATATTTTACAAGTATAGTCCTCATGACAAGACCTTTCCTTGGTTTAAATTAATTTTGACTTCACAGTTGATCTATTTTGGAAAAACTGTGACCATGGCCGTAATAATTGAATGGTTGGTGTTGGGGCTCTCATTTTTGTCAAGCGTTTTTATTGTGACAAGATCTTTCTTTTGACAGCAGTTTGAAAAAAAAAAACGTTTTGACTTTAAGCTTGGAGTTTCAATTGCATTTTAGAAACATTCGTCATGAGATGCCATGCATCGGTGATTCACAAACATATCTTGTTATACCCCCGCTTGAAAAGTGGGAGGGAATATACTGATCGGGATGTCCATCCGCCTGTACGTTCGTCCGTCCGTCTGTTAAGCTTTTGGGTACCCATCTCCTATCTGCAACTCCTCTTCTACCACTAAATGAGATTTAATGAGACTTTCACAGAATCTGTATTATATAGTGCCATTGTGCACCTCTTTATTCATTTACTTTTTAATCCGTCACATATTTCGTGTTTCCCATAGCAACACATGGACACGGCCATTCTTTCTAAAAAAGGACTGCCATTCTTTCTGTAAAATTGAAGGATACCCACCTCTTATCTACATCACTCTTATACCACGGAAGAAAATTTCATGATCTACTTAACATATTCTTAATAAGATTATGCCATTTTGCACCTTCTATTATACCTTTTGATCTGACCCTAATTTCGGAGCAAAATATGGACTTTGCCATTATAATCAGATGGGAAGCGGGAGTATCATTTACTTAGTGAGAGCAGTGCTCTCAGTACCTCTTTAAAATATCCTGCAACAAAATTTTAAAAAGAGGTTTTCTAAAAATATGTGGTGACATGATGCTATGGTGTAAACAATGTAACATATATCTAGGTTCTACGCTTAATTATCGATTAAACATGAGCAACTCCGAATACCGGAATTCACCAAAATTCCATGTTATACCCCCGCTTGAAAAGCGGGAGAGTATACAGTGAGCGGGATGTCCGTCCGTCTGTACGTTCGTCTGTCTGTTAAGCTTTGGGGTACCCATCTCTTATCCGCAACTCCTCTTATACAGCTGAATGTAATTTAACGAAACATTAAATTAATCTTTGTTACATAGTGCCATTGTGCACCCCCCCCCCCATTTGACTTTTTGATCGAAAGCATATTTCAGGTTTCCCATAGCAGAACATTGACGATGCCACTCTCTCTATATATTATTGAAAGGTACCCATCTTTTATCCACAACTCCAATGACGATGCAAAGATGTTTAAAGGAATTATTGTTGGGAATTGAATATATATTTCATGGATAGAGTTAATGATACCACAATTCTCGAAAAGTATCGGAAATAGATGGGTTTTCAAGTTCAAGCTAACATAAAATATAATCTCATAGCTTTAACATTTAAACTACATTGGTAAAACATACTTACCTTCAGTAACAGAAGTGTAAGAAAGATGATTTTATTCCCAGAATTCATGACAGATGTTATGTACAATTAAGATCCGTTTTCGTAAGAAAAAAAATGAATGGGACTGAGATAGTTCACAAGGAGGAGTAAATGCGGCTCTGTAATCCCTCAGATTTGTTTAAATTCACGTCTGATTTCTTGGACGTGTTCTTTTGGTGCATAATCTCTATTAAGTAAACATTATCCTATTTACGCTCTGTTGTGTAAAATAAGCATACAACTGTGTTTATAAGATTCAGCTTTCCTACTTTGAGGTTGCATTATGTCATGTTATCCTTAAAATGTAATTATAAAAATAGCCATTTTTACACGTAAAACGTAAAATTCATTGTTTATCTTTTTAAAAGCAAAATTTATAGATTTTGTTCATTGAATATGTAAAAATCAATACTTCAGTAGGAATGCACCGGAACCCAAGAAAATGGCACAAATTAACCAAAACATAAGGTATGCATATCGGAAATGATTTTTCCAGATCTTATACTGCACCCCTCTTTCAAGAAACTTTGCACTGTAACTAAACATATGAAAGGAAGATTTTCTTTTGAAATTTTTTTTATCAAGATGCATTAAAAACCCCGGTTACACAAGAGGGCAAGTTAGTATCTAACTTGCCACCAAGTTACATGACATCAAATTCATTACTATTTATGTTTAAAATAATTAACAGAACTAGACACAACTTATAATTATTTGTTATAAACGCTAGTTTTTGTCTATGTTTTGTTTTATATTAATATAAACCTATAAGGGCGTTTATCTTAAACAAAAATGTCTTATGTTTTATAACAGACTACAAAAGTGGGTGGGTATCTTTACTTGAAAGAAACAGCGAAGAGAGAGAGAGAGAGAGAGAGAGAGAGAGAGAGAGAGAGAGAGAGAGAGAGAGAGAGAGAGGAATATTAATTTTATTAGGGGATGTTTACATTTTTTTATACTAAAAAATATCCGGATAAATTTAAATCTATGTTTAGTTAACAACTTCAAAAACATAATTAACAATGAACCATTTTTACTAGACTTCATTTTGCCCGTGTTTTACAATCTTGATTTATCTACTTAAACACCCAATTTTATGTTAACGTCCCCAAAATCTACCTGATTCAAGATCAATAATTTACCGCCTGTCAATCATTAAAAAAACAATAGCTTCTGATTTGATTGACAGGTCAGCTACCTGTGCTTCCTGATAATCTGAGTTTGCATGTTTTGAAAACAATTACCTGGTCACGCGTCAAACTCTTTCATGTACCCGCATAGTATACACGCGGGTTAGAAAACTCCAATATGTTTGAATTTTATTTCAAAAATAATTGAAAGTAGACTAATTAAAACATTGACATTATAAAATATTTCTTTTCTATCTTCACTGCTGTTTGTTACTTGTAAGTGTTATATCGTCCACGTTATCTGTAGAAAAAAGACCGCGTCCACAGAACCGGCTCTATTTGCCGTAATTGGAATCCGACGATTTAAATTATTTTTTAAGAAATGGGATATAAGAAAAATATTCAGCACTAATAAACGGCATAGCATAGTTTTTAAGAGATGTTTTATTTTGTACTATAGGTACAATCCGCACGATGTTGTACAGAAATTGATGTCAGAATTAATGCTCGAATTTCCTCTAGCGTCTGTATATATACGTAATGAAAATGTGAAGATAATTGATAGTGATCGATTCTGAAAAGAAAACTTTCTAACAATAAAATTTTGTTAACACACGAAGAATAAAAAATATGGGATTTTTTGGACAACATTGTTGGCTAGGGGGAAAAAATCCGATCGCGGTAAATGCATATTCACATGCACGACGGATAGGTGGATTAATAATTTTTTTTTAATTTCAATATTCAGACTTTTTTAATCAAGTGATTTCTTTTATAGAAGATTAAAAAAGATAAATATTATTGATTTGTAAATTTTACTCGTTATTTTTTCTTTTATGTAAGGAAAACATTTCCTTCAAAACATTACCATGATTACGATGAATGCGTTAAATTTACAAATAAATTTCATATTAAAATAATTATTTTACGTAGTTTCACTCAAAACCAGACACGAAACACGTAATGTTGACCCTAATTACCAGACACAGACTTCCTGTGTAATGCTACGTATACACAGATTTTTGACATCTTGGGTATTGGGGGTCTCCAGGTAAATAACACCACTGTTACTTGGACCACTCCCTCCTCAGGTAACCGTACGGTAAAAAAAAATTGGGTCTTTAAATGCATAATTCCATGATTTTGCAATAATGAATATCCTTCACCAAGAATTAATCTATGCTAAGTTTGGCTGATATAAGCCCGAGGGAGAAGATCAAAAAAAGTTTATCAGAATGATAACGGCTGACAAAACATTTTGATCAGGAAAGCTCATGTGAGTCTTCGTCTCAGGTGAAATAACCATCTCTTGCATTTACAGTTTACCTGTATAACCCCCCCCCAAGAAAAAAAAAACAACAAAAAATCAAAAAAAGCAAACCACCCCCCCCCCCCCCCCCACCCCCCACCCGCCCAAAAAACCAACCAAACAAAACAAAACAAATAATGATGATGTCGATTCCAAATCATCGTTAAAAAAATTGATGACATAGAAACTGCTTTTTTAAATAAAAATAAAAACACATATATACTAACCTTGTCATTGGTCATTTGCAAAATCATTTTTGTTAGTTACACATTTCAAATTTAGATATATATTTTAATAGAAAAAGATTTAAATTCATGGTTAACAACAAATCCTCAAATCCTGTGATGACCTCAAATTTTCAATCGTTCATTTCTACCCTTATCTTTGAAGCAATATACCCTTATCATATTCATATTGGGTTAACTTTATGCCTCCCATTTAATTTAATAAGCAAAAGCATGCTCTACTTGCAAACATTTTCTAAATCAAAGCACACTATTGACAAAACAGTTGATGAAACAAGATATCGACAATTGCGTTTCAACTTTGTATAATTTTACAATGATGGCTGAAATATTGCCGACTCGGCGTAAAACAACAATAATCGATCAATCAATTTTACAATTTTTCATCATTCTACAATTATCATGGTCAATACGATGATCTTGTCAGCAAGTACAAACTATCATTAGATCAAATGCGGACTGCGTTAGGTCATTATTTACACAATGAATGGTCTACGGATGTTTTGTTCGTTTTTGCCGATTATGACGAGGCGCACACAGCGGATGTGACGAGATTGCATGGGATGTTCACTCTTCCATGGCACATGATCCCACCTCTGACGTTTTTGGCGGCCCGTGTCGCTCTGTTCCCAATTTGTACATGTATTGTTGAAATGGACGTTGAGCTTGAACACTGGTCGTTTTCTCCACATTACAATTACATTTTCATTACAAAAACAGACATCATTGAAGACCCAAGTCCTTTGACATTTAAGTAAAATTAACTGCAGATTTGCAAAGACCTTAATTATACATGTACAGAGGAGAATTAATTTTGTAGCATATGCAAAGCATCATTGAACTGGGTCTCTATTATGTTTTGTGCAAATTTCATCCAATATACTATAGTAATTTTAAGTCTGAATTCTCAGCCTGATTGTTGTAAGGGTGTCTCAAGGTTTTTGAAAGACCTTTCAATAGTAAGACCAGTAACGAACTTCCGAAAACAAGTAAACATATATGGATTTTGTGTTTCTTTGTGTCTACTATTAACCTCATTGTAAACTCAAATCTCCTGTAAATTACTCAAAATATAAAAATAAGAATATATTACAATGATGAGTACAAATATTTTTATTATGTAAATTTACATATACGATTCAGTCCCCAGGCAGTCTGTTGTCTTGATTAAAATATTCCATCACAGTTTAGTATACTTTCTAAAACAATGAAAAAAAAGAGAAAACATTAGTGCAAATTGAGACTTGTAAACATTTTTAAAAATTGGTTTTTTAAAGCGAATAATTCTTAGTTTGGCTTTCTAACTAAGGTCAATGTAAAACATTCTCACCTTTCCACCGCCAGATCCGCCACCGATGATTCCTATAGAGGAGCCACCGATTCCGGATCCACCAAGGAAAAGACCTTGACCCCCGAATCCACCAGCTCCTCCGGACGCTGCAGCAGCGGCAGCAGCAGCAGCACTTGATCCGCCAAATCCACCAGCTCCAGCGGCAGCACCTGCAGCGGCTCCAGCGCCGCCTCCACCGATTCCTATAAAGCCACCTTTAGGATAGAAGGGTCCGTGTGGATAGATTGGACCTGGGAAAGGGTACACTGGGCCAGGGTAGATGATTCCACCGGATCCACCAGCTGCAGCAGCAGCAGCAGCGGCGGCGGCAGCAGATCCACCAAAGCCAGAGGCACCTGCTGCTGCACCAGCTGCTGCGCCAGCTCCTGCTCCTGATCCAGGAAAGTAGAAAGGTCCTGGTGGGTAGATTGGTCCTGGTGGATAGATAGGTCCTGGTGGGTAAATTGGTCCAGGATAGATTGGTCCAGGATAAATTAATCCACCTGATCCACCTGCGGAAGCACCAGCACCTGCTGCAGCTCCTAATCCACCGGCAGCGGCGGCAGCAGCTGCTGCAGCAGCGGCTGCTCCACCAAGTCCAGCTGCACCTGCGGCAGCACCGGCGGCTGCCCCAGCCCCTCCAATTCCACCAATGCCACCGTAAAAGATATCTGGGTAGTATCCACCATGGAAACCACCATCGAAAGCTCCACCTGCGGCACCTGCAGAAGCAGCTGCGGCGGCGGCTGCAGCAGCTGCTGCAGCAGCACCACCACCACTACCGCCTCCTAAGAAAATCCCAGATCCACCACCACCACCGCCACCGGTTTGAATGACAGCTATTCCATCCCCACCGGAACCTCCCTTGGGATAGTAGCCACCTCCGGGTCTAGCTGTTGCCAAAGCGAGCAATGTGAATAGGGAGATAAAACCCAACATGTTTCCTAAAATAAAACAAAATAAATATAAGTCGTTCTTTTAGTGACAATAAAAAATAAATGAATTTCGAAATACATGCATTTTTATAATTCCCTTTTTCAATAAAAAAAAAAAATGGAGCTAATTTTGAAAGACTTCGAATCTTATTTGAATAGATTAACTTGAAGTAAATTTCCTTGATTGTTGATTCGCAGAAGTGTTTGAGGGTTAATGATTATTTTAATAGGATAGTTGCAAGACGATGATTTCCATTGGTTTAAATAAAAGAATTTCGTTATATATCAAGTAAAACCTGCCAGAATGACGTCCAAAACTTAGAAATTACAGCATGGAAAATATATCTTTTAAAAACATTTAGCCATAGGTTAATATATTGAAAATGATCATTTGCTGAAAAAAGAATTTAAAAGTTTTTAAAATTAAGAAATCAAAACATTTAATTTAAAATTGAACAACATAATTTATCTGATTTAACTTACTGTTACCCAGAATGATCACCAAGGGAGTATGCATTTTCTGGTAAAATTTATCTCCTTTTATACCATTTCAAATTTTTGATTGGTGCTCTATTGGTCAGTGTTGTACACAGGTACAATTGCAAATCATCACTTCCGTGTAAAAATCACAGAAAAATGTAGTCAAGCGAAACGATTTATCATCCCAATTAAGAAATGACACTTTGCTTCATTACGTAAAATGTTAAACTTTTGAAACATGAAACAATCAAGGGTTTGTCAAATTAATTATGTATTTCTGCAGAAATATGCTTAAATCTTCTTATTGAAATAACACAAGTGATGAGTTTCGTGTTTTTCTATTTTACTTTCAATAAAACACGTCCGTCATGACCCCTTAGTGAGGAAACTGCACGTTTTCTTATTTCAAAAATTGAGATCTAAACATGTTTTAAAAATCAAATTAAACAAAAAGCGGCTGTTAATTACTGTTTGTATTTGTTAATAAAAACTTTTGTTAAGCATTTTACAAAAGATATCAATATCCTGTATTTTCACTACCCGGCAAACAGTATAACCAAATATTGCACGTGTGTACTTAAAAACATCAATTAAGTACTTATGTCTGAGATTAAAATACTCGTGTATAAGAAGACGGAATAAATATGTTGATAGGTAAATGCACTAGGAAATGTCCTCCGAAAATACTTATCTATTGTTTATATTTTTTAATATCGATTCTTTTACATTGTTATAAACCATTTAAAGTATAGAGGAGCTGTTTGAAACTTGTTTGTACAAAGATAAAAACAAAATCCAAGTTTTTAAAATACTTGAGCAAATTTCATTCATGATTTTTTTTTCCAAGTCATCAGAAGGATAAAACATAAAGCCTCCCAGAAATAAATTGAGCTTTTTGCAATATACGTATGTGTGTTGATGACAGTAAACGCGCAAATAACTGGTCAATTTTCATTTTATATCGACTTTTGTAATTCGTATTTCAAATAATGCATTGTCTTTTTCATGTACTCTATCTATACCTAGTAATTTCCACAACTGAAAGTAAGGCAGTTTATGACTTTGAGTATAATCTGTCTCATGGATTCATGGATATTGTATTTCTGAATACAAATTAAATGACAACTTTGTACATACAAATATTTTACGCCAGTTAGTAATTTATTGCACAAAACGAAAGCACACGAAGCATAAATGCCGTATTTTCCTTGAAGATTATCTGAAAAAAATTCTGATTGTACAGACAGGTACTCTGTAGTTGATATTAAAAAGATGCTTGAGTTTCTGATTGACAAAATCCATGTGGTTTTTGGAGACCAAGTCTTCCAGCAATCTTTTGGAATTCCAATTTTTAACAGATCTACTGTATTTTTGTATTCATATGAGGCATAATTCATTCAAAATCTTATACATGAACGGACACAATTGCTTTGGCCTTCAAATCGAGATTTAGATATATCAACGACGTATTATCAATTAACAATATTTATTCCATTTTAATTGTCGACACAATATATCCCAGTGAGCTTGAAATCAAATGTACCATAGTCTGACACATCTTTATCATATTTGGATATTTACCAGAAAGAGACATTAATAGAAATATAACAAATAATTAGGTTTATGACTTTAACTATTCAATCGTCTGAACAGAAATAATTTGTTCATACAAATATGCCTTCTTACATTTACGAAATTAAATCTTGCAACTTGCAAGCTATTCGATTCGCGCTATCAGGTATTACATTCGTGATTTCAATTATATATTTCGTTCATACAATTAATCATTTTATCAAGATTTACTGACATGTTTGATCATAGTAAATAAGTCCTCGGAAGAATGCACATTTTTCTGTAGTTAGAGTGATCTGCCCTTAGATGAAACATATGGATAGAACAAACAGTATTCAAGATCAAAATCCATAAAAAAAATACAAAATAGGAGCAGAGAAAATACGGACCTTGAAAACATCAGAGGTGGGATCAGGTGCCATGAAGGAGTGAGGATCTCCTGCCGACCGATCTAGATTTTGAATAAATTCTGCTTCATATGAATACAGGAACAGATCTGTTAAAATTGAGATGCAATCTAACTTAAAAATAAGAAATTACAGTAAATCAGTCATTTCGTAATTAATTCATGTATTCTTAACATTTCAAAAAGGCAAGTTAAATTAATCAAACATGTTATTTTCATGTTTTGTCTCTATGGAAGTAACTAACAGTGATTTCTGTTCATTGATACTATGTTGTATTTGAACATTTTTCACGGGGGTAAATCCGACGTATCAAATAGTGAAAATTAAATAGATAAGCTCAATATATTTACATCCACTGAATATTTCCTCCTTTATTTCTTAAGAAAACCCATTGCGTTAATCACTGCATGAAGTACACTAAGCATGTCACCTGTACAGATTTCTTGATCAGTGGCTGTTCCATCAATGAAACGTACAAAGACGTTCGTATCATCAATGCAATAATTAATCTTTTTAATCCTACCTTAAATGATCATTTAAACAGATAATAAAATGTCTTTCATTGGTTGTTAGTACGGGATGAATGTCGCAGCTATTGCAGAAAAAAATAACATAACCCGCTTATTCGGGTTATGTATTTTTTCTGCAACAGCTGCGATATTCATTCCCGTACTAACAACCAAAGAAAGCATTTTATTATATAAATAACACCTTTATACAATATAGTTCTCTCAATGTCCAAAAAAAACATTTTGCATTTGTGTGAGGAAGGCCCTTAAGGATGAATTCTGCTGATCATTTTACCACAAGTGGGTCTTCGTACTTAAACATGTCGTAAAATTCAAACTGACAACAATTTACAGACAAGTTTTTAAAGTTTTTATGATTTACATGTTTAACTATATTTATTTTAAAATAAAAAATCTTTCTATGTTGTATTGATGACCAAGACGTGTGCAAAATTACGATATTTACGACATAGGCCTAAGAAAGTCGACAAGTGAAATCGACATGATCGAGAGGGGAAGAAGACCGGATCTCCCGTTTCAGAGCGACAGGAATGCCCAATGGCACTCCGTTAAAAGAACCAACCAACAGAAATTTTAAAACATTTAAAAAATCGCCGATATCACAATCAGGCCATGTATATTCTCGAAAGCGCCCCAAACATGCCAGCCAAGAGCGCCGAAGTGTGTTGACGACGTTCCAGTAGCAGTGGAAAGCGAAAATGTAGGTTTCCAATGCTTTCAAACTTATTGAAATAGCAATGTTTATGTATTATAGATATAAAAGTTTCAAAATACCTAGTATACTGTCACATCGCGAACTGGAACATAGCATAAACATGTTAGATTCTACATACATGTACGGAACGTTAGGCATAGGGGTCTTCAGATTCGTGCAGACGACAGCATTCGTATTATCCTTTTTATTGCATCTTTAGCTCGTAATATATGATAAATTTCCTTTGATATTGTAAATGCAGAATATCTATCCCAAATTTATAGACATACCGTACAAAAATAATAAGATAACATCTATAATTTTTAGCTGCTTACATTCGAGAAGAAACTAGGTCGCTTCATTCTATGGCGGCTTATGCGGGTTAAAAAATGGAACATTTATGAAACATCATAGAACATGTAAAAATTATTTGATTCTAAACTACAGGTTTGGGTTCATAAAAACAAAGATTGACAAAATAATGATTTTACATTTTTTGAACAATGTTATTACCAGTAATTATAATCTATTTTTTTTTTCTAAAATAATTTTTTTCAGGTAAGTCTTGTTGTCACAAGAA
Source organism: Saccostrea cuccullata (assembly GCF_032062105.1). Classification (NCBI taxonomy): domain Eukaryota; kingdom Metazoa; phylum Mollusca; class Bivalvia; order Ostreida; family Ostreidae; genus Saccostrea; species Saccostrea cuccullata. The sequence goes on from NW_026938254.1 coordinate 1,151,668, forward strand.
TCACAAATGAAGAACTTAAGAAGAGAGCAGGTTTTTAGAACCACTAAAATGGGATGGAGAAAACCATGCAAATCAAATTGAGAAAGTGGGACTGGATTTGACTAACCCCAGGGAAACCACCATCCAACATCACAAACCAGAACCAAATCCAGAACCCGCAGGGCAAGAGAAAGAGTGGACATCTAACAAACTATTATGAAGTTTTATTTGTTAAATAATTACTTTTTGTTCATGAAAAGCTTTTCTTAACAAAATTGCAATTATTACTTGAAATTATCACACAAATTTTGAATATTCGGTGAATAAAACACATACTTTGAAGCCTAAATGCCTTGATTTATTTTCATTAAATGCTGAAAAAGAAATAGGGGGTGGGAATATAAAAAAAAATCAAAACTTTCTTATATGTACACTAACCCCTACTTTTCATACTATGAAAAGGAACCATAATACCTAAAGAAACTGTACAACAATTTTCTCAAAAAGTTTAATTGTAGAAATATGTTTTTCTCAGTTTTTTGAGCAATTTTATGGAGAAAAAATTGCCTAATTTTGACACCGGTGAACAACATTTTTGGGTACAAGTTATCTAATTGGTGTTTATTTGCTCATATTTTGCTTTAAAAATTAACTTTGCAATACTTCTAAGTAAATTTTAGCCAAATTAGGTTTAAATTGAGTGTATTTATAACTTAATGAGGTATTTTTGTTGTCTAATAGCTATTTTAATGAAATTTCCCATGCTCTATTTTGGCCTATGTTGGAGGGGTTGAATCTCTCTTAGATGAACACTAACATACACTTTACTTGTCTTTAAATGATTCCTTGGATATTACACTTTCAGAAAAATATAAGCATGTGAAAAGTTTAATGCACGTTTTTTTTCCGTGTATCAGAAGAATACATCCTTAAGGAACTTCATAGAAAATGTTCAAAAGGAAATTGTTTTTTCTTCCATAAAAAGCAAATCTAAATGTTTAATTTAATTTAATAAAATATTGAGATAAATAGATGCTTTATACCAAAGAGCTTGAACGTCGAAATAAAAATAGCATGAAATGGGCTAGCAAATTATTCTTTCAATCATTAAATCATTTTTGATGATGTAATTTTTTTTTTTGATACAAGGATATTAATTGAATAATACGATTTTCACCAAAAATGGAAAATTCATGTTGAAGAGATGTACCCTACATCTTTGCTCAATTGGAGAAACAAAGTGAAGGTCCTGATATCTTGAGCCGTGGATTCTGCTGGACAAATTATTACTTGTGAAGTAAAGAAAGGAAACTCTTACAATCAAAGACACATAGCGGGTTCAAGTTAATGTTCTACGAAGTCTCTTTCTTTATACCTCATTAAAATATACCTGATCGTTAGCAATGTTTATAACAAGTACCTTAAATCAGTAATTTTAAAATAAAGGGTAAATTTTTATACATATGTCTGTACATATTTGAAAAGAAGAAAACACTTGCTGTGGCCTTCAACTCGAGATTTAGATATATCGACGACGTATTCTCAATTAACAATAATTATTTACATTCTTTTGTCGACACGATATATCCCAGTGAGCTTGAAATAAAAGATATCACAGATTCTGACACATCTGTTTCATATTTGGATCTTATATAAGAAAAACGTTAATGGTTATCTAACAACAAAGCTTTATGATTTACATGTACGTAAATTAAATGACTTTAACTTTCAATCGTCAACTTCCCTTACTTATGCAGCAATATTTCTTTTTCACCTGCATACGGAGTTTATCATTCTCAGTTGATTCGATACAGAATAGCACTACGTATGAACAATTTCTAAAATGAGGTATGTTATTGACAACAAGTTGATGAAGCAATTATATCAGCAGTTTCGTTTGAAGTCATTATTTCGTAAGTTTTATGGTCGAAATCATGACCTTGTCAGCAAAAAACAATTTATCATCAAGTCAAATGCTGAATGACTTTTTCATACTGATTGTTAGGCCATATTTACGCACTGAATTAATTGTCGACGTATTTCCCGATTATGACAAAGAGCACTCGGCAGGTGTTACCGTTCGGAAGGGGTTTTTCACTCCTCTACGGCACCTGATCCCACCTCTGATGTTTTAGAGATCCGTATTTGCTTTACTCCTAATTAGCAATATTTAATAGATATTTAGGCCCGAATACTGTTCGTTTTCTCCACATATTTCAATTAATTCTGTTAATTCTTTCCATAACCCCCTTCTAAAGAGGCATTTCTTAAAAATTATATGTCAATTTTAAGTATTTCAACATTCCCAACAAGCAAAAGTGATTTTTTTTACCATATCTCTTCTAGATTCCTACACGTCATGAAAAATCATAAAATCAAAAGATGTATAGGGGTTCAAATTAATATACTATCGAGTCTCTTTCTTTACTCCTGACTTAAATATAACGGACCGTGAAATTTTTCTTTGCTAAGTGATAGTTTAGAGTTTAAGATTTCATATCTTAAAATTAAGTAATATCTTATGGTTAATTTGTTGACCCCCAGACTCCTTAAAATTTCGAAAGAACTTGAACAAAATATAAAATTAAAATTTTAACAAAACCAATAAAATCAAAATTTGAAAACAATTTATGCTACAATTTCTCGTGATAAATTTATGTCCAGACTTTTTGACATCATAGGCGGCTGCTTTTTCAATAAATAAAAATGGAAGTCTAAAAATTTTCTTACTTTGTCATTTGCAAAATTATTTTGATAAACTATTCTGATTGTACATACAAGTACTCTGAAACTGATATTGAAGAGATGCTTGAGTTTCCGATTCATAATATCTATTGTAGTTATTGGAGATCAGGTCTTCCAACACTATCGGAGTTCCCGTGGGTGACAATTTTGCCTCTTTATTTGAAGAACTTTTTTCTGTATTTATGTAAAACAGAATATATATCTAAAACTGAAAAGCAGTGGAGAAAGAAAACACTGGTTTTGACCTTCGATTCGATATATCGTCGAAGTACTGTTAATAAACAATAGTTAAAACAAGCATAAAAGTGAAATATACTCTCTATGTAGGCTATTTATTTCGTTATGGTAATATTACATTTATCTGAGTGTATCATTGTAAAAAAGATATGTTTCAAAAGATCGAACATGGAATGTGAGACTTTCAACCGAAAGTTAAACCTGATGTATGTTTATCATCGAACTTAATTTTATGGAAACATTTAGTATTTTTATTTGCAAGGCTAATTAAGGAAACAGACATGTAAAATATTAAAAAGCGATAACATGTTTTAGATTTTCATCACATAATCTAAAGATCAAAATATGAAGTTATTTTACTTTATTTTAAAGGGTAAAAAAATATGATTAATGTGATCTCAATAAAATCGATGATTTGATTTTTCTACTTATATGTCCAAAATTATTTTGTATTACAATAACTAAGAATGAAGTCACATTACCTTGGAAAATTTTAAATCAATTTAACGAACTAGTATAAGAATGATAAATAAAACAGCAATATAATCTTATATTAAGTTTGAACTTGTATTTATAATATGCTATGCTATATATAATATTTGTATAATGGTGAATTAAATTAATGCATTGTTTAGCATAATGAATACTTTTTTTTCAGTTTAAACTGAATTAATTTGATGAGAGGAAAACTAGTTTGATTGGATTCAACTTGATTAAATTATTGTTTTTATTTTTTTTTTCAATTGATAATATTATTTCTTTTGGCGAATTAGAGCCAAGAAATGAAACAATGTTAACATCCTTAACTGTCATTTTACTTGTTGCAAACGTAAATATGCTGATTTTGCTTGATTTTTTATGGCTTATAATATTACTAACTTTCTAAAGACTTAAAAATACAAGCGCACATTCTGTAATTAGACAATTGTGACCACTCATTACATAATATTATCGTCCTTCCCATCTCGCCCTTGTTAAAGTAACATGTTCTCATAATGACCAGGAAGAGACTAATGAAATAATTGTCTAGTTTCACCTTGTCAGTAAAGCCACAAAAATGCACTGAACTGAGAAAACTAAGCACTTCGGGGAATTTCTTATTGAATCATGGCGCTTACAAGTGTCGGTACACTAGGGATTTATCGGTTTTTAACAAATAAAGTCCTGCCACAACACAAATCGTATAGGCAGTGAGCATCTGTGAACATCAGGTAAAGCGTAAAGCTGCTCATTGCAATAAAATATGACTAATTATGATTCAGAAGTCGACGAGTTCCAGGAAAGATAAAAGATTTAATGCTTCCATGGAATCCAATACTACAGGTAATTTGGAAAATGAGAAAAAAAAGTTTAGAAGCAGCCATTTTCTTTCCATTTTTAAAAAAAAATTAAGCTTTAAAATTTGAGGTATGTATAAACTCTGAAAAACGATTTTTCTCTGATTTTGCCTATCATTCATGAGATTTTTTCACTGGAATTCTTAATCATTATAATAATCTTTTATTAAGTTAAAAATATGAATTTGCTGAATAATTGTCTTTCTTATTTCATACAGGCAATTAAAATAACTTGTGACATTGTTATGCCTCGTCATCACAGAAGAGATACATTGCTGTTCGTTTACGAACGTCGACATGCTTTGTGTTTAAACGTAATACGTACATGGACCGTAAACCGTTTTTCAGATTCAATGATGATTAGAAATGAGCTTTAAACAGATAGCTTTAACTCGCATATTATTATATGTATCAATGTCTTTTTTGTCCAAATTCTAAGGCCCAAAGATTAACTTTGTTTAAATTTCACTTCTGTTCGCCCGTGCCAGGATAATTCAGATGCATGTCACGGCAAATAGCAAACTATACCATTATATTTATTATTAAAAATAATCTCTTCCATATGTATTTAAGCTCATTTCTTTAGATCCGTCCCATCTGTCAACATTTTTTCTAAATATGCCAGAGGATTTTCTTCGAAACTGAAATGTATTTTTGTAGGGCAAGATAGTTCACGGTCGTTCATACGAAGAAAAATTTGTGTGTAATGTCTTTTTCAGTGTCATATTTTTATATCATTCTTCATGCACTTTTACCTTTTACTTACGAGTATGCGATCTTTTTCAGTTATACTACAATTGTATTAATATAAGTTGCCTGTATCACATTTGCACCTTTTATTTCGGATAATAATAATAA